>NW_027491617.1:0-600000 GCF_021521415.1 Bidens hawaiensis | reverse complement strand
TTAGTTGGCTGTTAAAAAAAATAATGTATTGACCAAATTTAATGCTACACTTTTTTAAGAGAGAAGATATCAACACCTTGAAAAAAGTGCAAAACCTCTTTCAACAAAAACAATAAATTACGTCACACTTGTACCCTTTATAACAACTTATATCATATTATATTTATATATTCAATTTCTACATAACTTTTAACGTGGTTTATACACCACTCACCAACTCCTCTTTATATTATAACCTCCTCAAAACCCCATCATCACCACCACCACCACCACCGTCACCGTCACCGTCACCGTTTAATATTAATATAATAATAATATGAACTCCTCCACGGTCGTAAACCACCGCCACGTCAGCCGTTCAGTCTCACTGCCTCACAATTTTAGATCCGGTATGTTTAAAGAGCCACAGCAGTATTTTTTAGACGCGTGTTGGTTATGTAATAAGCCGCTTGGATGCAACAGAGACATCTTCATGTACAAGTAAGTTTTCACTACCTAGGATTTCTAATTCCAATTACGTGAAATCTGAAGCCAATTTAGGTTAATTTGCGTTAAAATACGGTTTCGTAAGCTCGATTTACGGTTTCGAACTCGAATTACGTGAAATCTGAAGCGAATTTAGGTTAGAGTTGCGTTAAAATACGGTTTCGTAAGCTCGATTTATGTGAAATCTGAAGCGAATTTAGGTTAGTTTGATTTAATTACGGTTTCGTAAGCTCGATTTATGTGAAATCTGAAGCGAATTTAGGTTAGTTTGATTTAATTACGGTTTCTAAGTCGATTTATGTGAAATCTGAAGCGAATTTAGGTTAGTTTGATTTAATTACGGTTTCTAAGTCGATTTATGTGAAATCTGAAGCGAATTTAGGTTAGTTTGATTTAATTACGGTTTTGTAAGCTCGAGTTACGGTTTCGAGCTCGAATTACGTGAAATCTGAAGCGAATTTAGGTTAATTTGTTTCAAAATACGGTTTCGTAAGCTCGATTTACGGTTTCTGATTTGAATTGAGTAAAATCTGAAGCGAATTTTGCATAATTTGCATCAACTTACAATGCCGTAGGTCTGATCTAGTGTTTCTAAGTTGAATTACGTGACATCTGAAGCGAATTTAGCGTAATTTGCGTTAAATTTACGGGTTCGTAAGCTTGAATTACGTGAAATCTGAAACGAATGCAGGATGATTTGGTTCAAAATACGGTTTCGTAAACTCGATATAAGAGTTTCTAACTCGAATTGAGTAAATCTGAAACGAATTTTGCATAATTTGCATCAAATTTAAGGTTTATAATTCGAATTCTTAAAATTGTAATGAATTTTGCATTATTTGCAACAAATTTAGGGTTTTATAATTCAAATTACGTAAAACTGTAATGAATTCACTTAAAATCGTAACGAAATTTGCACTAAAATACGATGTTGTTAGTCCTATTTAGTGTTTCTAGCAGGGTTGTCATTCATGTCTTAATGTGTTTAACAGGTTAGAAACGACGCGCTTAACATAAGTATCAAACATTTATAAAACATCTCATTCTGCACTTATTTTATTAACAAGTCTTATTGTGTCTTAAGCAGTTGTCCAATTGAAAGCCATAGTTTCCGATCCAAATTACGACATATTTAAGTTTCATGTACCAAATAAAGAAAAATGATGTCTGCATACTAATTTTAGTTATTTAAAAAAATTTCAAAATCACTTACTGCACTTTTCTTTTTTTATTAACAAGTCTTATTGTGTCTTAAACATTTGCGCAATTTACAGCCATAGTTTACGGTCCAAATTACGTTAAATTGAACCGTATTTTGCATGATTTGCAGAGGAGACGTACCGTTTTGCAGCGTAGAATGCAGAGAAAAACAGATCGAGATGGATGAATTGAAGGAGAAGAGGCAATCTCTCTCTGCATCCATCAAAACTATGAGGAAGAAAGAGGAGAGAGAGAAATCTTCTGCCAGTTCTTCCCCAAAATGCCCTCTGCGTTCGGGTGCAGTTGTTGCTGCTTAATTAGTTAATTGCTTGATCTGGTTTTAATTACCAAACTAGGGAAAGAAATACTTTCCTTTAAAATATATAATATGTGACTTTTTTTTTTATTTTGTTTTACTGGTTAAGAAGATATGGTGTACGCCTACGGTACAAGTATTTGAAGCGTGTGGCGGTGTACGTGTGAGTGTTTTTGATTCACATTGTACAAGTTACTATGATTACGGTCTGAGTTTTATGTTGACTGTGTCTTTGTGCTATAATAACTTTGTTATTGCATATGAAGATTGAAGAATAATGTTTGTTACATTTGATTTGATGGGTTTATGATTATAATGATTGGGAAAATCTGTGATCAATTCAGATTATATGTTTGGTTCATGTCAGACGACGGTGTTTCGATGGTGTTTCTGACCAATAACACGGTGCTAAATGGAAATTATTTTGTCGATCCAATCCGTTGCTTGAAATTCCGACGACACTTTTGTTGAGTTCCAACCATTTCTAATGTGGCACGAGCAAATTTGTGTATGATTTGATCAAAATTATTTAATTTCCGAGTAAATTTATGTAAGGGCAGTGATATTTTTATGAGTGAACCAATTTTAATGTGATCCGACCAATTTTTTTATGAGTCATGACCAAGTGCCCGCCAATATTTTTTGTAAGTCCCGACCAATTTAACATGATTTGACCACATTTTAATGTGATTTGACCAATACGAGTGGATATATTTGGGATATGTTGGCTGGAAATACCGTCGTCTGTCAACAGCAAACAGGTCTGACCAACATTACATGAATAACCATTTATGGGGTATATTCATGTGCACATTTTCTTTACTTTCTGGGGTCAAATTAGTATTATTGTCCCATTTTTAGTTGTTTATTTTCTTCTAAGGGAATTCGGGTTTTACAACCAGTGAGTCTTCGGGCGGGTTGGTTTCTCCGGAACTGGAGATAACTTGGAGGTGCTTAAGGGCTCCGTACGCCTGGGTTGGGCCAGCTGGCGGTGACCTTTAGCCATTGGGTCTCCCCGTACAGATTACCAAGACATTCTATGTTTGTTGGCCGTTAAAAAAAATAGCAAACTAATTAAAGAAAATGTATAGCAAAACTTAAATCAAGACATCCTTTAATCCACCTTGTGAGTAACGTTTAGTATTTCCTTTTAACAATCTTTTACTTGTATATCACTGCAAATAAAGATATTATTATAAACCAACTCAAATATCTTTAAAAAGTAATATAAAGGAGGATGACATCAGATGTATCGTATCTTTTATGATATGTAAAAGATCGACACAATCATACATACATATATATATGTTGCAAGTGTGCGTGATTCAAACGTAAAGTATTTCCTAAAGTGTATTAAAATAACATGTTTTGTTACACTATTTTAATTTTTAAGGTATTATTTAGTTGATAAAATTTAAAGCATACACAATACCGAGATTGCTATTTAAAGCTTGAAACATGTAGCGTTATGGATTAGTGGTTTCTTATATCAATGATCGGCAATTCAAACATATTAAAGGTCTTTGGAATCTTAAGTTTTATCGTTTTTCGTGTTTGATACATAATACATGTATCAACATATTTAAGGTCTTTGAAAAGTGCATTATCTTTGTGTTACGACGTCCATGACTTAAAAAAATCCTACAAGGTTTTCTCACATATATTCATAATAACGACTTAAGTCTCACAGTTTAAAACGAAAAAGTCTTATCCATACCCCCCCCCCCACACCCCCACCCAAGATATAATAGATAAAGAGAGAGTATTTCACAAATTCATCATAATATCTTATTCTTTCACTCATGTCTTAGAAAACATCTTGATACCGATAAACCAAAAGCTCTTTGGTAAATTTCACATCATTTAAACTGCACACATTTCTTCTAATTCTTAAGTTTTTTTGTGATTGAAAACGACACGTAAAAAGTGTAAAATACAAAGCCTTGCCTAAAACATATGGACAAGAATTTAATCATTTATCTTCCTTTAGTAAAGTGTGACAACAATTGATTTTGACCAAATTGAAAAGAAAAAATAAGCTTTCCGCGTTAAATTTGAAATTTTGAATTCAATTACCGACCATCCATTTAAATATGTTTGGACTATTTGAGGTTTATATATATTGATATTAAAATCCCACATTTATTTGTCATCTATTGTATTTCATAATTTCTTTTTATTTAGGTAGTAAAGTTTATCTATAGTAATAGCATAGGGAGTTCTTTTATTTCATTTTAATTTTTATATTTTATCATGCATGTTACATAAACGTCACATCTACCACCAAACGTTGTGGTATCATTTCACTTTCTCCCATTTATTCACAAAAGCCTAAAACCACTCAAAAATAAAACCGGGGGAAATTAACTTGTCCAACGATCCAACCCGAATTTCGTGGAAAAATACAAGGGACAAACTAGGGTGAAGATATTCTCACCTGGTTCCTGTTTCTTCCCACCTTTATCCTGCCTCCCCATAGACTCCACTCCGTATGCTCTACCACACCACATTTTCTGGGTCGTCCTGAGAATGCATGCCGGGAAGGGGGGGGGGGGGGCTGTGAGAGTTTAAATGGGCACCCGATAGAAAATTATAATTAACATAACAATATTTTTTCCCAACGCATTTTATTCTTTAATTGGGTTTAAACTTTAAAGTATAATTGTAATATTGTATATACAATTGGGCTTTTGATTAATGGGTTAATGATAAAACAATTGGGCTTTTGATAAATTGGTTAGGGCTATTGTTTTAAACATGGATTTTTTTTATTTTTATTTTTTTGCTAATATTAAAATAGTTGGGTTTTAATCTAGTTACATATAGGCTTTTCTTCTTCTTTTTTTTTTAAAAAAGAAGAAAAAAAATATAAATAAGTGGGCCTTGTATAGTTGCCCACCCGTATAGCGTCTAGGCCAGACGCGTAAATTTACGTTGCATATATTTTTTTTCATCCTTACAAACATTATAAAAATCTATACATTTTCACTTTATCACCATTTTGATTTCATTCGCACATAGTTAGCCATCACACGTACTCATGTAGAATGTTAACTTCACCCAGATTATTAAGTGGCTATAAGGTTGATTATATTGTAACGAGCAAATCGAATTTTATCGATTCAGTTTGGTTAATTTGGTTATGCCACACATCCAAATCGAAACTGAACCTTTAGCCGCTTAATAAAACTTGTACAATGTCTTTAGATACAATGTAAATGTGTGAATATTGATTGTGTACACCCTTCATCCATCTAAAAGGCAATAACTTTCTCAAACAAATACCGGTAGTCCCGAAGTAATTGTGTCAGATCACATATAAATTTTTGTTTTATCGTTTAGTAATTTTGCTTAAACTTTAGAAAAGTCATTAAAAAAATAATAAAAGCATTTAACGAACAAACATTAACTAAGATAAACGAGAACGCTATCTAACGTCCACTAACACAAATGAACTAGCATAGCCTCTCCTCTGTCCGTGTTCGTGACTTCCTTCATTTAATCAATCGCACGAAATTCCTTAATCACGTCCGTTTATTAATCAAATGAACAAACATAAACGAACTTCTCGCTACACATAACCCTAGGATCACATCCGCATCTACAATATACAATCCTCATATTCTTCAACTTAATTGAATTGAATTGATTTGATCGGAGCAAAGCAATTGAGGTTGATATACACCGTGCATTGATAGTTGTACTTAAATGGAATTTGAAATGAGATCGAGCTCAGCCGTTTAAGTCCATGGGTGGGTCCATGCACCATGTGTTGGTGTCCCGCCAATGTTTTAAAAAGAGTATGAGATACGTCCTTATTCGTGTCAGTTTAGGTAGAAAGTTGTGGCTTTTTATTTAAGGGTTTTTTACATACACCATAAGGTGTTTTGGAAACACCCACCCATTAAGCCACGAATCGGCTGATCCGTCGCTTATGGCTTGGGTGTTTTTGAAAGTTGTGTTTTTTTTGTCCTTTAGCTGTCTTTTTTGTTATTTAATTATGATTTTGTCATTTTGTTGTCTTTTGTTTTATTTACCCCTTATTTTTTTGGTTTGTTTTTTTTGGCTCGGGTGTAACCGTTTCTTAATCAGTTTTGGAAAGTGACAACGAAACAACAATTTTGTATGTCGGGTGAAAAGGAACGAGATTTATATAATAATAACAACTTATGTTTGTTTTCTTTTTTTGTATGTCGGGTGTGGTAACAGATTTTTTGTCGGTTTTAAACTAATAACGAAACAACAATTTTAAGCATAACGCATGACCAGATTTATAAAATAATAATAATTAATACATTACGAGTTCGAAAAAAAAACCAAACGAATTCGGGAAAAAGTAACAGCATACAAAAAACAAATCTAAAATGCGGCACCACCCGCGTCGTCATCGCTCCCCTCATCGTCGAAACGTGGCGTTGGTACCATGTACTGGGCTCCATGCTGCTGCGCAGACAAATAACCAACCATCCAGGTCACTTGGGTCTCTAGTCTCTGTAGCCTGGAGTCAGTGGCCGGATCCAAATACACCGCGCGATGTGTACGCGGAACGCGTTGCGGGTGCTGATGCGGTGGCTGTTATGAGCACGATAAGTTAACGTTAATAAGACGAAGATACCAAAAAGAAAATTAAATGATAAAATATAACGTACCTGAACACCGTCCTCATCCATGTCAACCGCGGGGCCCTGAATTTCCACCTCCGGCTCCTCGATTTGCGGAGGCTCAACAAGTGGGACCTCTTCGTATGAGCCAGAATTGAAATTAGTGACCAGGTGATCCAGGCGGTTAATCTTCTTGACGATTTGCATGCCTTGTGCCCGTCCACGGTCCAGCTCTTGCGGTGGAAGCGGCGGCTGACACGCGGCTCCCTATAGTCGACGAGCATGTCTTTAAGGTGTTCAAGGGCCCATGTGAAGTTACACTCTTGCTTCCTAAAGATAACTGCGTGCGCAATACAGAAATACTTTGATGTCGACGTCACACCAGCAAACTGAACGAACGGCCACTTGTACATGTTGGTGTTGTACGTCATGTCAATCAACAACAAATCTGGGAACGCACGCCACATGGTATGCGACTTCTCGTGAGAAAAGAAAACATTATCCGTCCTATTGGTGGAAGGATTCTCCCATGTGTAAAAGGTAAACCCATGGGTTTGAAGAAAGTTTTCAAGTACCTACGTTGGGTTTAACAAAAAATTAAGTACCTACATTAAAATGATATTATTAATAATATTCTTATTAAATCTTACAGAATATATATTTTTTATATATGATAAAACAAAACAATATATATATATTCAAAATAATATATATTAAAAAGATACTTAAAAAATAATAATATTCTGACAACAAGTACCTGCATGGGGGTGTCACCAATTTTATCTTGGTCACGAAGAACCTTAACGACGTTGTTTATATCCCTAGTAATACATTTGTTACCGGGAAAGCTTTTCTTTAGGGCTGACTTAATTTTAGCAGGCCTTAGACCCTGCCTATGCAACGTCGCAACCATATCAATTTCCTCGTCAGTCAGTTTCCTCAGTGTCGGGTGCCCCTCCTCAAACAAAACGGGATCGTGGTTGTGCGTCTCGTTGACAACCTCTACCTTCCAACAATCAACTGGCGCGTTGTACCTCCCTACAAGTTTAAATGGACAACCCCTTTTAATACTCCCTGTATGCCTCACCGTTCCCTTGAGTTTTGGTTCCCCACCTCGATTGCATACAAGTTCAACACTTCTCTCCTTGAACGTTGGACTGAGATAACACAACCATGCTCACGTCCTATCTTCTTAACCCAATCCACCAACTCAGCAACAGAATCAAAATACTGATATCAAGCAATGTAAATAAAGTAATATTTAGTAACGTGTTGAAAAAGAATAATAATAATTTAAAAAAAAATAGGTCATACATTATTAGTTACATAAGAAAATGACGTCTCCCGTATGAAACGATCACCATCATCATCATCATCATCAACAACATCGTCATCGCCTCCTTCGCGGTGACCCTCTTGAATGCCATCAACGACGTTGCTCGTGACTGGTCTTGACATGTATGGTTGCTCTCCTAAAGGTAACTGGTACGAATTCTGAGTTCCGTAATACGGACCGTCTACATGTAACTGCTGCGAAGACTGTCCATAAGACTCCTCGACTCTGGCCTCATATGTATTAGACGATGTCCTATTATCCTCCGGCCACGAAGGGTGACTACCGTCGTATATGACATACCCCTGATAAAAAATATTTTGGCAAGACAACGTATAATATTTAAAAAATAACTAACGCGTTGTTGTACTATATAAACACACTAGATAACATGGTCAGGATTTGGTAAGTCGTACTGCTCGATATTTCCATACCCCGGCTCATGGTTCAAGTCGGGAACTTCATTCAAATCTGGCAAGCCCGACTGCTCCGGCTGATCGTTGTATGCGTAGCCCGACTGCTCGTCGTTCCCGTCACCAAACAAAATATCATATAAATCCATTATATTTTAACAAACACAAAACAAAGATATTATAAGTTGGATCGGCCAATATTATAGAAATTTAACCATCTAAGATGGATATATGTAGAGAAAGGGAGACGGGTGTGACAAAATCAAATTATTGATTTGATCCGTCGCGGATCGAGCGATCAGCCGCGTATTACGTAGGATGCATGACTGATTTGATAGTCTATGGATGTCGTGTAATCAATATGCGGCGAATCGCCCAATCCGCCGCTGATAACGTACAAACATAATACGACAAACGTTGTGGACATAATAGGACAAAAACCCTAATCCGCGGCTGATCGGTCGATCCGCCGCGTAGTGGGTGGGTGTTTTATTTTTTGGGTGGTGTCTCTAACATCACCCTTTATTTATGATGTCTTGTATAGCTTTACAAGAGCATCTACGATGGTGGATGAATAAAAAGAAACTAAACGCGTCAAATCAAATTTCCACTAATTCACTTTCAAACATAAATACTCTCATTTCTCCATTAACACTACATTCACTTTTACACACTCATATATTTCACGTAATCACCTTCTTCTATAATTTTTTCTATAAAATAAGATACTTTTATAAAATTAAATACTTTTATAATTACCTTATTTTTTTATTTCATATTATTTAAATATTTATAGACGGTTAGTGCCTTTCAAAAAAAAATTAAGATGGTTACCGTTGGTATGTTAGCTTAGAAACAAATAATATTCTTATCGTTGAAAGTAAAAACAAACAAAAAAAATATTTTTAAATGTAAAAAGAAAGATAATTAAAGTGGGGGCTGAAATTGGTTCAAAATTTAAATGAAAGTTGAAAATTAATTGAATTAGACTCACTTATCATGTTTCCTTTAATTTGTATTGAGTATATGTTTCAAACTGAACATCACCTTCAATGCGCATTTGTCCAGTGCAGAATTCTGAATAAGAACTAGACATAACATTGGAGTTGCTCTAAGGTTGTATAGACCGTACATGAGTCGTATAGGTTTTATGTTGTATCAGGCTCCATACCAGTTGTTGAAAACTTATATGGCTCATATAGGGCCTATACAATATGTATATGATACAAAAAAGTTGTTTATTGTGTCCCCGTTGTTCACTTGTCAGCCATGTCTGACTTAGGGGGTGTTTGAGATTCTTTAATTTTACCTTCCTATGACTTGTGCCATCACAAAACTTAACTTTCTCAAACATCTTATAACTTATAACCTATAAATTATAAGCTATAAGGAAGCAAAATAAGAAATCCCAAACACCCCTTATATGAATCATACATGCCTATACGAGTCGTATAGGTCTGTATAGTCATTACGGAGGCGGTGTATCAAGATCACACCCCGTTATAGAAACTAGTTTATATCAGTTGAGGCTCACCAGTTCGGTAAACTGAGCAAACGATTTATAGCTTGAACTTTTGGAATTAGTGGTTTGTATTGTTATATCGGATTAATCACAATGTAAAATTTCGTGTTTGGACTTTACTTCGAATACTTTTAGCGGCCCATCGATGAACCATTTACTTTCCGATTTTAAGTTTTAACCTAACGTTCTTCGATCAATTTATCATCGACATTCGATCAATTTACCATGGAATCGTATTGCTCTCAATATTGCCATCAAGCAACTTTTGAATTATTATTTATACTATGGGTTAACTTTTGAATTATTTTTAATTGTGGAAACATGTACTTTTGGATTATGCTTGAATTAAAGTATTTTTATTATTTTTATGAAATTAAAGGGTTAACTAGTCAATCTGGTTAAACCGCGTTGTACAACCGGTTGTACCATTTGTATGCTTAATCCGGTACGATTAAAAACCGGGACTCCCAGCAAGCAAAGTATACATTTTGGTTCACCAGCCACGTTTGATATATACTTAGATTATTTACATATGAGAGCAACTCTAAATCTTCTGGGACAAACATAAAACTTAACACCCTACACATCTGTCCTTACTTGTTTACTGCAGAAGTCACGGGTTTAAATAGATGCATTTGGAGTTTTGACTTTTGATATATAAAGATATACTCCGTCAAATGGGCTAAAAATAGGAACATATAATTATAAATTATATATTTATATACATATAGGTAACAAATACATAGGGTGCTGTTTTTTATACGGAAAGGAATATATTACTTTTAAAAGGAAAAACATATTGCCGGTAAAAAAAAGAAAGTGCGGCATGTAAAGGACAACCTATACAATCTAAGATCTAGCAATTCATGTGATAGTAGAGAACATATTCTCTGTCAAATTTAACATGATGTACATCATGTAAAAGCCAGTAATAATAATAATATAAATATAACTTATTAATAAAGATATAACCATTTTGATCTTGTGGGTTCGAATATTACTCATTTGTCATATTTCTAGGTTAAATCCTGGTGAAGCACCAGTGAATTAGGCCTCGAACATCGGACCCCTGAGAGTTTTCCATCGATTTAGCCAAGTGTTCGTCGGTAAAAGAATAGTAATATAATAAAAAGCCAAATTTCGAATAAAATTCAAAAGGTGAATAAACAATGTAGTCTACACTTAGACCATAAATACCCAGCATGCGTTTTAGCATTTTGGGCATCTCCCCCCCCCCCCCCCGGCGGGCATTTTGGTTAGGCAAAACACGCATATGGCACAAATTTTGAGGGTTTTGTGAGTGAGAGGGGAAGGCATTTTGGGGTCTTTGTCCCACTACAACAACTTCTTGAAAAATGTCTAAAAGCTTACTATACCCACATAACATAAAATGTTCAGATGTGTCTAATTTTAACCACGCATGGTCTTAAACTGTTATACATGTCAATAATTTGACAACAACAAGAAAGTCTACTTTAAAAAAATATATAAAAACCAACTAACAAAGTAAAGTACAATCAACAAAGTATGAATAAAACGGGTGGCACTTTTCACTATCTAGTATAAAGGTTACTCATTATATGATTATATTAGACCGGTTGTTTTGGATACATGTTTGCTAGCCGGATTAAAGCGTGTCACTATTATGTAGAAGGTATGTTTTAACGAACCCATTACTTAACAAGTTGTGACTGGTTGTTAACGGATGGACCCCGTTTATAAAGTGAAATCTTTAACTATTAAAAAATAGTTAATTGGTTTAATTTTTAAAAACATAATAATTAATTTAGTTTAACTATAAACAGGGGCGGATCCAAGGCTTGGGGACGGTGGGCACCGTCCGACTGCCGGAGTACCGTATTTTCATGTAGGCGTTAATATATGATGAGTCAATAATGAGTCCAGTGCCCACCGTCGGGACTAGGGGAGGATCAAGATGGTCCGTAAACCCTTTGGTCGCCGGATTCTATATTCGTCGGAATATACACCTCAGAAGTTCCGGCAATAAATCTGAAATATGAAGAGTTGAAGACAATAGATGACGTAGGGAGACTTTAGTAGGTAGTTCTTTATTATATTTAATTATATGTCTTTGATTGTTATTTATGAGGTATATATATTTTATTGTTATTTATAAAATACTTTCTTTTAAATTTATTCAAATTTATTAAGTTGGCACCTAACAATAACATTTTTCGTCGGTGAAGTATTTAATTATTTTACTAATTTTAAATATTGTGTAATAATTTAATTTTAATTGTTTATATAGTTTCAGGTTTATTATAAGTTATTTTGATCATATACTCATTATTACTTAAATTGAATTTCTTTTTTTATTATTTTTAAAATGATGCATACTTAAAAAAAACCATGTCACTTTGTGCTCTAGTTAAATTGTTTCGTTAAAAATATATAAGGATTTCAAGAATACAAAACAACTCAAACAAATATGTTTTTATAGAAATACAAAAATAAAATAATTTACAAGGATTTCAAGATATGATGACCAAATGATTATAATTACCAATCGATACATTGATTGCTAAAGGTAATTGATGTATACAAACAAATGTAAAAAATATATGTTGCCCCTCTCATTCTAATATTCTAGTTCCGTTAGTTCCGTCGGTTACCACCCGTTAGTGAACAAATCGAAGAGCAAACATAATATTGTTTTGGCCGGTAAGATGCTTCTAAACTCAAAAAGAAGATGTTGAATATGACTTTGTTTGATTTAAATGTCTTGATTATATATAATGTAATACGCATTTTAACTTTAAAATAGTGGTGTATAAAGAACAATTTATGAAGTCATGCGTCCCAAAAGTTCATTACGCTTTGGGCTTCAGAATGATTGGCCGTCATTGTTCTCTTAAACCCAACACTAATTTTTACCCGATTCATTTTGTGCCCACCCTAGTAAAAATTTATGGATCCGCCACTGATTATAAAACGCTAACTTTTTATTTAAACAACTATATTCCACAACTATATGTTAAACTTCACAAGAATTAAAAACTTGACCTCATATTTCACATCCTAAACATTAACTATTTGGTTTTAAAATAGGAAATTAATTTATTAATCAAAACATTATTTAAAACTTTGAAAGTAATTTTACTGGTTTAATAAAAACATTAATTAATTAATTTAAATGTTAATCAATAACTGGTTTAAAAACAACAAGACAATAAATGGAAAGATATAACTGGCATTGATATTTGCAATGATAAATCCTAATAATATTAATTGGTTTATTTTATACCAATTTAGTTTCTTGCTAGTTATTCTTCTTTTATGGAATGAAATCTTTTTTAATAAAAGTAATTAATTGTTTAATTATATTAAAATTAATTAATTAGTTTAATTATATAACTTTAAATACTTTGGTGTATAAAAGGAATTTAATTTATTAATCAAAACATCGTAAAAAACAATAAATTAATTTAACATTAGTTAATTAGTTTATTTATATAATAACTAGTTTTTAGCCCCGTGTTAATTTTAGTTTTGTTTAATAATTATTTTTTGTTAATTATTGTTTATGTATATTTTTCATATATGATGTGTTTATGTATTAAACTTAAATATTACATAAACTTATAAAGTATGTTATATTTATTAGTTGTAGTTAAATGGGTCTCATTGGTCTAGTAGTTAACGTGCATTTTGTTATTTAAGATGCGAATTTTCGTCTTAATATACATGAATGCGTAAAGAAATTTACATGGTTTGTGTTTCGTTTGCTTTGAGTTGTTAGATTAGTTTAAAAACAGCTAGATGATTAATTGAAACCATTCAATATTTGGGAGGTAATAACAAGAAAGCAATAATCAAAAGAGGAGCGGCTCTCCAGCGGTAGCTTACAAACTTTTCTAGTAGAGGTCTCTGATTGATTTGGATTTCGTTTGTGATAAAATGTCGGCACGAGTCAGGTGTTTTATCAAGGTGTGCATTTAGGTGGTGGGGTTCCCCTGTAATTAGTGGTGGGGTGGATCACTAAAGTGGTGTATGTTTACTGAAAAAAGCTTTGCGGGAGCTATTTTGTCTGCGCCGCACAGACATCTTATTCATAGTGTTTTTTTATCACATACGTTTCATTAAAAAAACATTTGTGCGGGCTATTTCTGGTGCAAATGTGACTAAACCTCTTTTCATCTCTTCTAATCTCGTAAACCATCGTTCTCATTCACAAACTCTCAACCCTAGCCACCACCCATCGCTCCTCCACTACCCTTACTCCATCGATCAAAATCCAACACTCAAGGCATAAACCTATTGTACCTTGCTTCGCTACCTCTCGTCTTCATTGCTCTCCGTCACTGCTTACCGTCTCTTCCGAATTTCGACGTTGATTCTAAGTGAAATTAACACCATTCGAATTTTTATTTACCAGTATGCAGAAGTTAAAAAAACAAACAATATTCTTATTATGTATCACATATGTCTGCAAATGTGGTCCGCATACTACAAACATATTACTTTTTGAAAAAACAAACTGCACTTAACACTGTTTGTGATCAAGAGCGTTGATGACCTTTGCCAACGGATGTACCCGGGTGACCGTTTTTTTTTTTGGAAAACAAAATAAGCAATATAATAAATGTAAAGCCTTAAATGACATTGATATTTGCAACTAGTAAATTGAATTCTAATAAATGTTATCAGAAAACCTTACAATTTAATCCAACTTTCAATTATGAACCAAACTCCTTGTTCTATTTACAAGGGTGTTAAGACATTTCCTAATCATAACTCGATAGGTCTAACCAATCCTCAACATAACCCTTAGTGTTCAAGATAGATGTTGACAAAATCGATCTAACTCGATTTTAAGTTTTGACATAAGTTATTGAAATGATTTAGCATAAAATAACTACTACATGAACAAAAACAAACGTACCAACTTGCGAATTCATCTAGTTATAGCTAACCATATTTAAAAGTTTAACTCAAAATTGATCCAAATCGTTCAGGGTAAAATATAGACACAGTTATTAATTTTATATGAAAAATCCTTTAACCTAATTTTTGAATATTAAAACATATAAAATTGTTTAAAATAGCCCTATTTGTTATTTTTCTTAACGTAGATTACTAACGTAATCCTAATCTATATTACCTTATAAAACATCTATTTCAGGTAAAGTTGTAATTTACTTTCAAGTTAGATGCCTACGACAAATTGTGTTGTGTAGGTTGCGAGTGCTCTATGCAACCCATGCAACAAAACTTTTATTTCACAGTTTATCAATCTATTTAAAACGTAGTGATTACATCGAAACAAAATGTAATCAATTTTTTCTTCATAATTTTTTTACAGTATTATATACAAATTTATATATAACATTAACATTTAACTATAAAATTCGTAAATGTAACAACTTTTTTGTATTATATACGACTTAATTTGTCTACCGAACAATCTATTGAAGAAACTAAGTTAGTTCAATAAAAAGTATACTCAACAATCAGTTGAGATCTTGTTTCGATCTGAATCTTGAACAAAATAAACGACCATTATTAAATCTTAACGTTTTTGGGCGTAGTGTGAAGTGAGAGAGATTAGTAGCGCTTTGAACGCTTCAAGACACATTAATATAATTGCAGGATCCTTTACATGTCCACTTTTACAAGCATGTTTGAGATTGAGTTTGAAAACAACTTATTGGTTTATTAGTTTTTCTAAAAAAAAACAATAAGTTAAAAAAATGTTTGACAATCACACAAATCTTTCTTATTTAACTTTTTTAAAAGGGTTGAAAAACTGTTTTCTAAAAGCCACAAATCCTAGCTTTTCAAAATGATATGTTGAAAAAGCCAATAAGTCACCAAGCTTTTTTTAAACTCAATCCCAAACATGATCCCACTTAATGTGAATATACAACAAACGATGAGCAAACTTTACAAATATACCACCTATTTTTCTCGGGAAAATGAGTCATTCGATGGTGTTCCATCGCTGTTAAAAAATCCGACTTTTTTTAACAACACTTATAACTATCCCCAATACCCGAGTAAATATTTTCTAAAACAAGATACCAATCGTTCATACTGATTTTCACGCTTTGTATCTAAAACACAAAATAACACCATCAATAAAAAAACTTACCACTGTGAAAAGAAAAAAACCTCGAGTAAGTTTTCAATCCCAAAACCATAAAATAAACATAAACAACCCTTAAACCATGAGTTGCATTCGGTCAACACGTGCAACAAGTATCAATGCCGAATGTGTGTACGAATCTTTAACCAAAAATAACATCACCAAAAGTAAAAGTAAAAAGAGAAATAACAATAATATTAACACAACAATAATGAATAATAATATCAATCTCTCAATCAATCGTCACCAATAATAATATTAACTATTTTCACCTCTTGTTCGCGCCTATTGCAATATTACTCATCACTAATGTCACTCTTTCTTCCATTCTAAATCAACTCCGGTTAGTTATTATTATTATTATTATTATTAAACGCCGTCGTATCTTCTTCTTCTTCTTCGTCTTCTTCCACTGTAAGCAATGCCTTAATTTATAATGTCTTCGATTATTTAGCCGTCAAACTGTGACGGTTAGGTATTCAATGAACAGTCAACAATTATTATTATTATTAATTGTTAATTGTTAATTAACTTTTGTATCTGCTACTGTCATTGTACGGTGTACGGTGTGTGATCTTCGTTGATTAGGTTTATAGATTGTTGATTGTTGACTGTGACTCGTTTCGTACTGTTTAATATATATTATGTAATTATTGACTGTTGATTAGTGTACGGAGTGTGATCTTCGTGAATTAGGTTTAGAATTTGTTGAATGTGACTCGTGTTCGTGTTTTTCGGAGTTCGATTTCGTGTTGCTGGTAATTTAGGCGTTAAACTGTGGTGGTTAGGTGTTGAATGAGGAGTTAACAAATAGATAATTAATAGTTGTTAACTGTTGATTGTTGTACGGTGTGTGATCTTTGTGAATTAGGTTTAGAATTTGTTGAATGTGACTCGTGTTCGTGTTTTTCGTTGTGTTGCTGGTAATTTAGGCGTAAAACTGTGGTGGTTAGGTGTTTAATGAGGAGTTAACAAATAGATAATTAATAGTTGTTAACTGTTGATTGTTGTACGGTGTGTGATCTTTGTGAATTAGGTTTAGAATTTGTTGAATGTGACTCGTGTTCGTGTTTTTCGTCGTGTTGCTGGTAATTTAGGCGTAAAACTGTGGTGGTTAGGTGTTTAATGAGGAGTTAACAAATAGATAATTAATAATTGTTAATTGTGGATTTGTTATGCTGTAGCTAGTGTTATTGTACGCTGTACAGTGTGTGATCTTCGTTGATTAGGTTTATAATTTGTTGAATGTGACTTGTTTTGGTGTTTTTGAAGTCTGATGGATTTATCGGTTTCGTTTTGCTGGTAACCTAGGCGTAAAACTGTGGCACTTAGGTATTCAATGAAGAGTCAACAATTATTCATTATTTATTTATTTTAATTGTAATAATAATAATTATTAATTGTTTATTAACTGTTAATTTTTGTATTTGCTACTGTCATTGTATGGTGTACGGTGTGTTATCTTCGTTGATTAGGTTTATAGATTGTTGATTGTTGATTGTGACTTGTTTCGTACTGTATGATATATATATATTATGTAATTATTGACTGTTGATTAGTGTACGGAGTGTGATCTTCGTGAATTAGGTTTAGAATTTGTTGAATGTGACTCGTTTTCGTGTTTTTCGGAGTCTGATTTCGTGTCGGTGGTAATTTAGGCGTAAAACTGTGGTAGTTAGGTGTTTAATGAGGAGTTAACAAATAGATAATTAATAATTGTTGATTGTTGTATGGTGTGTGATCTTCGTGAATTAGGTTTAGAATTTGTTGAATGTGACTCGTTTTGGCGTGTTTGAAAGTTCGATGGATTTATCGGTTTCGTGTTGCTGGCAATTTAGGCATAAAACTGTGGTGGTTAGGTGTTTAATGAGGATTTAACAAATAGATGATTAATAACTGTTAACTGTTAATTTTTGTGTTTGCTAGTATTATTGTACGCTGTACAGTGCGTGATCTTCTTTAGTTAGGTTTATAATTCGCTGAATGGACTCGTGTTGGTGTTTTTTTGAAGTTTGATGGATTATCGGTTTCGTGTTGCTGGTAATTTAGGCATAAAACTGTGGTGGTTAGGTGTTCAATGAGGAGTTAACAAATAGATAACTAATAATTGTTCACTGTTGATTTTGACATTGCTAGTGTGATCTTTGTTGATTCGGTTTATAACTTGCTGAATGTGTTTTGTTTTGTGTTGATTCAAGTCTGATGGATTTCTCGAAGACGAAGTTGCATCAGCGGACGCGTTCTGCTTACGATAACCTTTACAAAGAGTACAATAAGAAGAAGAAGAGTAATGAGAAGCCGCTGAATAGCGGCGGTGACGGCGGCAGTGGCAGTGGTGGTTTGGTTGATGAGAATGATGGAGATCGTGTCACGGCTAGGGTTAGTGGAGATGTTTATAAGGATAAGAGTTCTAGAAAATTAAGTGAGGGTTTAGGGGGAAGTAATGGCGGTAGGAATGAAGTTGGAGCTGTATCGCGTAGAACGAGGCTTGCGCTTAAAAAGAGGGGTGAGAATTTAATGAAAGTTCAGTTAATTGATGAATCGGAGGATGATGAAGATGATATGCAGAATCATGTGAATTCTGGAATTGAAGAGGTTTCCGAAGAGCAAATGATCGAGGAGACATTACGAAGGGGTCGATCTCGTAAAAGAGGTAAAAAAGTGAGCCAGAATAGTTCTGTAGATGATTTAGATGAAGATTGTGGCCGCAAGAGTTCCAGAACAAATGATTCTCAGCAAAACAGTGCTTCTGTTGCTGCTGCTGATGATGCTCTTTCATATCCAGGTGATAGCTGTTTTGGGAGAAATGCCAGTAACTCCGAAAATGAACCGGATACAGGGCTATTGAATAATGCTACTGTTTCAAATGGTGATTGTTTGAAAGGGAAGGGAAGTAAAGATACTAAAGATAGCAGTTTAAGTTCACGTGGTTTTGCACTTTCACCTGGTTTGGAACTTGGTGAAAGTGATGATGATGATGATGCAGGTGTAACCTGCTTGGGTGATGATTCTGCATGTTTAGAAGAATATGATCCTTCACATAGCTCTCGTGTGGAAAGCAATGAGGTAAAGGTCAGTCCAGTGGAGCTGGACTCAGTTCAAGCAGATGCAGATGGAGATGCAGATGCAGATGCTGATGTTGATGCGGGGCTAAAGTCATATGAACAGGAAGAAGATGATCCACAGAAGCCGGTGTCACCTGAAGAGAATAATGCTGTTGCAGAAGATAAGGAGGTTATTTGTTTGAGTTCTAGTGACAGTGAGGATGGTGAAAAAGATGACTATAAACCTCATATTTTCAATCCAAAACCTGTTTACATGCCTAAAAGCAAGACCAAGAAAGTTGACTTTTTTGTGCCTGTGGTTGGTGAAAAGCATAAGCGCTATGATAAATCTGTCGAGCGGGATTCGAAAAAGAGGCGGACCGATGCAGATTCTTCACTTGGTTTTGTTAGAAATAATAACAAAACCGATGAGGATACTTGTTGGCAATGGGAAGCAGTTGAAGAAAAGGGCCCGTCAAAGGCTGATAAGGTCACAAGTAAAACCTTTGATCAATTTGGAGGTAAAGTCAATGCTGTGGAGATTCTCAAAGATGCAATGATGCATGAAGGGGATGGTGATAACGTGTTTAAAAGGTATGTTGACATTTTTACAGAAGACATACCTGAAGAAAATACTCAGGTTGTTCAAGTACAGTCGTATAAGTTTAAGTTTGAAGATGAGGAGGATCCAAAGCCAGATAAATCAGAATGTGAGATAGAAATGGATGAGCTTTTTGATGAGATGAACATGTGCTTACAGCTATCAGAAATTGGTTCTGACATCTCTATGGTAAGTTTTCATTTATGCTAACAAAAAATATTTAATGATGTGTGGTTATAATGATATTTATGGTATGCACAGGTTAACCGTGATGATGCTGACTTCTTGGTGGATGGAGCAGATCAAGCTACTTGTTGTCACCATGGAAAACATGAACTAACCATTAATGATGAGTTTGGTATAATTTGTAGATATTGTCCGTATGTTGAGATGGAAATTAGAGATATTTTACCACCTTTGGTTAGTCTTCTCTCTTATTTACTAGCTTGCAGCTTATTATTAACAACCTATATTACATTTATTTGTTTTGTTCTTTAAGTGGTTTTGTTTTATTGGATTTGATCACATGCTTCTGGTTGATTTGGTGTTTTATGCAGAGTAAGAACGGAAGGGGTGGGCATGGCAGGCATGATCATGACCATGAGAATGACAAATCAGACAACATGAAGTTTTCTGACCTAAAGTTGGCTGACTGCAATCAAGACCGTCATCATGATTCTAAAATGAATGAATATGAGAAAGGAACGGTTTGGGACTTGGTTCCTGGTGTTAAAGAGTCTATGTATCCACACCAGCGTGACGGTTTTGAGTTCATTTGGCAGAAAATAGCTGGCGGGATCTACATTGATAAGCTAGAAAAACGTCTTCCTACTGGCGGAAGTGGATGCATAATCTCTCACGCTCCCGGAACTGGTAAAAGTCGTCTGACAATCGTTTTTCTTCAGGCGTTTTTGAAAATGTATCCGAGTTCTAGACCGTTGATCGTTGCTCCTCGCTCTATGCTTCTTACATGGGAAGAAGAGTTTAAAAAATGGAACACTGAATTCCCGTTTTTTAATTTAAACAACACTGAGTGTTCTGGTCAAGAATATAAAAAAGCTGCCACTTTTTTAAAAAAATTCGGAGGCATCAAAAGCCTGAGCGGGAGCCGTTGCCTAAAGTTATATTCATGGAAGAAAATACCGAGCATTTTGGGAGTTACTTATAGGTTGTTTGAAAGCCTTGCTGGTGAAGAAGGAAAACGTAAACGATCTTCAAAGAATGATGAAGATGATCTTGTGAAAGACCTTCTTCTTAAAGTTCCAACTCTTTTAGTACTTGATGAAGGTCATACCCCCCGTAATGACCAAAGTCTTATGTGGAAGACGCTACTTAATGTCAAAACCAAAAGAAGCATCATTTTATCAGGAACACCGTTTCAGAACAACTTTGATGAGTTATACAACACTTTATGTCTAGTGAACCCATTATTATCTTTTGGCGGTTCATCATTTAACGGTGTGAAAGCTACTAAAAAACGTGGATGGAAGCACAATGCAGCAAAAGGTCAATGGGATTCTATCACGAGTTCGGTTAAAAAAAGTCAACAAAAGTTACAAGAACTTAGAGCCATGATTGACCCATTTGTTCATGTCCATAAAGGAACAATTCTTCAAGAACGACTCCCGGGGTTAAGGGATGCTTTGGTTGTTTTAAAGCCCACCAGAACACAAAACTCACTTATGTTAAAAATGGGCGGGTCAAAAGCGACTTTGAAAACCGACTGTTTAATGTCCTCAATATCTGTCCATCCTTCACTTCTTTCCAAGGACTCTCCTATATGTACAGAAGGGTTTCATAAAATGCTTAATAACTTCAAAAACGATCCGAAAGCTGGAGTGAAGACCGAGTTTTTGATCGAACTTATTAAGCTATGTGATGCACATAATGAAAAGGTATTGGTTTTCAGTCAGTATATTAGGCCTTTAGTGTTTATAATGGAACTTTTGAACGCCAATTTTAGATGGGTTGAAGGTAGAGAGTGTTTGTATATGGACGGTACACAAGACGAGAAACTAAGGCAAAGTTCAATTAACACACTTAACGATCCCAAAGGTGAAGCCAAAGTTCTTCTTGCATCACTTAGGGCTTGTTCTGAGGGGATCAATTTGGTGGGTGCTTCACGGGTTGTGTTGCTTGATGTTCATTGGAACCCGTCCGTGGAACGACAGGCTATAAGTCGGGCTTATAGGCTTGGTCAAAAGAAACTGGTTCATGTTTACCATCTTGTTACTGGGTCAATGGAAGGCGAGAAGTATATAAGACAAGTTGAAAAGAGTCATTTGTCCGAATTGGTTTTTTCTTCAAAAAATAAAGATAGTTCGAATAAAGTATCATCTGCTGTTATAAAAGATAAGATTTTGGAAGAAATGGTGCAACATGACAAGCTGCAAAACATGTTTGAGAAGGTGATTTACCAACCGAAAGAAGCGGATCTGATCGACACATTCGGTTAATATCGTGCAGATTTGCGTACTGCTCAGGTACTCTTACGCATGGTTCTTTTTTCTGTTCATTCGGTTTAACCTCCGTTTTTAAACCTGTTCATTTTATGATTGTTATCCAGCACCAGAGGAGACCTGTTATTAATCGGTACATGCATGTTTTTTGGCCGTCTTAACTTGTTTAACGGTAGTTTTTTTGGAAGCTTTATTATTTTTTTGTCTTGTTTGTATGTTTAATGGATTTAGCGTCTTTTTTGATGAATTTTGCGTAATTGTAAATGTGATGATGGAACTATGGTTAAATCTATGCTGTAATATATCTTCAGATGTAACCTTTGATGATGATTACCTTGATAATAATGTCACATTACTGATTTAGACGACATTAGGACTGTAGTTATAATGTTTATATATGTCGATTTATAAACTGCATATTGCTTATGACGACGGAGGTCTCCTATGCATGTCATGTATGACGAATAAGGGAGCCAGGATGAAGGCGTTTCATTCGGAAAACAAAGTCATACACTGTAGTAACACAATATAACATGGATCAAGTCATAAGCTGTAGTAACAAAATAGTTTACCTTAATAATGACCAAATTTAATGCTAATCAAAGCCCCATTGATCCACTTCCGCCATAAATATCTGGTTAATTCAAGTAGGTTGGCTTTCAATACACGCATTAACTCCGACTAACCATTACTAACAACTCGTATTCACTTCTTATGGTGACTCACTTTCGCATTATGAATTTGAATAGCAATATCTCAATGAACAATGTTGCCGTGGATGAGAACACATAACACATAATTCATTGATCGATAATAAAAGTCCCTACACAATTCATAAGTCGGGTTTTAGCGCCAGTCAAGTAGTAC
This sequence comes from Bidens hawaiensis, assembly GCF_021521415.1. Taxonomy (NCBI): domain Eukaryota; kingdom Viridiplantae; phylum Streptophyta; class Magnoliopsida; order Asterales; family Asteraceae; genus Bidens; species Bidens hawaiensis. The sequence continues at coordinate 577,052 of NW_027491617.1, read as the reverse complement.
AAAAAATACTCGGTATCAGAACAAATGTTTGGAGTGACCCTCTTCTTAACCAACTTTTCGGTTCCAGTTTCGGCTTAAATGCCTATAGGATAACATTCAAAGGTAGGTTTGCCATTAACTTTATAAGAACAAAGATTATGTAAATTATAATGTCCAATAGAAGTTGCAAATAATGATACTATGGGTAGAAAATATTTTGGGAACACATATGAAACCTTTTAAAAACACAAGTGTATGTCAACTGTCAAGTTCATCTTTCCATCCCACATCGGCTGCTTACATAAAGAAGAGCATTACAAATGAGTATTTAATGCAAGCAGGTATGCCTTTGAAAGGCACGCAGCCACGCTGTGAGCACAAAGCGAACTATTCTTTCGCCTTTTACTAAAGAATACCGTGTGCTCGCTGCATACAGTGGCATACGCTTATTTTTGGAGGAACCTTCTTTTGATGAAGGGCTCCAACAAATATCTTAAGTTTTAAGTTTTGTCTTCAAATAACTCTTCATGTTTTGATATGAATTGGGTCGGTGACTCAGTGCTATTATATTATTATTATTATATAATATAAAATAGAAGTTTGGCGTAAGAGTATTATTGGTTTGTTTTACATTGTGAGATTGACTAAGTAAATTTTTTTATTTTAATAGTTAAATGGTTATTCGTGTCAATTCACCGCCGTAATGCCCGAGACTGAAAACGTTCGGGTTTATCGACAACGTTGGCACACCAAATTCACGTCGACTCACCAACGAATGTAACCGAAAATGACCAAATTCACGCTGACACACTGTTGCACGACCAAGATCGACAAAGCTCCTATTTTACAGGGCCTGGGTTTCATTACGACCAAGATCGACAAAGCTCCTATTTTACAGTGCCTGGGTTTCATTGATCCACCGCCGTCTTAATGAACATAACAAAAACCAACCGAATGTCGATTTTGTTTTTTATGTTTTAATTCTGGTACATTAACGAACGTGTCGGAAACCAACCGAACTTGCGTAGACTCACCGCCTCAACTCCCGTGATTGACAACGATCGGGTTTTACCAACACTCGAGTTATACCGTCCGACACTACCCAATTGCTCCACCTCAATTTTTATAATTTTTTGTTTTAGTTCCGGTACAATAACGCATGTAACCGAATACCACCCCTGGATTTTACCGCCTATTCCAGCGACACGGATTCAGATATCGCCACCCACTACCATATGTGTAAGTATTGCAACTCTTTCAATTCAAAGATTTTGAGGTTCTACAAAACTTAAAAAAACTTTAGGGTTTATTAAGCGTTAACCTGTTTGTGTGAGGGTTGATAGAACCTAAATCAAATTGGGGGTTAATAATCCTGTTTTGAGCTTAAGGTTACGTCTAATTTTTCATGTTTGTGTTTGTCCAGGAACAATCTTTATTTTCTCAACGGCTTTGCTGGATTTTTGGGAAGTTAAGTTATGTTTTTCGTTGTTAGGTAAAAGATGGTACTTGGAAATTATTGAGTGTTTTATTTTGGATATGTTTTTTAAATTTGATTTAAGGTGTAGGGTTTACATCAATTTTCTTATGTTGGTACTATTAATAGCATAAGTTTTGTTGAATTTAGGGAAATTTGCTTTTGCTGGATTTGCTTCTGACATTTTTTCACTCCTAAAGTTTTGAGGAAAACATATTATTGATTATGGTAATATTTTACCATATAGTGCCTTCACAAGATTCTGAACTGGGAATATCATCTAAAGATACAAGTCAGTTCATTCCAAATGATTCAGAGGTAAGTTATAATGAATCACCTTATATTTTTAGCATCTAAACTATTATAGCATTAAATACACTCAATTTTGAATCACTTTTCATTCTTAGCATCTGAATTATTTGTTCCATTTATACCATGACTAGAGGAGGAGTCATTTTTACCAGAAATGTGTGATATAACCTCAATTGCAGAGTTTGAAATGAAGGTAAGTACAAGCGAAAGTTAATTTGTCCATGTTTGTACATATAAACATTTTAATGTGTTTGTTGTGATTAGCTAGGTTGATTCAAGTTAACATGTAATGAGAAATCCAACAGAAGAAAGCGGGTAAGCATAATCACCATCTTTAGCCATCCGACTCGGTTTTAGAAAAACACAAGGCTTGCTTGAAATCAGCTCGTTGGTAAGCGAGCCGATCCGGCTCGGTTTGTAAATGGACCGAGAAGCCATAGTTTGCAACAAGTCAAGGTAAGCTCTCGACTCATTAGCTTGTTTAGTCGGCTAGCTAATTGCCTATTTGGCACATTTAAATTAAATCACACATTTTAATATCTATAAATCATAATCTAATTACTAATACATATGAATTATATGATATAAAATTTACAGTGTGTTAATTATGTAAGATAAAAATATTATTTGCACTTTATTAACTGGCATGAAGTTTTAATGAGCGAGCTCTAGCTCAACATATCCGCTCACTAAGTTAACGAGCCGACCTGGTCAGTTTGTAAACGACTTAAGCCAACTACGTTTGTACACAAGCCAAGCTGACTCGGTTTGGAACCAGCCAAAGTAAGCTCGGTTCATTAGTTCAAAATTTAATAAAACTGTACTAAATTGTAACGGGCCTAGATGTTACAAATGAATATATAAACGAACGTACATGAACAAACTTAAACTACATTAGCATACACGAATGATCACAAACTTAAACTATTAACAAGATTTGATCTCCACGGATGTTTTGTTGTCTGACCCATCTTTGAAACCCATCTTTATCGAAACACAAAAAGAGGTATTGGCCTTTTGTGGGGTTCATTTAGCTTTGTAAAATTTTTAAAGAAATTCAGTCTTAAGGTGATGCCATGTTGCTTTTTATGTTCACAAAAGGGGTGGATATTATAAAGGTTCTTCACAATATATCATGTAGCTTTTTATGCTTGTGCTGAGCTTATAGATGTCCAGGTAGTGTAATAAAATTATAACACTTAATTTTGTTATAATAATTGATTGCTACATTGTGACTGTTAGATTGCTTGTCGTGTTTGATGTTGCAGGTTGTGGATACGCTTTAAGTGATGCTAAAGAAGGCCACCAAGACAACTGATATGTTCATATTGATGCGAATCATGAGGTAATAAGTTACATAATTATAATAAAATACTTAATTAGTTTCTTATCTTATATGAAATACTTGATTAGTTTTCTATATTTTGAGATTTGAAAGTACATATCTTGTTCCGTTGGTTTTAGTACTGACCTTAATTTCAGGTGATTACGACTTAAAGGTCATTTGACATAATATAATTTTAAAAACCGTGGTTTTTTCGGTTTTAAGCATGGTTTGAGTGCGGTTCAGATTCCGATTTTTAGTTGGTCTGCGAGCCTACACGAGCCCAATATTTATATAATTTTTATATAATGTTTTAAGTATGTGATGCGGTTGAACAGAAGCAGATGGCGCGGTTGTGATGTTCTGTCGCATGTACGCCCGTCTATAGCAGATCTGACTTACTTATAGATGTTCATCCTCCCCAGTTTGCAATTGTTATCAGCGTTAAATTACTTTCTGTTATTTCCATCGAATTTGTTTGTGTTATCAAATTATCCATGTGTATAATTTGTCCATTATTATGTGATTTCAATCTATTTTATTTCTAATACAATTTCGTTAACCTAAAACAGAATCCGACTGCCACATAGGTGAAGCCCACCAAAGAAGATGAGGAGAAGCAAAACTATTATTTAAGTAGTACTTTTAAGCTCACTTTTAATACACTATAACCATTGATAGTCCTAACAACCAAGCACTTCAATTATTTTAGGATGATTTTTAGTTGGATCTGATTTGATTCCATTAAATATAAAAATGTTACGGAAGTACATTATATAGAGAGTTCTTTTGTTACACCACCGCCTGCTAAACAGTCCCTGGGAAAGGCCAGCACTCGAGCTAAATCTAGCTCAGCTTATGTCTCTATCTCAGTCACAATGTTGGTACGGGCAACACGATTGTTGGACCTGAGTATGATGAAGATTGTAAACTACACCACCTGGCTCCTGCTCCTGCTCCTGCTCCTGCTCCTGCTCCTGCTCCTGCTCCTGCTCCTGCTCCATCAGATAAGCCCATTAAAACCTTGGACTATTTACCATTAGGGTGCTCATTATCAAATTGATCAAGCTTTATATTTTGTTTGAGGTATTCATTCATATAAAACATAATTTTCATTCCAAAATTACATATATACATGCTAGAAATGATAATGAGATAAAGTGGAGAAAAGGTCAAAGTGACAACTGACAACCGATCTTCACATTGTTAAGATGTTAGCTCTATCCACAACTAAATATGCTTTATATGTACAATCAAAAATATATCTCGCATCTCTTTACATACTAATTTATAAAGGAAAATCATTCAAAATATATTAATTGTCATGGTCATTTCTACATATAAGCTTCCTTCTACGAACCTAATAGAGAACCCGATGCTGCATCAAGAAAACATTAATACAAGCACAGAAAAAACGTGTTGTCAATTTTTGCTCCCGCCGCATCGCGCGGGTATACTACTAGTATATATATATATCTATTACTATATATAATAGATATTAGAGAGAGGGTATTAAAATGTTGAAAATTAAGAGAGAAAGGCTATAAACGTTGTTTAGGGGTTGAGATTGTGCATGTTGTGATTAAAGAACTAACTTATCAAGGTAAGGTTTACATTTAAATTCATTATGTTTCTTATTACTATAAGAATTAAAAGTGATTGAGGGATAAAAAAATTGTTTTATTGTAATTATCAGGTCTGTCGAAAGATAATAGGGACAAAATAAAATTCAAGAAAAATTAACTAGGATACACTTGCCAAGCAGCGGGTGCATGAAACTTCCATTTATGACACATATTTACAATCGTATGATATTACTGGTGGAATAATCAACTCATTTGCTTATCTCAAATAAGGCTGTTCACGAGTCGAGCCGAGACAGGGAAACCTCAGGCTCCACTTGTTTTAAACTGAGTTGTCTTAGCTCAGCTCACTGTTGAAATTTGGCTAAAATTTTGACTTGAGCTTGGCTTGGTTTTGAACTAATCTGGCTTGGCTCAGTATTGAAATTGAGCAGACAATTTGACTCGACCTTAGCTTGGTTCTGAACTAAGCTTGATCGGCTTGGTTTTGCTCAGTTTAAAAAAGAATACCATATAAATTTCAAGCCAATACATAATAAGCTTAAAACGATTTCAACGAATACAAAAGGCTATAATGATTGGGTGTGCACAATTGTAATGTTATATTACGGTTCTACATTTTTCTAATGTTTGTGAATTATTATTAGTTGTCTGTGTTTCTAATAACTGGTTGAAATACAGGCTAACGGACTTAGCAAGCAGCTCTGTATGAGTACATTTCCTCAGCTCGCTTGCATTACTCGTGTAGTCGGACCGAGTCATGGATACTCAAGTGAGAGAGATCACCGGGCCTACGCGTCTCTGTTTCGGGCGCTCACTTCATTTCCACTAACTTATTGCATTGCTGATCCTGTGAGCGCCTCGAGCACCAACAACTACCCGCAAGAAAGCATCATGAATACTCTAGACCCGAGAGACACAATCCGCAACCGAGGTTCTTATTGGTCAAGTTGCCTGAGCTGTATTGGTGGTTATTTGCAAGTTGAGCTGTTGGGTCGGGTACAGAAACAAGCATCAGATGACAAATATTATTTTTGGTGATTATAATATTCCTAACAATTCAAAGAGTGAATTACAGACGCTCTCGTTTTAACAATATATGAAATTGCAAGTTTTGTCATTTGGCTTCAATAATTACCCTAGATGTTCTTTTTTGAAAACTATTGCACATATTTGGTCGTTTACACTGACTGATATCTTGTTTTTAGGTGAATGTGAAATGAACAAATTACCCTTAGATTAAAAAGAACAAAAAAAAAGTTGCCCAAGGTATTGGTTATATGAATTAGTAGGTGGGGCCCATCAGATTTATTTATTTATTTGCGTTATTTTAATCTAAGGGCAATTCAGTCATTTCAGATTCACCCAATGGGTCGATTTGGGCTAAAGCTGAACCAAAAACCAAAATTTCAGTTTTGAGATTTTGAAAACCGTTTGGTTTCAGTTTTTTGGGTTTTTGGTCAGGGTTCTGTTAAGTTTCAGACTTTCGGTTTTGCTATTTGGTTTCAAAATTTAGGGGCAATAAACCTGGTCAAAAATAATAAATTTTGGTCTATGTTTTTTGTTACTTGATAATTGGTTATTATACATTTGAGCTAAAATGTTTGGGTTAAAGCATAAATTAGATCATTATAAATTATCTAATATTCAAACTTAAAATGAAAGTCTGTTGGTTTGTTCCGTTTTTTTGGTTTTTGTTACACGGGAAACCGAAAGCTCGGTTTTTACAAAAACCTAAAACCAAACGTTGGTTTTTGGTTCAGTTTGCTAATTTCGGTTTTTATGCACACACCTAGAAAAAGATCATACCAGTGAGAGGAAATGATTGAATGCATGCAAAAGCAAAAAAGAAAAAGAAAAAGGCATATAGTGTATTTGTTGAAGCCAAAGGTGAAAACATTCAATTTCATATATCGCCAAAGGACATAATCTATAATTTGTTCTAATTAAAAGCATATAGTCCAGAGTTGTCATTCGTGTCGGGTTGGCGGATCAAACAATGTATCTCTGAAATATGATGCTGAGAAATTTGGACTTACCGTTTCCAACGGACAGAATGGTTCACTTAGCACCAGTTTACTTCCAGTACAACCTCCCAGACAACTCACTTAGGGTAATTTACAAGACTTTATGCAGATCGTAGAAGCACACGACGATGGTGTGGAATACAATGTATGGGCCGATGAGCTTGATCCTATTTTATAATCTAGGTACAATATGTGGTTTTGCGTGTGGCGTATCACTGTATATAGTTTCTGGTTTCTTATGCTACAAGTTTCTTCGGTTTGATTTTGTGTCGATGATTGGCATCTCGAGCTGTAATGTTTTGTTACGAGGCTTGTTGACGTTTGTGCTCATGAGGTTTAATTTCAAGTTTTGGTTATTGCGAGGGTTAACTTTAAAGCCGTAGCAGGAATTGAATCTGAGTCTCAAATTTGGGAACTCAGGAATTCTATCGCTGTATCACTTCTATACTCAGTTTAGTGTTTTTAAAAGTCTTTATTTCATTATTTGTTTGTCAAAAATGTGGGCATGTGGCTTTTTGGAAGGACCGACAAACAAAACTGTTGCCAACTCAATTGATCAAGCAAAGCTATTCGAGAATGCTCAGCTCGCTAAAATCTCAAATCAACCCAAGCTTAAACAAGCTCGAGCCTAAGAGTAATCTTGTTCTAATAAACAAGCCTGTGTTGAACTTAAACGTGCTTGAGCCCAAAAATAAGCTTATTTAATCAGGGGTGTTCGGTTCTCGGGTGTTCTTTAATCAGTCTTGGGTTCAGTATTTTTTTGTTGTTGTTTAATCAAGTGCGGGGCTGCTTCAGGTCGGGTTATGGTATGTTAAGTGTTGTTTACTCAGGTTTTGGGTGGCTTCGGGTCGGATTTAGTAAGCGAGTTCGGGTTGGTTTCAAATGGGCCATATTAAAAAAACAACTAACAGGAAAATGGGGAATAAGTTCAGGATATTCTAAATCGTTTTATTAAAATTTTTTGCTTATTTTTGAAAAATATAAGATCTTATCCGTTGAACGCCATTGACTTTTACATAAACTTTTACAACAAAGTCAAGTCTGACTAAAAAGGTCTATTTCACTTGTATGGCTGAAAACTCTTATTTGGCTCGTTTGGCTAAAAAGTTTTTATCGAGTCGGTTGGCTTAAATGTTTCATTTGGCCCGTTAACGAGGAAAATTGGTAATTTAGGGTCAAGTTAATGGTATTTTGAAACTGAACTGAAACGAAACCAAAAACTGAAACAAAAACAAAACTGAAACCAAACCGAAATCAAAACTGAATCGAATTAAAGTAACTTAAAACATTTTTTTGATGTTAGGTTTGACCCATTTAACTTTTAAGTCAATTTCACATACTGAACTAATTGTTATAATTGCTAACATGTTGTGAATGTGGACTGCAACTGGTACTGTGTGGCTGTGTGCAATGCCTCAAGTGTCCTAACTATTTTTTAATTATAGTAGCACTTTTGGAATTGATGGATGATATGCCAGTAGAAATTGAACTCTTGAAGGGCTATGTTTCCATATATGTGATATTCCCTGTTATAATAAAATACCCATGTTTGTTACATGTTGGTGATATAACACAATCCTAGATCATTTTTATAGTGTCATTAGGTTATTAAACTAACTATTTTGTTTATATTGAAAAGAAAAGAAAAGAAAAATGCAGATGTGATTATAATATGATACACGATTAACATATCTCAAAAGGACTGATAAAATAAAACCAATGATGACCGCATAGCATATTCTCAACACCGCAGCATCGCGCGGGTCTCCGACTAATGTATATATATATATATATATATTAAAAAGGAACTTGCGGTTAACTCAATAAAATTCATTATTCATCAGGCAAGCAAGCCAATTATTCTCTTACACGTTGCAAAGCTATACCCCACTATTATTCAAGGTGTTAGTTACAATAGGGGGTGCAAACGAGCCGAGCTCGTTTAACTTACACAGAGCTCGAGCTTGTCTCGTTTTGAGCTCTATCTTCAAAGCTCGAGCTCGGCTCGTGAGTGGATTTTGATGCTCGAGCTCGGCTCGTTTACTATTTATCTAGTATTTTTCATATAATTATAATTATTTTTTTCTATTATAATTTTATTATAAAATAATATATATTATTTAGTTATTTATATTAATTTTTTTCATAACATTATATATATTAATTAATAATTATTAGTATATATTTAAAAAAATATATAAATAACAGGCTCGTTTAGACTCGAGCTTAAGTGAAGCTCGGGCTCAGGCTCGTTGTTCCTTGACCACCACGACGACAGTTGTTAGTAGCAAGAACCAATTCCTTGACCTAACCGATTTGGACTACATCAGTATCCGATTTCTCACCGGTAAGATATTTCATGTTGTTCGATTTCTTTCATTGTTAGGGTTTTCGGTTTCAATTGTAAAATGAATTGGTTATGTGAGTAAATAATTAAGCTTCTGAATTGGCTTTTCACAGCGTAACAGACCTTCGTTGCATATTCAAATTGGTATAATTGTATAAATGACATCGAATGTGATTATTGTATGGCTGTTCAAAAGGCTCGAATAAAAACTTGATTTGGAACATCCTGAGCTGAGTTGTAACCGAGCCAAAATCGACCTAGGCTCAGCTCCATCATGGCTTGAAACTACCCTGGCTCGACTCGGAATACATGACAATGACATCTTCAGTAGTAAAACTGATCTGCAGGATATCACCTGCCAACAACACACACTCACTAGTTAATCCCAATCAAATCGAAACAACCCTAGCGTTACTCAATAATAATAATAATAATAAAGGAACTTAATTAGACTCTATCATTGAGGTGATTATATTATATTATATTATATTATATTATGTTTTTATGTCTCATTCGACTAAGTGTATAACTAACCATTGATCATTTTTATTACCTACCTAGGATTTTGATTTCTCTCTCGGGAAGATGAAATCAGACATTTTGGAGATTCAACCTCTGGAACTTAGCTTCTTTCTTAATTTCATTCATAACAATAATATGCATATTATTTATTAATTAATTAATATGCTACTATTATATTACTTTCACCTTACTATATATACTAGTTGAAGTGAAGAAACAAAGCTCATGCTCTGTTCAGATGATCGATCAATAACACCAACCATCTTGTTGCTTTCAAGGTCCCTCTTCTTTCTTACTAACCAGTTATTATTATTATTATTATTCATTCTTAATTAACCCATATGCAGATCAAAACCACCAATCCCAAGAAGTACTGTGTCAGACCCAATACTGGACTCATTTTTCCAAATGCAGCATGTCACTTTACAGGTATTTTTATTATTATTAGACCTCTGTAGTCATAACTTTCCACCCCTTGGCACTATTTAATGGTTCAAGTTGAATAGTTCAACGGTAATTTTTTTTTGAAAATGGTGCCAAGTTGCGTTATGTATGAAACGCCAAGCAAAAAAAAACCCAAAACGCCCGGAGGGGGGGGGGGGGGCGTTATAGGCCAAAACGCCGTCCAAAACCTGCCACTACACTTGGTCTTATTATTGTATGCATACCCCTTTGAGTCGTCAAGTTGTTTGAATTCTATTTGATTATTAGAATATATTCCAACAATCTGAAATTGACTTTTTGCACTTATAATAATTTATTTTTGTATTTTGTAGCTTCATATTGTTATTAATCTCTACAAGACGCTCACTTTATTCTGCAAATATCTTATGATGTTTTTCTTATGCTGTCTACCTTATAGTACTTGTACTGCACATCATACTATGATCAATGACATTCTTTTCCAACATGTACATCTCTGCTAATGCCAACTAATAATTTAATACATGTCATTGCCAAAAGTTTCAATCATTTTTCAGCTTCATATGTAATTAATAATGGTGATTATTTTGTTTAATCTTTTTCTCGTTGATGCAGTTACTATGCAAGCCCCAAAGGTACCTCCTCCAGATATGATCTGCAGAGACAAGTTTTTAGTTCAAAGTACTGTTGTTCCGGAGGGAACAAAGGAGGAGGATGTCACATCTAACACGGTTAGTGTTTGAGTGATTAATAAACATACTGTCTTAATGGTATTATGGTAATTACTTTTATTATCTGATTTGTCAGTTTGCTAAAGATGATGGTAAAATTATTGATGAAAAGAAGCTTAGAGTGATCTTTGTCTTACCACCGGACTCCTCAGAATCATCACCAGTTAATGAACCATCAAAACTGGTGCAGTTCAATGAAAGTAGAGAATTGAAAGATGACATTGTCATTCAGAAAGAGAGCCATCATGCTAAGGTAAGATGTTATTGTATGTACTCGGTGTTGATCTTGGTTCTAAAATGCTTGCATCCGGATGCGCATGATGCACTGGTGAGATTGCATCGTGCTGCGGTTCCATGATGCGAGGATGATGATCCCAAAGTCGCATAATGCACAATGCGTTCTGATGCGCCTTTTTTTAGTTAAAGCGAGTTTTTGCACGATTACCTGTACCTTATGCATAGACTACTTGTACACACATAGTTAAAAGACTTATTTTGGTTATACATGAAATTTTTTTGGGCGTTTTACAGAAAATTGGTGGCTAAAATTATAGTTTGAAACTTGTGGCAGGTTGATGCAGGGGTAGAATTGTCCAAAGGCAATGATGAAAGCGTAGAGGCAACAATGAAGGACGACACTTTTAAAAGAGAAGAAGCGGAGAAAAAGATAGAAGAACCTGTAAAACCAAGCCAAGAATATATAATAAAAAGAAATGAAGAATTTATGCAGATGAATGATGCAGAAGAGCTGATATTAGCCAAAGATTTTGAAGAAATGAAGTCAAAAGTTAAAGAACTTGAGTTGAAGCTTACTGAGGTAAGTTTGTGTTTGTGCTTCAGTTATATGACTGATTTAAATAATTGACAATTTCAAGTAAAAATATCATATTGATTACCAAATGCTTTCGGATTTTTCAGGCTAAAGCAAGTATTGTACAACTTACAGAAGAAAAAAGTTCGGTTACTCAAGAGAAGAGCATCGTACAGGGAGAATTGGTACGTTTTTTATTAAAGCCATTTATTTATTGTTTAGTTTTCTCAGAAAGTAAATTAGTTAAATTGCTCAATAGTTTTAAAGTGTTATTGCCTATCTCTACTTGATGTAAAGTTTAATGTATGGTGGTCTTATTATGTCATATATGAATGGTGAGTATTATTTAAACTGGACTGCGTAATGTGTGATGAATGCATGTTTAATTATGCAACGAGCTGAAAAATTGAGCTCGAGCTTAAATGAGTAGAGACCAACACACGCACACCATTAGTGTTTTAAATACTACTAAAAGAAGTTAACTTGCAGGATATGGTGAAAAGTAAGAGGCGCAAAGGTCAGGTGGGATTCCCGTTGCTGTTTGTTCTGATGGTTTCTTTTGTTAGCCTTTATCTCGGGTACTTGTTGCACATTTAGCTGACTCTGACGGCCTCTTTATGTTTATATATGTCCGTGTGTGAAACTGATGTTTTGTGTCAATATAGTTGTCTAGACATGAACAGGTTACGCTATCGAGTCTTAACCTGGTTTTGAATTTTTATGAGAATTGTGGTAACAATGATGGCAAATTGGAGATGGTGTTTTAGTTGATTTCGCATTTTCATTTTGTAGTTGGCTTTTACAGGGAGCGTGTTGATTTGATTGATTTTTAGCGCTGTATGCTCGTTTACAATGAATTGCCAGTGCTTAATATCTGTTTACATGGCATTGTCAAGTCTTAAATGTTCTGTTTAAAAGATGGAAGCGACTGATATGACAAAGGGTGGCGTGTATATTAAAAGAAAAGGAAAAAGAAAAAAAAACGGGCAACTCACAAGAAGCAACAAGCTCAAGTGCTCAACTGTAAACTACACGAAAAGGAAATAAACGGGCCAAACGGTCCGAACAACAAACAAATCGCTTGTACCGCCATACACACCTCTTTGTCACTTTTATGTTTACCTAGATAATTTAAATGTCATAGAGTTGGTAATGGAACTAATAGTCGTCTTGTGATATTATATATATAGGCCATGGTTTGGTGTTATAAAAGGTTTTTTAAAACAGATTATTAGCTTTGTTATGGTTCTTATTCAAACCATTTTTATATATATTAAACATTACTGAGTGGTGGGGCTGTTCATGAACTGGGCCGAACCGAACGCAACCTTACTCATACTTGGTTTGGTTTAAAAGAGAGCCGAACCGAGCAGATTAAATTTAAAAGAACGAGCGACATTTTTATGCTTGAACTTTGTTTGATTTGAAACCAAGAGGCGTGGTTCGCCTTGGTTTTGCTTAATTTCGTACAAAGTTTTCAATTTTAATTTTCGAGTAAACTGCGGTTTTTGTCCCTGTGGTTTGACTAAATCTACGGTTTTAGTCCAATAGTTTCAAGTTTGTGATTTTCGGTTTTAGGGTTCCACAGTTTGGATTTAGTTTACAAATATTTAAAACTATTATAGTTTGGTTCATGTTTTGACCAATAAAATGCACAAACGAGCTTTGGCTCGTTTAAAGTACCACAAGAGCTTGAGCCTTGAGCCGAACTTAGGCTCGTTTACGTTTTTACCCCTCAAAATATATAAAAATAATTAAAATCGTATATAAAGTAATTAACAAGCAAGGCATGCCCGCGATTTTGAAAAAAACAAGTCACTATGGGGGACCAGGTTTGATCCCCACATACAACACTATGGGGGAGGACATGGGTGACTTAGTTAGGGAAGACCGTGATCTTTGTGATTTCCGGTTCGATCCTGAGAGCGTCCACGTTTTACCACAAGTACGCCTTCGGGTAGGTGGGTTTTCTCTAGAACTGGAGATAACTAAGGACTCCGTACAATTAGATTAGGCCAGCTAGCGATGACCTTTTAATATTGAGTTACCCCATATGAAGCACATTAACAATTCTTAGTTAGGGGTGCAAACGAGTCGAGCTGCTTGCGAGCTACTCAGGATCGGCTCGTTAAAAAGCTCGATCGAGCCGAGCTTAATCGAGCCCGAGCCTGAGCCTTAAAGTAAGCTCGTTTAATAATCAAGCCCGAGCTTCACTTACCGAGCCTGCCATTTATATAATTTTTATAAATACATATTTAATAACTATTAATTAATATATATAATGTTATGAAAAAATAAATAAAAATAAATAAACAACATATATTTTTTTATACATAAAATTATAATAGAAAAAATATATAAAAACAATTATAAATATATAAAAAATAACTTATAAATAGTAAACGAGTCGAGCCCGAGCCGAGCTCAAGCCTGAGAATCTACTCACGGGCCGAGCTTTGAAAATAGAGCTCGAGCCCTGTGTAAGTTAAATTAGTCAAGCTCGAGCTTAGTCCGGTAAACTCACCGGATCTTGCAACACGGTTAGCTTTATTCATATTCATATGTTAATTAATTATTTTACATATAAATTAATTAAATGAACATAGCCTCTGTTCGTGTTCGTGTTCATGCTCGTTCATTTATTAAACAAATGAACATAAACAAACTTCTCACCGAACCGAACGTTCGGTTCATTTACAGCTCTAGTCCTATTACACTAGAAACTAGTGCCAGAATTAATTTGTTGTATTTGAATTTATATTATACCAAAATTCATTGACATTTGTTGTTTCAAAAACAAATTCAAAAGACTTAGACATTGGAACTTGAAAGTCTAGATATTGGTTGGCTGTTACTTTTGGTGTTAGTGAAAATAGTCTTTAATTGGGACACAATTAGCGGTGTAAACAAGCCGAACCGAACCCGAGTTCAACTAAGCTTGAGCTTGGCTTGTTTTGATTTAGGAAAGCTCGAGCTCGGCTCCTCAGTTGTTTTTTCAAGCCCAGGCTCGGGTTTTTTTATTACTTTAAATACGATTTCAATTATTTTTATATTTTTGTTGAGAAAAAAAATATTAAATGAGCCTAAGTTCGGCTCGAGCTCATGTAGTACTTTAAACTAGCCAAAGCTTGGCCGTGTACCGTGAATTTAATACACAGAAGTCCATATGATGTAAAATTTGAAAATGCACTAGGCTCTAAACGAGCTTTCTATACGAGGCTCGAGCTTGGGCTCGATAACTAAACAGGCTTTTTTTAGGATCTCGAATTCTAAAAAGCTCGGTTCGTTTTGAGTTTTTCGTCGATTTGAGCTTCGGTAGCTGGTGAGCGGCTCGGCTCGTTTGCACAACATAATGACACTTATGTGTTGTCTGAATATTTTTTCATATTTTCCGTAAATTTGATTTCAGACGAAGAGGACAAAGAAGGCTGGTATCGTTGGAAAGTACGGTAAGTGTCTTGCATATCTTTTACACACTGCATTTTGTTGCAGTGTTTCGGTTCTAGCGTTATATTGAAACATACATTTGTTCTTTTTGAAATGTAATATTCAAAGAAACTGTGCAGTAACATATTACGATGACTCGTCCAGGTACCCGTTATGGCGCTAGTTTGAGAAAGCAGATCAAGAAAATGGAAGTGAGTCAACAAAGCAAATTCTTCTGTGAATTATGTGGCAAGGTAAAAGCTATTCTCTTTGTATTCGGTTTTAAACTTAGTGGGACGCAGTTACAAACTACTTGTGTTCGTGTTGATTAATAATACATTGTACTTGAATATCACAGTATGCAGTCAAGAGAAAGGCTGTTGGGATTTGGGGCTGCAAGGATTGTGGCAAAGTGAAAGCAGGCGGTGCATATACCTTGAAGTAATAATCATCTTTTCTCTTTTGTTAACGGGTCAAAACGCTATTTGATCTGTTGCGACTAGGGTGTGCATGAGTCGGTTCAATTTTGTGCTAAAACCGAACCCAAAAAGCTAAACGTTGGTTTTTGAGTTTTTGAAAACCGTTTAGTTTGGTTTCGGTTTTGTCATTTGGGCTTTGAAAATTTTGGGCCGAAAAAAAAGTGGTCAAAAATAGTGAATTTAAACTTACATTTTGTTAGTTTGTTATAATACGTTTGGGCTAAATATATATATTAAACTATTATACATTACTTAATATCTAAAATAAAAAATAAAATCTATAAGTTCGGTTCATTTTTTTAGTTTTAGTTGCACGCAAAACCGAAACCGAAAACGGAAGTTTGGTTTTTACAGAAAAATAAAACCAAAACGTTGGTTTTTTGCTTTGGTTTAGTTATTTCGGCTTCATGCACACCCTCTGGTTAGAAAATACTGATTGTTTTTTTATATTTTTTTGGTACTACAGTACTGCGAGTGCTGTGATGGTGAGGAGCACAATTCGTCAGCTAAGGGAGCAGACCGAAAGTTAATCGTTTTCAATCTGAAATTGTTTAGAATGATATCTCACATTTCATTGTCAAAGCTCCCATTTTACCCTTTTTTGTTCAATCATGTCAGACTGTTGAATCAATGAAGAATCACCTGAATTTATGTTTGTTTAAATGTTTTCATCTGTATTCTTGTAGCCAACTTGCTTTGATTGCTAGTTGAGATATTAAATGAAGCTTCCAACTGTAAGGTGTTGACCAAAGTTCACCTGTTGTAATATGATATTAAAGAGTGAAGTAACTATAGTTTTACTATATTATATGTCATTTATAACTTGAAAAGCAACATGTTTGACTTAGCAAAGCAAAGTCAAAGTTACATTGACTAAATTATGCCCTATGTCATTTAAAAAACATGTTTTGACTTAAAAAAAAACTTATTTGAGTTATTCTGATTGATTTTTAATGACAATTTAGTGTTTTAGAATCCAAACCTTTTGGCTGTCTTTAGCAACTGACAATGTTCATGGCTCTTAATTTAACTGAAATTAGCTTGAAGAAAACTTAACTTAAAAACTTAAGGGCTAGCAATAACCAAACCAAACCAAACCGATGAAACCGAACTGAATTTAACAAATAACTGAATTAACCGAAAATCATTTATCGGTTATTTTTATGAAACTTCGGTTAACTTAAGTTAACCGACCATTCATATATTCACGCATTTATATTCTCCATTTGATGTATTATTCCGTCATTTGTGTATTTATGCATCAATTTCATGTATTTCTATGTACAAAATTTTAGCACAAACCGATTTTGGTTATTAACCGAACCAAAAACCGATTGGTCAATTTGGTTGAGGATAATAACTGAACCGAACCATGCACACTACTACAGTCACAACTTTATTTGGTTGTGTTTCTTTGTTTTCATATCTACATGGACTCGTTCTTTAAAACGAGCCGAGTCTCCTCAAGCTAACTCGAATTGTATCCGAGTACGTTTGGTTCAGTTCATATCATATTCCCCTTCAACAAGCTTAGATATAAATTTAAACACAACACTAATTAATAACTATGCTGATATATATATTTTTTCAAGTGAGACACAAACATGTACATTTTACATTGAACATCAGAGGCAAAGGACAAAAGAAAAACCTCTCCTAATTCTCATAAATCTTGGTGGCTATTCAATGCAGCAATATTATTATTATTATGCTGCAATAACCACCTTCCTTAAACATCCTCTCTCTTTCATGTTACAAACCAACAGGCACTTTAGTGCCCTTTAAATCATAAACCTCATATACTTATTTTGCAGCCAGTACAAAGAGGTACAAACCATTACGGTGGTTCCAGATGTCACCGCCTCCTTGCATCACCATCAGTTACGGTTTAAATACTACTTGTCCCAAAAGCGGTTGAATTAGCACAAGAGAATCAAACAATGTCTAGCGGTAGATCATCAATGTCACCATGTTGATGCATTTGGTTTTGGACCGCTTTAACAGCTGCCACTCTTGCTGCGTTAGCAGCCCGGTTAGCTGCAGTCACCGCTCGGTACACCCTCTCATCTACATCGGCTACACATATCGCTTTCTCAGCTATACGTCTCGCTTCCTGTAAAAAAAACACAATGCCATAACTGGTCAAAAACGGGCTCGAGTCAAAAAGAGTAATTTTTAGTAAATTTTATTTTTTAATAATTAATATGATAGATCAGTGACAATATGACAGTATCTACCTGGACTGCTTTAAGGACTTTAACATGAGAAACCGAAGAAGATGATCCAGAAACCGATGAATTTTGAGAAGTTGAAACCATCAGAACCCCGTTATCCCAATGACCAGATTGACCGTCACCGTTTCTAAACGTATACATACCAAACCCTTGTCTTCTTCCTTCATGCCAACCACCCTCATACCGATGCCCATTCGCAAATCGATAAACACCAAAACCGTGCATTTTGTCAGCAAAATACTCTCCCGCATACGTGTCCCCGTTTCTGCATAATAATGTATCACATAAGAATCGTTAAAAATCAAAACTTTAAATTACAATAAACATTTACCTGAAATGATAGTGACCAAGCCCATGTTTAATACCGCCTTTAAACTCGCCAGCATACTTACTACCATCTTCACATGTATGAACACCACACCCATGACACTGCCCCTTAAACCACTCACCCGAATACATATCCCCCGTGTAAAACCGATAAACACCATACCCGTGTCTCAACCCGTGTCGATACTGACCCCGATACCGACTCCCTTTCGCCCACGTCTCGACCCCATAACCATCATACTTCTGGTCAACCCAATCACCTTCATACCTCCCATTCAAATTATAATAATAAACACCACTTCCAGAACACTTCCCTTTATAAAACTCACCCTCATAAACATCCCCATTACTATACACCTTCACCAAGAAACCCGAACCCGCGTTAGATTCAAACCGGGCCTTTGACCCGATTGACCAAACAACTAATGGGTGTGTTTTAGAATCATGATCTGACTTATAAAGCTTCAAACTTGGGAACTTTCGGGCGACAAATAACCGGACCGAAGGAATATTACCGGAATTTAAACTATTAATATTAACTGAGATAACAAGAACACTACATAAACCAACTATAAAGAGTATGCAGAGGTAAGATGATCTGTAACTCAAAGAAAACAAATAAACTGACGGCAAAAAGATGAGAATCAAAACCCTAAATTGAGCCAATTTCCACAGTTTTAAAGCAATTATTTTCGTCGCTACAAGTGCTTCTGAAGATGAACAACAAATTAACGATTTTTGATGATTATTTCTTCTGTAATTGTGATGATGAGGAAACGTTTTTGACTGAGGACTCATAATCACAGGTCTTTGTTCATCCTATTTAGCTGAATTTCAAAATTACGGTTTTGCTGAGTTTGAAATTGAAATTGGGGGTTTTGTTTTCTTCGATCCGAAAGCAAAATTGATGAGTTTAATCAATTATATATCAAATATTAATCAAAACCCAGAAAAATCTTGGATTCAATTTGATGATTTGGTTGATAATTTGAAAAGTAGGTTTTTTTGAATTTGAAATTGAAATTGGGGGTTTTGTTGTTCTTCGATCCGAAAGCAAAATTGATGAGTTTAAGCGATTATAAGTGGATTAATAATCAAAACCCAGAAAAATCTTGGATTGAATTTGATGATTTGAGTGAAGATTTGATGTTTTGTGGTCTGGTTTTTGGAAAAAGCAAGAGGGAAACAGAAAAGTGTCAAGTGGGATATAAATATGGTAGGGGTGATTGAGGTGATCATGATAATTAATGAGGCTGTGTTTGTAATTATTAATAATATTTTGGGACCACTGATATTGTTTTGTTTAAATGTTTAATAGTTAACATTTAACAGTTAACACCCTTGTATTTTGTTATATTTACTAATCTTGATGGCTCCTTCAAGGCTTTTTGTTACTTTACTTCTAACTTTTAATCTTTTTGGTGAGAAATTAGTAATATGGATGGTAGGAAAACATGATATTTGAGAATTGAGACATGTAATGTACATGAAATGCTAGATAGTAATTAGATGATATACGTTTGGTTACTTGAAACTCGTATCATACTAGTGTATCTGAATCAAAGTAGATTATGAGAGACATGTAATGTACATGAAATGCTAGATAGTAATTAGATGATATGCGTTTGGTTATTTGAAACTCGTATCATACTTGTGTATCTGAATCAAACTAGATTATGGATATATTATATAATATTTGAAATTTATTGAATTGTTAGAAATATAAACTTGTTAAAATATGAAATTGTTAGAGTTGTATTTGAGGATTTGATATTTCAAGTTGGTTATTGAGACAAATTTGAGACCGGGTTTCAAGGAGTCGGAATTTCAATAGGTATTTTGTGGCTATCTAAGATTGTAAAAAAAGATCTACATGCCTTCTGGGAAACCGACAACATAATGTGTATTTAGTTGTTGGGTGGCCGGTAATTATGTTACAGGCAATTAGACAACTTTGTAGTTATGAGAATAAGAATAGTATAATGCAAATCATTGAAAATTTGGAATATATATATTTTTTTATAATATGTTCTTGTATCTACACCTGGTAAAATAAATAATTTTGATTTAGGTCGATAACAAAAGTACTTTTAACCTTATCACTATCGCGATGTGATCATGTATGATGCAACAGGGGTGAGTATTTGTCAGTTCAGTTATAAGTTTAAAGCGAGCCTAAAATTAATGTTTTAGTGTTCAGATTCATACTAACATCAGTTTTGGTTACAAACATTTTGGTTATTGGGATATACAATTCGGCTTTGATACGAATCAAAGTGTGGACCAATCCAAACACAATTTAATTAATAGGTCCAGTTGGGTTCACTAAAAGCAATAAACTTCTTCATAACAAAAGGGACGAATGGACAAGTAGTACATTACTTGTAACTGACTCAAATATCATGTTTGTGTTAATGAACAATTAACAAATCCAATTGGGTTCAATGAAACTAGTCGGATTATTTATACTCTTATAACCGTAAATGTATCATGAAACTCATTTTCGAATGAATTGTAATTGAATAACCGTGTCATAACTTCTCACTAGTTCGATTATTTTATGCGTAACTTCGTTATTCGGTATTTTTTTTAGAACATAAGTTTACAATCGTGTACAAAAAGGCTTGACCCTACTCAGAAGTTAGAAGATAGTATCGACTTTTACATATACTAAGAAGGTGCACCCAACATCTAAGCACAAGTCACAACTCCCTCTAGGGCCACCTTCCATGTGCCTATGCTTTCCTACCCTCACCTTTTTGCCCTGAAATTAAAATCACTTTTGTAAATTTACATTTTTTTAAAAAGAGAGTTGACAATCCCACCCTAGAGTTTTATTATCATATTAAGTTTGAAAAAAAAATGTATCATTTATAAAGTTGATTTAATAAGTTATAACTACACCCGATAGAGTCTGATTGAAATCTCATCTATGACAAAGCTATTAATTTAATAGATTACATATTATTACTACATATATAAAAGTTTACAAGTTTTATAACAAACTATTTAGTTTATTTTTAATTCTAAACGTGTTTCAAAATGTTTATAGAAGTTAACAATTTAAAAAAAAAATTATAAACTTTACAATATCTTAAACTTTAAATATCATTATAAATGTAGAAACACTGCTTAGAAATTGTTAAGAAAAAAAATACAAACTAATGAGCGGCGTTTTGCACCACACGTGACCATGACGGCGCAATGAACTCAGGTGTCCATGGAAAATTTTCGCCTCATGCATCCTTAGCGTTTATAACACCTACTTCAAAAATAGTCTAAGACGTATAATACTACTATCCAATCTATTTTCTTGGGTGATAATCATTAAGGCATTTTAAATCAACTATTTTATAATTCATTGATTCCTTTAAAGATAATATTAATTAACACAATTATTATGAATTTTCTAATATTTGAACCAAAGAAAATGAATAAGTTTTATCTAGTATAAACATATACAATATTATATATTATAATTTTTTAAACTTGTCATATAAGTTCATAAGTCATGCATCAAATTAAATATTAGATTTAATAAAAATGTTAATTCAAGATTAAGTGAAAAAGTTTAAAAGATCTTGAGAAAATATTTTGTACAGTCTGTATTATTATTTAAATACTTTGTTATAAAATAAATGAACTTAAAAAATAAGGTTATCTTGCTCTGACTAAATCTCACACGAGTTCCAAGGTTGAATGTTACAAAATTCATCGTTAATTATAAGGTTTTATTCGAATCCGACAAGGAAACATTATTTTTTTAATTGTACAAAAATATTGTAATCATCAATAAGAAATTTACATATTCTCTCGTTTTAATTTAATAATATTTTAATCCCATTGTCTTTTGTTTCTTGGCTGATACTCTTTGAAGTTTGATAGCAACAATCAAATGAAGAGATCTACATCAAGCACATTGCTACACATTCATGAACTTAAAGTTCCTAATTGCACACCTAAAAATAATTTAAGGAATATAAACATTAGATATATCATAAATAAATAGATCCTGAGAAGTTGATCCAGTGGTAAGAGATCTGTCATCTTTTAGTGGAGACGCATGTCATTTGGCAAAGTTTGAAGGATATATGGGTGAATGGATGAATCAGGGAGTTAATCTTGTGCTCAAACCGACAGGGGTGAGGGTTTACGGATTCTATCCAGTTCCGACGCATCATGGGGGTACGGTCTCATGGCAGTTGAGGAGTAGACCTTGAATATAACCACGAAAGGATACGTTTACACGCGAGATTCTTTGTTGTTCAAAAAAGAAAAGAAAAGAAAGAAGGAACAAGAAATAGAACTAGGGTAGGATGTTTTAATTAAACAATCTTTTGTAGCGTACACTAAACAAGCTGGTGAAGTGGGTGAAACCGAATTGTGAACACCCATAAGCCTGAATTGCTAGGTATGATACCAAAGTAGTGTAGTTCCTGATACCGAGGTTATGCATTGTCGAACTTCTCCCAGGGGTGTTTTGCATATCACATAGGCACCATAACGAGCACACCATGTCGGGGCTTTAAAAGGGGGCAGGGTGCGCATGCCACCATGTTAACACTACTTTGATAAATTTAGGCTGGGTCCACCCACTGACAACCAATCAAACCTCTTTTTCGTTTCTTTATTTTCTAAACTTCATAACTAACTTGTTACTCCACAACGCTCAAGTTAATAATTGGGCTAGTTAAAACCACGATGTCCTACGTGGCAGTGAGGTGTCGTTTTAACTAGCATATGTTCGTTAGCCCACAAGACATAGCATAAATGCAACTGGTATAATTTATGTTTCACCACAACCTTTGTGTCGGTACAACACTTGTGTAAAGAATTTCCATGGTCTAATTTCATATATCGAATTCATACTTCAAACTTCACATAATAGAACCTCTCGTTCTTTGAAAATTACTTTATATTTTATCTGATTATTAATTTTGTCTGGCGTTAAATACTTGTACTTGCATGTCAAGTTTCCAAAATATTGCTTTAGGCCTTTAATGTTGGAGGATTAAAATGTAATTCCAAGTTAGTTAGACAGTTAGAGGGTTAATACTGATTGTTCTAGAAGTAGAGGACTGATATTGTAAATTTTCTAATTTTCTTGTTTGTATAAACAGACTGAGTCAGTCTGTTAATTCAGTTCATACTTCTTGTTAATACAAACCCTAAAATCCTTTCTGTATCTTCATCTTGTTCATCTCAATTTCTTGTTTCAATTCCTGGTACCTACATCAAATTGGTATCAGAGCGAAGGTGTAATCGCTCAATTTCCTTCAATTAATCCAAACGTTTGGACCTGGATAATCGATTTCAATAGAAATACACACGAAGATCTTCAATGGGAACCCCTCAACCACCACCTCCGAGAGATAACTACACTTCGATCCCACTTCAATGCCCTGTTCTTACTGCCACGAATTACACAATTTGGGCAGTAAGAATGAAAGCCATATTCAATCTACACGGATTGTGGGATGTAATCGAACCCACAGATCCGGCTCTGGTGAATCCTGATGTGAAAAAGAACAACGCAGCGATTGCGTATTTGTTCCAATCATTACCCGAGGATATGGTTCTGCAAGTGGCTAATTTCACAACAGCAAGAGAAATTTGGGCGGCAATTAAAATCAGATTCATAGGTGCAGATAGGGTTAAGAAAGCCCGTTTGGCAACCTTAAAGAATGAATTTGACTCTATAAGAATGAATGATGGTGATAGTATTGATGATTTCGCTTCAAAGATGACGGTGATCGCAGCGAAGGCTAGTGATTTGGGAGAGCCATTTGAAGAGAAGAAAATGGTTCACAAATTGCTAAATGCTGTACCAGAGAAATTCATTCAGATAGTTGCAGGTATTGAACAATTCTTGGATCTTGACACAATGTTATTTCAAGAGGCAATTGGAAGGTTGAAAACCTTTGAAGAGAGAACAAATTTGAAGAATAAGCAAGCAGTTGTTAAAGATGATCAGCTACTGCTTACTTACTCCCAATGGCAGTCCAAACAGAAGGTGGGAGGTTTTAAGAACAAGAGATGGGGGAAAAATAATGAGGGTGAATCCAGTAATCGGTCAAATCAGAAGGGTAAAGATGGTGATCGAGATCAGTCCAAGAAACAAAAAGAGATACCCAAGAAAGATAAGTCCAAGGTTAAATGCTTCAAATGTGATCTTTTAGGCCATTATGCTATTGAGTGTTCTGGTGTGAAGGTTAAGAACCAAGAGGCAAATTTGTCACAAACTGAAGAAGATGAGGATCCTGCTTTAATGATGATTCAATCAAAAGTACAAAAGGAGAAGGTATTTCTGAATGAACTTAAAGTTGTGCCTTCAAATTATGAATCAGGAGTTTTGTCATGCCAAGTGTGGTATCTTGACAATGGGGCTTCAAACCATATGACAGGTAATCAATCTATGTTCTCAAAGTTAGATAAGAATGTAACTGGTAGAGTTAGGTTTGGAGATGGTTCTTGTGTCACAATTGAAGGAAGAGGTTCTATAGTCTTGGAAAGTAAGAGTAAAGACCAAAGATTACTTTCAGATGTGTATTATATACCACATTTGAAAAGTAATATTTTGAGTCTTGGGCAGGCTACTGAAGGTGGTTGTGAATTAGTAATGAGAAATGAGTTTCTTTGGTTGTATGATAGAAGTGGTAAACTTCTGTTGAAAGTGCACATAACACCAAATAGGTTGTATAAAGAAACTTTAAAAATTGGTTCACCAATGTGTATGTTGGCTAAGATTGATAGTGAACCATGGCTATGGCATGGAAGGCTTGGTCATGTGAACTTTGAGTCACTTAGAGAGATGACAAGTAAAGGAATGGTGAAGGGAGTACCATTGATAAGTCATCCAACACAAGTTTGTGAAGCTTGTCTGGCTAGTAAGCATTCAAGAAACTCTTTTCCAGTACAGTCATTCTATAGGGGCTGAGGTACCTTTGAAACTTGTATCAGTTGATTTGTGTGGACCCATACTTCCCACAACTCAAGCTGGTAATAGGTATTTCATGCTTTTGGTTGATGATTGTACCAAATACATGTGGTGTTATATGCTTAAGAGCAAAAGTCAAGCATTTGAATATTTTAAAAGGTTTAAATGTAAGGTTGAAAATGTGTATGGAGAGAAGTTAAGAACTCTAAGGTCTGATAGAGGAGGAGAGTTTACTTCTTTTGAGTTTAATAATTTTTGTGAAAAAGAAGGTATCACAAGATTGTTGACTGCACCCTATTCTCCCCAGCAAAATGGCACTGTTGAAAGAAGGAATAGGTCTATCTTGAACATGACCAGAAGTATATTGAAGGCTATGCCGATACCTCAAGACTTTTGGGCAGAAGGGGTAAGACATTCTGTCTATCTCCTCAATAGAGTTCAAACTAAGGCCTTGAAAGAAATAACTCCATATGAAGCAATTAAAGGTAAGAGACCTGATTTGAAACATGTAAGAGTTTTTGGGTGTGTTGGACATGTAAAAGTAACAAAGCCTGGTTTAAAGAAACTTGACGATAGAAGTATGCAAATGGTGTATCTTGGAGTGGAAGAAGGTACTAAGGCACATCGGATGTATGATGCTATTAATAAGAAAATTGTTGTTAGTAGGGATGTAAAGTTTGAAGAGGCTAGGAACTGGGATTGGTCAAACTATTTGAATGAGGTGAATGATGGGACTCCTAGTTGGGTTGAGTTCTTTGTCACAGATGATAGTTTTCAATATGTGGAAGAGGAACCTCATGTTCATAATGAAAATGAAGATGGGCCAGTGCCAGAGCTTGAACCAGTTCAAGCTGATCAAGCATCTACAAGCCAAAGTGTAGGTGGTTCTGGTCAAGTTGAATTAAGAAGTTCTAGTAGAACTTCTGTTTTATCTTCTAGACTAAGTGATTTTGTGCTAGATGGTAATGTTAGATATGGTACTAGTCGACAAGATGATGTTAATCTTGTTGAACTTCTTCTTGTTGAAGAAGGGGAACCCATGTCTTATCTTGAAGCAGTGAAAGAGAAGGTCTGGATACGTGCAATGGATGAAGAAATTGAGGCCATTGAGAAGAATAAGACCTGGATACTCACTGATCCTCCTTTGAAATGTAACCCAATAGGGTTAAAGTTGGTTTACAAACTGAAGAATGCTACAGGAAAGATTACAAAGCACAAAGCAAGGTTAGTTGCCAAGGGTTATGTACAACAATTAGGGATTGACTTTGAGGAAGCTTTTGCTCCTGTTGCAAGGATAGAGACTATAAGGCTGTTGTTAGCTATGGCAGCCAAAATGGGTTGGAAAGTTTACCATATGGATGTAAAAGTTGCTTTTTTGCATGGTGAGTTAAATGAAAGTGTCTTTGTTAAACAATCTGAAGGGTATGAAAAGAAAGGGGCTGAGATGAAAGTGTATAAGTTGTCAAAGGCTCTTTATGGCTTAAGACAAGCTCCTAGAGCATGGAATTTAAGGTTGGATGGAGTCTTGAAAGAGTTTGGTTTCAAAAGATGCCAACATGAACAAGCTGTTTATGTGAGGATAAGTCCGGGTCAACCTTGATTATTGGGGTATATGTAGATGATCTACTTGTGACAGGAAGTAATCAAGTGGAAATTAATGAATTTAAGCAACAAATGAGGTCAAAGTTTGAAATAACAGATTTGGGCTTGTTATGCTATTATTTGGGAATAGAGGTTTCACAAAGTGAAGATGGAATCATGATTAAGCAGTCTGCGTATGCTGAAAAGATAGTCAAGATGGTTTGGTTGGAAGGTTGCAATGAAACAAAAACTCCTATGGAACATGGGTTGAAGTTATTCAAGACTGAGGGTGGAGAGGAAGTGGATCCAACTGAGTACAGGAAACTGATAGGTTCCTTGAGGTATTTGACTCAAACTAGACTAGACTTATGTTTTGCTGTTGGTTATTTGAGTAGATTTATGCAAAATCCAATAGATGCTCATTTGAAGGCTATAAAGCATCTGGTCAGATATGTTAAAGGTACAATGCAGTTTGGCATTAAGTATGGGAGGCATGATGGTGGAGGTTTGGTGGGATATAGTGATAGTAATCATTTAACTGATAGTGATGATGGGAAGAGCACTTCAGGGAGTGTGTTCTATTACAATAGTTTTCCAGTTTCTTGGCATTCTCAGAAGCAACAAACTGTTGCATTGTCTTCTTATGAGGCAGAATTCATGGTTGCAACCTCTGCAGCATGTCAATCTCTGTGGTTACAAGGGCTGTTAGAAGAAGTGACAGGCAAGAAGCAAGAAATGGTAACAATCTTTGTGGATAATAAGTCAGCTATTGCTTTAATGAGAAATCCGGTTTTTCATGGCAGAAGTAAACATATTAATACAAAGTATCATTTTATAAGAGATTGTATAGAGAAAGAACAAATTCGGGTGGAATTTGTTAGTGGTAGTATGCAAAAGGCTGATGCTTTGACTAAAGCATTGCCAAGGGTAAAGTTCACTGAAATGAGGTTCTTGCTTGGTGTAGAAGACGTACAAGATGCTTGGAATTAGAGGGGAGTATGTTGGAGTATTAAAATGTAATTCCAAGTTAGTTAGACAGTTAGAGGGTTAATACTGATTGTTCTAGAAGTAGAGGACTGATATTGTAACTTTTCTATTTTTCTTGTTTGTATAAACAGACTGAGTCAGTCTGTTAATTCAGTTCATACTTCTTGTTAATACAAACCCTAAAATCCTTTATGTATCTTCATCTTAGTCATCTCAATTTCTTGTTTCAATTCCTGGTACCTATATCATTTCAAACATAGGTAGAATCAAGATATTCTAAGTTTTAATCTTAATTGCATCTTACTTTTGATTAATATAACTAATTAATGTAATTAACAAAAGTGACATGTTAACAAAAGCCGGCAAAAAGTAAACATAGCTTTATATAAAATGTTTACTTGTAAGAAAACAAATGTGATACTATACGTCTTGTAAGTGTATATATTTGGAAAACTGATAATAGAGAGAATATGATGTTTAAGGTAGACGACAATATGTTGTAACTTTGTAAGCTAATAATGATGAGAATATGCAAATTGCAAACCAACTTTCGGCAGCTTTAATATATGGTATGCCTGTTTTAACTAATTATACATAAATTAGTGTTATGTTTTTTTTAAGTATTTTATATTAATGTAATATCAAAATATAAAGGAGGTAAAACAGAAAATTTTACTTGCCTTTATTTAGTTATTAAGTCCGAGCTTGAGCCTTAAATAGAAAGCTCGTTTAGGATGTAGTTTTGAGTTTCTATGTAGTGTACTAGTTTTACATTGCATAACTTAGATTTAGCTCGTTTAAGGCACTAAACAACCTTGAGCCGAGCTTAGACTATGTGTAGTCATTTCAAGTTAGAGGACATGTTAATGTGTCACATTATCGCCACATAGACAGTGAGACTTTAATTAACCCTTCGTTTAATTTTGGTTTAGTGGTTTTAACTAACTTTTAAATTAAAGAAACAAAATAAAAATAAAATAAAATAAAAAGTGTGATTGATTGATTTGGGATGGATCCCACCTCTCGCTTTCCATTTTCCGTTAAACGCTTGGTGAAAATGGCTTTGGCGCCCCATGGCGCTTTCTTTGGCTATTGTGTAATGGGTTTGACGCTTGGAAGTTGCTGGCATGACTGGGTTTGGCATCCCAGCTATCAACCACTATAGTTAGCCTTAGGTTCGTTTAACCTCAAAATATATGAAAATAATTAAAAATGTATATAAATTAATTAATAATTAATAAACTAGCCAAGCTTTAAGAAACAGTTCCCGAGCCAAACCGATCTCAAGCTTTAGAAAAGCAGCAGGATACGAGCCGAGCTAGAGCTCTCGTGAGTCAAAACGAGTTGGGCATGGCTCGGCCTATTTACATGGTTACACCCCTACTAGAGATCAGCCATAGATAAAACTAGTTAAATACGAGTTGTGTACAATCGAGGTAGTTGACAATAAGATAAGTCAATTATGTAAACTCAAACGATCACCTATATGGAAAAATTTAATGAACCAATGTAACCCGTAACCCGTTTCGAACTGTATTTTTTTTAAGAATAAAGTCTAGCTATAGACAACTAAATGGCAAAATGTGACCCGTACGTCTGAGATAACAAACAACGCTGGGTAGCCTAAACTCATAATCTCCTGTCTCTCTGGGAAAACCTGTCACCCGAAGACTCACTACGCATATTTCATATTCTTTGATAATTCATAATAATTGTTTAAAGAAAATATAGGATAAGGATAAAACCATGTAGGCATGAAAAAAGATGGAGCCATATCATTTGGTCTAATCCATCCAAACATGGCCTACATGAAGCTTGCATTTGAAGTATACACGACACAATAAAATGGACTAGATTCACGTGTCTAATCATCTTTAAATTCTTTGCATCGATATATATTGTTTTGAATCTAAACAACGTTTGGTTCGTAAAATGTTTTGAAAGGAATCGTGTTTAGTTTGTAAAATTTCAAATAAAATTAATATTATTAAAACATTCATATACAAAGTGGCCACCATCGAGGCTCTCCTTGCAAAGACCTTTTGCTTAGGGGTGTTTGTCTGATTGGATAAGAGATTATTCGGTTCAGATTTGAAATTTTAGAACCTTATCCGAAATCTGATCTGAACCGAATTAGAGGTGTTCCTATCCGATCCGAATTGATTTAGGATGGATACGGATCGGATACGGTAATCCGAATAACCCGTAATAAACCGTATAACAAACATTCAACAAAAATCTAATTAAATAAAAATACAAAGGCGGAAAATTAAAATATAATGTACACAAACAAAAGTCAAAATTCAAACAAAAGTCTAATTTAATTCATTATCGATTATAATTCTAAAAATTAAATCAGTGCACGAATAAAGCCAAACTTCAAAGAATTAAAACACACGACAGTTATTCGGATTATTCGGATATCCGAATAACCACAACTTTTTGAAAACCCTATTCGAATTCGAATGAGTTATTCATATACTGGAATCGATATGACTAGAATATCCGAATAAAAATTCGGATCCGATTATTCGGGTTTCGGATCTGAACACCCCTACTTTTGCTGATGATTTTAGTGTGATCCAACCATTCTAGTATAACTAGATTTAGTTAAAACAAAATAGAAAGTTGGAATTAGGAATTACATTGATGTGAGTTAGGAGGTGCAGGGTCCACACTAGATCAACTGAGGTACTTAGAAACCTATAAGGTTGTTACGGGCGAAGCTCTTATATTCTAGCGTCTAAACAGTGATTGTCAGTTAGCGCAAAGAAATTATAATATTCATGATTATTTGGTATTCCCGATTTTTAAATTTCTAGTGCTATGATAATAGATTGAGAACTTTTCATGTTTAGGTCATCTTGAAATGTCCTATTGTGAGAAAGAGAAGAAAAAGTGTTAGATATTAGTCCTATCACCTTTAATAAAAATATATCAAAAGTTGTTAATAGTTACACTACCTTTATTGTATCAAACCTATTATTTGGATCACCTTGCTTTAGAAGGAATGTTTTCTTTGAAAACCTTTTTGAGAAAATAGGTGAAGGGTAACTATTTTTTAACTAACTTTGGTAACCAATTAAGAAAATGTGTCCAACTAAGTTTCCAAGAGTAGTATTTCATGGAAAACAAAACTTGTTATAGTTTTTTTTTTCATGGAACTTAAAAACTCATTTTTAATATCACAAACTTAAAAGACAAATGGAATAATCGAGAATCTCGAGTAACAGGCCATGGAACCATACCACACAGCTTCGGCAGCAACAAAAGCTGCAAAAAAGACAACGATACTACTTATGGTGTAGATTATTATTTTACCATTTGATGTTGAAAAATATAATCAAAATGTACTCAAAATATGTTCAAAGTACGTGTGAGTATGTATAACAAAGATTATATCAGTTATAGATAAAATAAACATATCACAACAATGTATTTTAATTATAAAATATTATGTATTAAGAAAATCATAACTACATTAAATCTATCTATTGGGGCGGGACAAAATTTAGGTTGGACCAAGTAACCCAGGTATTTGAATCTAAAACATACCAATTAGCCGAATACATACACTTGATTCGGTTCTTGGTCTTATAGGTCATGGCGTCTTTAGTATGATATAATCTCAATCTTATATTATTAAAATTATAAAAAAAAAAGTGTATAAATTTTTAACTCTCATATCACAATCAAATAGGCTGGTGACCCTCCCCACACATGGACCATGACCCCTTCATTTGCAAAAGGCCTGAGAATGGGACCCTTCATTAGACTGGTTGTATTGGTCATTTCGGGTTGATTTGATACCGAGTTGGGTCAGATAGTTTATAAAGATTTGTATAAATATTTGTAAGACCATTCCTGAGAATAGAAAAAATGCAGGGCCTGGGACATGTAAAAGAACATGCCCGAGAATACAAATAAAATCCTTATGGCTTCTAAGAGTGTCGGTCTCTAGCCCGATAGTTTTGCGAGCATACAACGTACGTAAGTAGTAAATGACCGATTTTTTTTTTTTTGGTTAAGTGTTGATGGGTATTTGGCTAAATCATTTAATGAGTATAATTTAATCAAAGACTCAAAGCCTGCTTAATTTTTTAAATGAGACTAAATAGTTGATTTTTGAAGACCTCGACCCCCATGGGAGATCGGGCATTTAACAGTCGCCCTCCCCGCCCTCTCCATGGGTCGAACATGTTGAGATGAAGCCGAGTGGTTTGGGCTGGAAACCCAACTCGGGTTCAAGGTACCCGGGATGAAGCTGAGCTCCAACCTGAATACCTTATGCTTTGATGTTTTATATTTCGGGTTTTACTTGAACCAGATAACCAGGATTCACCCAAAGAGGCGAAATGATTGGACCTCAAAAACATTTGTTTTAAATTTTTGATATAAACGAGACTCGAACCGATGACATTCCCTAGAAAAAATAACTAAGGTATTGCTATAGCATTGCTCCTTTGGTAAGTTGTGGTTAAGCTAAGTCGACTTATTTAAAACTTTGGGATGAATCACACTTTTATGTGTATAAATGTTCATCTACAAATTTAGTATAATAATTATTATTAAATAACCTTAATTAATATAACTAGTACAAGTGGTAACTAAACACAACTAGTCCGTGTTCGTTTTAGTTAATATTATAAATAAACGTAATTTGAAGAAAATAACGAAGCATATAGGAATGAACTTAAAGTAGGTAAATGAACAAAAACGAGTTGACATAAACAAACATTAAACGAACATAACTAAACATAAATGAAGAAAACATCTATTTTCTAAAACTTTATCAAGCTTATATTATATATTCATGCAAGATGGGCCAGTTAGTATTACCAATAACTTACAAATAAACTCATGTAATTAATTAACGTTCACAAAAATAAATCAACGAGCGAGATATATATTCACTTTTGTTCATTTAACTGAACAGAGTTTTTACTCGCGTTTGTTCGTTAAACAAACAACTATAAATAAACTTTCTATCAAACAGTTCACGAACAGTTTACTGGACGTTTTGGTCAATTACAAAACACATTATAGCAATACAAAAGGTTGTCACCTAGGACTTGGAATATATTTTAATATATTCAAATTTGAATTGAGTGAATTATTTTTTATTCAAGAAATACAAAGTTAATATTCTTGCAAGGCATATTCTAATCATCCAGAAAGTGACAGAATTATTCTCCAACTGAATTATATGCATTGACTTGTACTGCTAAATAAGCATTATGACATTCTTCTCCAAAAGAATCAAAATGATAAAACCAAAGGCCAGATAAACATAAACCAATTATAAAC
This sequence comes from Bidens hawaiensis, assembly GCF_021521415.1. Taxonomy (NCBI): domain Eukaryota; kingdom Viridiplantae; phylum Streptophyta; class Magnoliopsida; order Asterales; family Asteraceae; genus Bidens; species Bidens hawaiensis. Next base: position 544,241 of record NW_027491617.1, on the reverse strand, counting down.
CTAAAATGGCGTTTTCGAGTTCAAGAAAACCTGTTTCCGAAATCCAAATTAGTCGGAACAGAACAGCTAAAAAATAACCGTTTTCGTTTCCTAAGACCGAATCTTTAAATACAATATAATTAATAACTTGATCAGCCGAAAACGAAAGCTGGAAAACAGTTACATAACTAATGACTACTGTTTGAACCGGTATCATAAACTGCAGATACATACATATACAAAGTCCAATGCAATCTAGAATCAAAAAAGCAATCCTGACTTATAAAATAAGTACTTAACAAAGTAGATGATAAAAACAAGTAGCAAAACACACTTAAAACAACAAATTTTTTTTAACATTTTCAGTTTTTTAATCTTCTAATTAGGTGATTTTTAACTTTTAACATAATCATATAGAATGGATCCTAAGGTTGTGATGTGATTTCTTATCAGGGCTTCTAACTTTAAGTTATATTTCCTGATTAATTTCCTTATCTTGAGAATGTTACTAGCGAAATGGGCTGAAGATGTAGCCCAAAAGCCCGTCTTGGGTCTGGGCCTTGAAGTCACGGCTTGTGGACCTTGAAGCCGAAGACCCTAGGAATGTAATCTTGTGATGGCTTTTGCGGTTTGAGGTGTCCGTAGGTCATCAAGAACAAGTGAGGAAATGTTGACCCGAAATAGGCTCCGTCTAGGTCTAGAAACTGTTAAAGAAATGTGCAGACTCCGCATACAGAAAAATATATAAAAAAGATGAGCTTTGTATTTCAAGAAAGATGCTCACTTCAGATTTTGGAAGTTATTTTCAAATTCAACAAAAAATAAATAAAAAATCTTGATTTTAAAGCATCAATTTATTATAAATTTTAATGTTTTCTCCAAAAAATGTAAAAAACTTACCACCCAAAAATACAAAAAACTATCAAGAAATGATCTTTCTGTTTTAACAAAAAAAAAATCATGATTTTAAAGCTCCAATCTTTAAATTTTGATATTTTTTTCAAAAAAAGTAAATAACTAACCACCCACAAGTCAAATAATAAAGAAATGATCTTTCTGTTTCAAGAAAAATGCCCACTTCAGTTTTTGGAAGCTATTTTCATTTCAATATAAATAATAAAAAATCTTTTAAATTTTGATAATTTCTCCAAAAAAGCCCAAAAGGATTATTTGACCAACCGGAAGACAAGGATGACCACAACAGTAAACTTGATTGAGGAGTATAGATGTCTTCGCATTTTGGACAGTAAATTTTTACATTGCTTTGTCGGGACACGTCTGATTGACCAACCGGAAGACAAGGATGACCACAACAGTAAACTCTTGGGCATCTGCCAAATTCTGCATTCTTGTATTTATCGAGCTGTTGAAAAGGATTATTTGCTCCAATTGTTAATTTTTAGAAAAGTCTTAAAAAACTAATTTGAGATTGAAGAATGGATTCTTACCATGGCATTCAATCCTTTGGTTGTTAAAATATATCCTACGTGAATAAGGCCGTAAAGCATCTCGGCTGCTGATTCAATTATTTCATTTTGTTCTTCGGAAAACATATCACCTGCGTATATTAAACCAAGTCAAGTTGCACATTGACTCTTGATTTTAGCATATTACATTGCATGAAAACACAATATAGGATCCAAACAAATAGAAGAGAATCGCATTTTGTAGGCAGCATTAAAACATCATATGCGTGTACTTCGATTCAGAAAAAATAATATCCCCTTCACACCTGCTTACTAACCACATTATAAAGATCCATTTATACCCTTCACAAATAAACCTATAAACTTCATAATCAAACGTTTTGACATGCAAGTACTCTAAATACATGATTATATCATAGCCACCTACTATGCAATATCATTTCTATGTCTCAACATATATGTTGTTTAATGAAAATCATTGCTTTTATTGTTAGTCTAATAATGCAATAGTTGACTTGATGCATACTTAATAGGACAAAAACTGAGAAAACCTAAAAAATCAACCTCATTAATATTTGTTATTAATAGTTGCAATTAGTTTGGTCTAGGATATCAATAACATAAATGATGCAATCTCTTTGGAAAATCCCATAAATCAAAAGTATCGAAAAAACACAGTCTGCGTATCGACTTAACTTTAGCTTTACGTGATTCAACCAATTAAATAGATTACTTAAATGTAGTCTAGTCACAAGTGCATGTTTGTGTATTGTTTATCTTCTCTTAAATCAATTAGATTAGTGCACTTTCCAAAGTTGTTCGGTGTTGATATCTCCTTATTGTACTATTAAAAATCTTACGCAGCTCATATAATTATTCATTTCAAAGTACTGATTCTTTATTCATACAAACGAGAAGAATCACCTAAATGAGCTTACGTATGTCGTATCATAAAGACATATGCAATAAAACACGATAGAACTAGTAGATGCAATAAATGCATACCACAGATGAAAACTAACACGGTATGCATTTGTATCATGAAATATAGAGACAAGTTTCCGCCTGAATTAAGATAGAGAAGCATTACCGTGAGAGGACTCAGCGTCCAGGATCAAATCAAGAGCATAATCATAATACGGAACTTGACTGCTCAAACCACAGAGATTAAAGTCATCTTGTATGTAATTCTCATCAACTTCACAGAAAAACTCATTCCCGCGCAGATTGCAAAACCATGATATCCAAGACGTGTCTTCGCCATCAGATCCACTAACATCCGACTCCTCACTATCAGTTTCAGATTCCTCTACTACGTTCTCCTCCCCTATAGTTAAAAAATAATAATAATAATAATAATAATAATAATAATAATAATAATAATAATAATAATAATAATGATTTAAGCAAATGGTAAGCGTGACCGATGAAGAAAATAAAACAGAATGTTTTCAACAAAGATTCTCTCCTACCAACTTTTTATCTTATACACCATTGTGTGGCCATAAAAAGCAGAAGTATAACCATATATACACAAAAAGACAATCCCACTTCATATCCCAAACAAGATTAAAACTTTTTAAAAAATTAACCGACACCGTATGTGTTAACTTCTTCCAAATGTTCTTTTCTCCTCAATTCACCTGAAGCCCATTTAACTATTTATCTGTTAACCTAAAAATGTGATACAATTTCAACTTCTGCTTCATTACTGCTACATAAGAAAACAATCCCTCCTCACATGTCAGTCAAGATTACAACTTTTTAAAAATTAACTGACATCACATGTACTAACTTCTTCCTGATGCTCCTTTCTATTCAATTTAAAAATTTTCTACGGTTCAACTTCTACTACATTATTGGTACATTATTGCCTTGTCCATCCTAAAAAATCTCATCAGTTTCAAAAAACATGAATCAAGCTACGGATGAGATCGGAACTGTACCAAAAACAAGTAAAACCATATACCATATACCGTTCCGCCTTTTTCGTTTCGGTGCCATTTAACAATGAAAATACTGAAACCAAATGGTACCAATGCCGGAAAAATGAAAACAAAAACGAATACCGGTACGAATTGTGCTCGGTACTGAATCAGTGCCGTACCTAAACAATCTACAAAAACACTTGTAACCTAAAATTCACAAATAATAATAATAATAATAATAATAATAGTAATTAATAAATAAAAATGATCAATTTAATACAAGTTTTCAACTTTTGATTGACTAATACCACAGACAAGCTAAAAAAACAAATACGGGTACGAATTGTGTTCGATTGATACCTGTTCGGTACTGAATCAGTACAGTACCTAAACAATCTACAAAAAACACCTGTAACCTAAAATTCACAAATAATAATGATAATAATAATGATAATAATAATAATAATAAAATAAAAAATGATGAATTTAATACAAGTTTTCAACTTTTGATTGACTAATGCCACACACAAGCTAAATTAACCTCTATTTATTCACACCATATCTAATCCACCCTAAAAAATATCATAAATCAGTGAAAAACAAACATGCCCACCAGGTGTTCGACAAAATGCCAACAACAAATTGATCAAATTGAATACAAATTACCTTTGGATAGCTTCTTATTAGGGTAAGAAGACCTGGATAACGAAGAAAGCTTGGAACTTGAAGGCGACAAACGATCTTTATTATTAATATTATTATTATTAGCAATATCTTTGGCGTTGAAATTGAATCCGGGTCTGGAGCTAGTGGCCGTTGAAGATCGGGTCTTGGATCCTGATCCACCTCTGTCTCTGTACATGGTTTTGATTTGTCAAATTGAAACAAACCCTAAGATTAGGGTTTTGTGTATAATAATAATAATAATAATAATAATAATAATAATAATAATAATAAAATGATTTGGTTAAATTGGTGGTTTTGGGAGAAATGTATGCTGGGAAAAAGAGATGGACGGGTGAAGTTTGGGGGAATAATAATATTATAATCACCACCAATCTCCTACAAAACAAACGTACGTAGATATTTTAGTGTAAGTGGATTGATTTGTTCGATTGATGTAATCATAATATATATTAAACAAGTCAGGATGTACAAGGTGCATTTTTGTTTGAGTTTATTATGTTGTTAATGGGAAGCCTCTAAACAATGGGGTTTCGAGTAGGGTCAGCACTTGTGCATTAAAAGATTGATTGGTTTAAGTTTATCGATAAAAATAAAAAAAGATTTTTCTAAGCCACTTAGTTTCTTTTTGTCCAAGGTGCTTCTCTTTTTCTTTTTTGCATAACTCGATTCCTTTTTTGTTTGTCAAATTCAAGAATGTCCCTATTCATAGGTCCGAGATCACCATCTATGAATTGAAAGGTCTGAACGATCCACGATTTTTAGTATCAATAGGTCTTCAAATTGTTTATTTGAAAAAATTAAAACCCTTCTTATTGGATGATCGTGAGTCTACGTGGATCAGCGGGCCATCTAACACGTGAAACACTCTGCATGGGGAGTAAGGTAGCAAGACCGATAATTGATGTGGGTGTGTGTGGGGGGGGGGGAGTTGTACAAGCAGTGGAGCATATGATTTAATTCGATACAACGCGCAAAACCTTGCCAGTCCTTGACATATGAATAAGAAAATATGTCCTTAACGGGATGGTACTTACTTTCATACATGTGCTACATGGTTGTCATCCACTCGTGTTGTGAGATGCTTAGTCAAGTCATATAACGAGCGAAACCCCTGGGTTAAACTATGGTTGACTGTTATTGTCATATAACGAGCGAACCCCCCCGAGTTGAGCTTTGGCATTTACCGAATCTTAATCAGCATATTGATCATCTTGTTTCATATGACTCTCATGTTATCCAGTTGATTAAATTCAAAATAACACAGTTGTTCTTCAGGTCAAATTACATGAAACCATGGAGGTGATTATTAAGACTTGAGATCTTTATGATCTCAAGTTTGAAACCTAACTCAAATGAGTTTTCTCTAGTAGATTTTCTTCGGGCTCTAATCAAGTTTTACATTATTTTCTTTATTAATATTATTATGAGTTTATTTCTAAATTAATTGTTTTACTCGAATATGTTTATACCAATTCACCACCATAAAATTTAACAAATATAACATTTATCATACATTGTTAAGTGTGATTCTTTTTGTAGTAACACATTAATCTAAGTTTGGAACTGATTTATAATTTTCACCATCAAAACCGGTTAACCGAACAAAAACCGGCCAAAACCAGCCAAAAACTGGTCAAAATCTGAACCTAAACCGATGATAACCTAGTCAAAAACTGGTTTCAACCCGAACCTAAACCGATCATAATCTGGTTTTGACTTTTATTGACCAAACCAAACCGGTTTCAACCCAAACCAGATTTCAGTTTAAAACCGATTATGTAGAAACAAGCTTGGAACTGCACCATTAAAACCGGTTAACCGAACCGAAACCGGCCAAAAACCGGTCAATCCCGAACCTAAACCGATGATAACCTAGTCAAAAACCGGTTTCAACACGAACCGAAACCAATCATAAACCGGTTTTGACTTTTATTGACCAAACCGAACCGGTTTCAACCCAAACCGATTTTGAGTTTTAAACCGGTTTAAAACCGATTATGTAGAAACAAGCTTGGAACCGGTTTATAATTTTCACCACCAAAACCGGTTAACCGAACCAAAACCCGAACCTAAACCGATGGTAACCTAGTAAAAAACCGGTTTTAACCCGAACCAAAACCGATCATAAACCAGTTTTGACTTATTATTGACTAAACCAAACCGGTTTCAATCCAAACCATATTTGAGTTTTAAACCGGTCTATGCACCTCTAACTCTTAGTATGATTCTTTTTATAGTAACATAATAATAACATAATCATATTCACCGATCACCAAAATTCATATGCTAAATATTTTCTCAATCAACCAACCAACCAACCAATTCATTTCACACAAAATCCTCATAACCACCAAACTCCACAATTCTTTGAACCTTCAATCTTCATCTCATCCATCATTCTTGTGAACCTTCATCCCAATCATACTAAAAAACACAAAAATGCATGCTACAAACCATAATAATAATAATATTAATCCAAACTCATATTAATGGCAAAAGGTGGTGGCACAAAAGCAGCCAAGCTCATCAGGAGCAGCCTCTACACACTAGCCAACATCCGTGTCAAACCATCATACAAAAAATCCGAAGCACGCATCGAAGAAATCTCCGGTTACCCACGTGTAATCCTCGTTAACCAACCCGCCACCCTCCCTGACCAGGACTCGTCGCCTCCGCTTTTTTGTACAAACTATGTTTCCACCACCAAATACACATTGTTTAACTTCCTACCCATTGCATTGTTTGAACAGTTTAACCGTGTTGCGAATTTTTACTTCCTTGTTGCCGCGGGCTTGACGTTTACTGATTATGCACCGTTCGACTGGCCTAGCCAAGTCGTCCCGTTGGCGTTGGTCGTTGGGTTTAGCCTTGCCAAGGAGCTTTATGAGGATCTTCAAAGACATTGGCAGGTAGGGTGTGCATGGTTTGGGTTGGGTCGGTTTTGGGCTAGACAGAACCAAAAACCAAAAACCGAAATTTTAGTTTTTATATTCAAAAACTTGTTCGGTTTTGGTTTTTTACATTTCGGTTTAGGTTCAGTTTTGCCATGAAATTTTGGGTACGAAAAAATATTAATTGGACAAAATAATGAATTTGAACGTAAATCATTTTGTTAGTTAATAATCTTTTTTGGTGTTTAGACAGTCTTGTTTGTTTCGTTGGTTTTGTCTTCGGGTTTTTTTGTTAGTTTCCTCGCTAGCCTTTTTTATAAAATTTGACGTTCAAAAAAATAAATAAATTATATACGTGGGCTACAATATATTAGTTACTTATTTATTTAATTATTTTAAATTACCTAAAATAAGAATCTATAAATTCGGTTCCGTTCTGTTTTTTCAGTTTTCATTTTATGCAAAAAACCGAAACCGAACATCAAGTTCGGTTTTTTAAAAAAGCTAAAACCAAACCGACGCTTTTGCTTCGTTTTGTATTAGATTAGATTCAATTTTAAGTTTTGACATTTGAACTTGAAATTTTTTGGTAAAAAAATAAGTTATATTGGCCGAAATAACGGATTTAGGCGTAAATCATATAGTTAATTAAAAACTAATTGATTATTAAATTCTTATAAATTACTTAAAATAAGAATCTATAAATTCGGTTCGGTTCTGTGTTTTCAGTTTTTATTTTATGCAAAACCGAAACCGAACATCAAGTTTGGTTTTTTAAAAAAGATAAAACCAAACCGACGCTTTTGCTTCGTTTTGTATTCATTTTTTAGTTTGACATTTTTTTGTCAAAAAATAAATTACATTGGCCAAATAATGAATTTGGGCGTAAATCATATAGTTAACTAAAAGCTAACTGATTATTATATATTTGAGCGAAAATGTTTTGTTTGGTTCGGTTTTTCTTGTTTTTATTTTATGTAAAACCAAAACCAAAACCAAACCATTAAATTTGTTTTTTACAAAAACATAAGACCAAACTGTCGGTTTTGCATGACAGGACATGACAGCCAACTGCCAGAAAGCCGCAGTGCACAGTCCGAGCGGCGATTTCGAACAAAAACAGTGGAGGGAAGTTTGTGTTGGTGATATTGTCAAAGTTAAAAAAGATGAATTCTTCCCAGCTGATTTACTATTACTACAGTCAAGTTATGAAGATGGTATATCATATGTTGAAACCATGAATTTAGATGGTGAGACAAATTTAAAAGTTAAAAGAGCACTTCAAGACCTCAACTTTTCAGTCCCAGTAGATGATGATAAAGCCACACATTTCCAAGATTTTCGGCCCACGATTCGTTGCGAAAACCCAAACTCGAATCTTTACACATTTACTGGTAATTTGGAGTATGATGGCAACATTTATCCGCTAGATCCGGCTCAGCTTTTGTTAAGGGATTCAAAGCTTAGAAACACTGAATATGTTTATGGTGTCGTGGTTTTCACTGGGAATGATACTAAAGTCATGCAAAACACGACACAGTCGCCTTCTAAACGAAGTAAAATCGAGCTGCAGATGGATAAGATCATTTATTTATTATTCGGGTTGTTGATATTTATATCGATTGTTAGTGCTTCGGGGTTCGCTTATTTTGTTAGGAACTTGGTTCCCTTGTGGTGGTACTTGATCCCCGAGGTGCCCGGGGAAGATTTCGATATTAATAATTTCCTCATTTCGGGTTTGAGACATCTTGTGACCGCGCTTATGTTGTATGGTTACTTGGTCCCTATATCGTTATATGTTTCGATAGAAGCAGTGAAGATACTGCAAGCAAGGTTTATTAATAATGACTTGCAGTTGTATGATGATGTGACGGGAGTACCTGCGAATGCTAGAACGTCGAATTTGAACGAGCAGTTGGGGCAGGTTGATACCATTCTTTCGGATAAAACCGGGACTTTGACATGTAACCAAATGGACTTCCTTAAGTGCTCGATCGCAGGTAGGGGTGTTCTTCTGGTTTGTTTTATGGGTTTTGGGTTTTTGGGGTCGGGTTCTTCTGGTTTCAAAGTTTTAAATCTTGACCCGAAACCCAACCCAAATCTCTCACGGGTTTTTCGGGTTCGGGTTTTTTCGGGTTGGGTTAATCGGGTTTTGGGTATCCTGGAAAAAAAAAGTTAGAAACTAAAATGATAAAATTAAAAGAGCAGAGTCTGTGGTTTGTCCAAATCTGCTGTTTTAGTCCAATAGTTTCAAATTTTCGATTTTCGTTCCTATGGTTTCATTTCACTTGCAATTAAACCCGAATTCATTAACACCGTTAAGTCTGGTCGTTAAACCCATCAGCGTGCCCCTCACATGAGGGGCAGCTTTGTCCTTTTTTCCCAAATACACCTCAGCCCCTCACGTGAGGGGGCTTGCGAATTAGGACTGGTATTTATTTAAGGAGAAAAAGGACAAAACGCACGCTGATGGGTTTAACGACCAGACTTAACGGTGTTAAAAAAATTCGGGTTTAATTGCAAGTGAAATGAAACCACAGGAACGAAAATCGCAAATTTGAAACTATTCGACTTAAATCGCAGATTTGGACAAACCACAGAGACGAAAACCACAGTTTACTCAAATAAACATATTCTTTTTTGCTCGTAAAGTAAAATAACTAAATAATAACCAACATAACCAGATAAAATAATTCAAAAGAAGAGTAAAGCAAACTCCAACCATATTCGCTTTCAATCAGGCGTGATTTGGTTGTTCGATTACAGTTACTACTAGTCATAAAAAAAACATTTTTTTAACAATAAAAAGTCGATCCATAATAAGTAGAAGGAAAACAATAAATTATACCTGAAAATATATTTGGTTTTAAAACTAAAAGTTTATTCTGGTTGACCCGAAACCCATAAATCAGACTCAATAACCAACTCGAATTACTTCGGTTCGGGTTTTGAGTTTCGAGTAAAAATGACAGTCCTAATCGCAGGGTGTCCGTATGGGAAACGGCTTAGTGAAGTTGAACTTGCAGCTGCTAAACAAATCAATGCACAACTTGAATCCGAAGCCGAGTCTGCAGATGGTAGTTTAACTGATACTGCATCTTTGGAAGCCATAACTATCACAGATGATGGTAATAGTAATAATAATAAAAAAGGCGCGATCAAAGGTTTTAGCTTTCAAGACGATCGGTTACAGAAAGGGAACTGGACGAAAGAACCGAATGCAGATGTAATATTATTATTCTTTCGGATACTCGCAGTTTGTCACACTGCAATACCTGAAGTTAGTGAGAAAACCGGAGAGTTGACTTACGAAGCCGAGAGTCCAGACGAAGGGGCGTTTCTAGTTGCAGCTAGGGAATTCGGGTTCCAGTTTATTAAACGGACGCAAAACAGTGTCGTTGTGCTCGAACGCCTTTCGAAGGATCAAGAACCGGTTGAAAAGGAATATACAATTTTAACTTTGTTAGACTTTACTAGCAAAAGAAAACGAATGTCGGTTATTTTACGCGATGAAACGGGTCAACTTCTTATGTTTTGTAAAGGTGCGGATACGATCATTTTTGATCGGTTAGCAAGTGATGGAAAAATGTATTTAGAATCCACGACGAAAAACTTAAACGATTATGGAGAAGCCGGGCTGCGTACATTGGCCCTCGCGTATAAAAAACTTAGCGAGAGCGAGTACTCGGAGTGGCATGAAAAGTTTCATAATGCCAAGATTTCTAGTGGGTCAAATAGGGAAGAACTTATGGAAGACTTATCTGATGTAATGGAAAGAGGTTTGACTTTAGTCGGTGCAACCGCGGTAGAGGATAAGTTGCAAAGCGGTGTGCCCGAATGCATAGATAGATTAGCGTTAGCCGGTTTGAAAATTTGGGTTTTAACGGGTGATAAAATGGAAACCGCGATCAATATCGGGTTTTCGTGTAGTTTGCTTAGACAAGGTATGAAGCAAATATGCATAGTGGTAAGTGCAGAAATGTTAGCTGAGGCTGCAAAAGATGTTATAAAGGAAAACATATTATCTCAAATCACGACCGGTTTAGACTCGATAAAAAACAAAAAAGAACCACACGCAGCGTTCGCTCTGATCATAGACGGTAAAACTTTAACGTACGCGTTAGAAGACGACATGAAGTTTAAGTTTTTGAATTTAGCAGTGAACTGTGCTTCGGTCATATGTTGTCGAGTGTCACCGAAACAAAAGGCGTTGGTGGTCCGGTTAGTTAAAGAAGGGACCAGGAGAACAACTTTAGGGATTGGTGACGGTGCGAACGATGTTGGTATGATTAAAGAAGCAGATATCGGGATTGGTATCAGCGGTGTGGAAGGTATGCAAGCGGTCATGGCTAGTGACTTCTCGATCGCGCAGTTTCGGTTTTTGGAAAGGTTATTAATAGTACATGGACATTGGTGTTACAAAAGAATATCCAAAATGATATGTTACTTCTTTTACAAAAACATCACTTTAGCCCTTACATTATTCTACTTCGAAGCGGAAACCGGGTTTTCGGGTCAAATGCATTACGACGACTGGTACATGTTGCTTTACAACGTGTTCCTCACTTCGTGTCCGGTTCTCGCGTTAGGCGTATTGGAAAAAGATATATGTGCAGAGTTTTGCCTGCAGTTTCCTGCGTTATATCAACAAGGCCCGAAAAACTTGTTTTTCGACTGGTATAGAATAATCGGATGGTTAGCAAATGGCGTGTACGCGTCCTTCGTGATATATCTCGTGAATCTTCGCATATTCAGCCCCGAGTCATTTCGTAAAGAAGGTCAAACAGCGGATATGTATGTCATAGGAACCGCTATGTTCACGAGCATAATATGGGTTGTTAACGTTCAAATATTTCTCGTGTCACATTACTTGACACGAGTGCAACTACACACGATATGGGGTAGTATCGTCGTGTGGTATTTAATCGTTTACATATACGGAATGATGCCGGTTCAATGGTCAGCTGGGAACATATATCACCAGCTGCCTGAAGTGTTGGGACCGGCTTATAAATTCTATTTATCGACGGTTTTCGTGACGATATTATGCAACATGCCGTACTTGATCCACATATCGTATCAACGGTGTTATAATCCGGAGGATCATCATATTCTGCAGGAGATGAAAAATATGAAGAAGGATGTGACAGATAGGAAAATGTGGAAGAGAGAACAGGTTAAGGCGACTCAAGAAACCGAGATAGGTTTATCTGCACGAGTGGATGCGAAGATGAGACTAATGAAAGGGAGAACGACGAGAAAGTATTCATCGCTTGCGCCTAATTCTTCGTGAAACGTATTCGGATCAGTTTGAGATCTTCTATCTGCTAAATGCTAATATTAACAAGTTGCAGGCAATGTATATCTAATATGATATTCACAATTCTAGAATGTATGAAATCGAGTTTTACGTTTAGAATGTATAAACCTTAATGAAGCCATATTTGTACAGATCAAATTGATGTACTTAGAACAATGTATATGAGATTGTGGCTCGAATTACCTGAATATGTTTCGATTTTTGGTAGCATCAAATGAACACCGTCAAGGGACCGAATCCATATACATTTTATTATTTCAAGAGATTACTGACTCACAAACTCGTTACAATAATTCTTTTTCATTTAACAAACTAAACCAACTTGACCGATTTGTCAAATATGGGAATATGTTCCATATTTTCACCAACTTGTGAATACAGTCTGGAATTACCAACATATCGTACATGTATAATCCGTTACAACCTTACAAATTCATAAGTGTGGTCCACGATCACTAGGCCGAACATTAACATTTCATTATTCTTGAAGTAACATACATTTATGGAATTAACGATGAACGGATATTTCGTCAAACAAAATGTAAGATTACAAAAAAAAAACCAAACAAAAAAAAAACTGCATGACATCTTAGGCTTTTAACTCTAAATAGGCGCCACATCACCCATTTCACGGTTTTCACCGCTGGAAATACGTTCACCACACCCCTCTTTTTAAAATTAATATTAATAATTGTGTGTAGAGGGACCCACACCATCAGCCTTTCTCCCCCTTTAACCCGTTAACGCATGGCCATTTTAACGCCCTTTAACCACCCGTGGGGTTAGGGTATACTGCATGGCCTTATAGTAATGAAACATCGGCATGTATGATGTGATTATATACCTTTAAAAGGGTGGTGTATCTATAGCATCACCTGCTAAATAATATTATAAGTAAGCAAGTTTTTCGAAACGAATCTAACTAAAATTGTATGTAACAATATATGCAGTATTTTAAGCGAACCGAGTTAGATAATAGAAACCAAATATATTATAAGGTTAAGACTTTTAAGTTGGCTTTTGGAACCGAGTTTTGGGTGATTCGATTGTTAGATAACCAAGTACCCGATAACCAGTGTTGTAGAAATCACTAGTCGTAGTTGGGCGGTGGGGTGGGGATTAGCGATTAATCAGGATTAATCGGATCAGACTTTAATGAATAATTTTCAGTTTATATATACACACACTTTTATATGTAATTTCTAGTATCATATGTACACAAACACATTTGTGCCGAAAATTGGCTGGAATCTCGCTAGAAACCGCTGATTTTGGGTCGGAATCTCACTAGAAACCGCCAGCTTTGGTCATAAGTCCATAACCTTGTTTGAAAAAAGCCAACTAAGTTCAATTAATCCTGATTTTGGTCGGATTTGATCATTGGCCGACTAGACCAAAATTAATCAGTGGGGTGGGACTAGCAATTAATCAGGGTTCAGTCGACGCCTAGTCGTGATTTTTGCAACACTATCGATAACTAATAAGCAATCATTTACCCAATACTATAGTTATCTAGCAATATTGCATTTATTAACATAACCATAATGTAACTAGGAAGTAAAACATTGAGGAGGCAAATGTCAATCAACAACTTTATAAATCAAGGTAGCCATTGACTGTTTATCACAAAATGATGTAGGTTTTTTTTTTTTTTTTTTTGCATTTTTTTTTTTATTTTGTTGGGGTTTAAACATGCCATAAACCTCCTCTATCAACACATTTACTAGTTATAATGACAATAACAGAACTAGCTAGAACTTTTGTATTCATGATGCAATCTCTCTTCCTCAAGTTGACTATTGAAAACAAAGCTCGGAAACGTGGTTGTGATATCCCTGCATTTTACAAAACAATATGTTACCCGAACATCCTAGGGATGGCTTCGGTTAAAGGATAAGCTTAATCATAAGATTTATAACTGATTGTCGGTTATGGTTATTCGGTTATTGTTTAAGTTAATGGTCAGTTTCGGCTAACATTCGGTTATATGGGCGTATAAGTATATGTGTATGCTTTTCTACCTTCTTTGATTAGTTAATAATGATGTTTTTATGTTTTTTTTCCTAGTGAATTGCAGTTTTCGTCCCTGCGGTTTGTTCAAATTTGTCATTTTAGTCCAAAAGGTGAAAATTTGATATTTTCGTCCATAAAGTTTCATTTTCATTGCAATTTTCGTCCTTTTCGTTAACATATTTTGGACTAAAATAACAGATTTAAATAAACCACAGGGATGAAAATCGCATTGAAAACGAAAACTTATGGACGAAAATTGCAACGTAAATGAAACCTTAAGGACGAAAATATCAAATTTTAAACTTTGGACTGAAATAGCAAATCTAAACAAATCACAGGGACGATATCCGCAGTTCACTCAAGAAATCCAACAAAGGTATTTTCGTCATTTTTTAAATATATTTATGTTGATGTATATCCTAAATATTCTTCGTTAATCGCGGTTACTGATTAATTACAATTAACCCCTTATAGTTTCAACATTTACATTTTAACCCGAATAGTTTCGTGACATACCTTAAATAAGGAAGTGTCATAATCTTCAACAAGGAAGGGTTTTTGGTAACAAAAGCCTGCCATTCTGCTTTGTCTATCTTTCCATCCCGGTCTCCATCCGCCTCTAAAAATGTCTGCGCAACGTATACCATAACACATTTCCATCAACATACTTACATAAGGTACTCCTAATATCATATTATCATGTCATATTATTATGTCACAACACACTCACATTGTCCAATATAATCTCAATGGCGTCGTCAGCTAGTTTCAGTTCAGACTCGTGTAAAAGTGCTATTAGCATTTCTTTAACCTGCAAATATTGTAAATGATACAAGTAAGATACTACATTAAAAAAAATATTAAGAGACATAAATTAAAGGCATACCCCTCGGCGCTCAATGAATCCAGTTCCGTCCAAATCATAAAGCTTGAACGAAACTAAAACAAGTCATAAAGTAATAAGATCATTATGCTGCTTTGAAACTCTAGTCTAGAATAAAAATTAGTTTAACTTACAATTAATTTTATCTTGCAGAGGAGCTTTGGGATGGAACACGTTGAGTGATCTAACAAAGTCGCCAAAATCGATTACTCCTTTTTGTTTAACGTCAAAAAGAGCAAAGATCTGCACATAACAATTTGAAAAAAAAATACGTTGAGCATCATGAAAATTTAATATGGGACGGTTCATGTACATTTTAATCTGAAGATGAGAATGTAGGAAATAATACTAATTTATAAAAAAAATGAGAACGTAAGAAACAATACCAACTACAATACCAATTAACATAAACAATGATTTATAATAACAAAGAAAAAAACCTAAAAATTACAACAAAAGAATAAAAATCAAGAACAAAATAATAACATCAAATACTTATAACAACAAAAGAAAAAAATCTAATAATAAAACAAAATATGAATCAGCAAATACTTATAACGTCTCATAATTGAAAATTAGCAAATACAAACAAAAAATAACAGCAAACACCTATAAAAATAAACCTAATGATAACAGCAAATTGGTTCTCAATGTTTTCATGCTAAGAATAAAATGTATTTGATCCTGTTTCTTAATAATATATCTTTTATCTTGACTATATAATATGGAAAGTAATTATAAGGAACATCATACCCTGTTTGCAAACATATTATGTTTCTTTTTTTTCTTGAACATAGCTAGTTGGAATTCATCCTGCATATGTAAAGAACATGCAAAATTTAGACAACGATACGTCGTGATGAACTACTTAAACAATGTAAAAGCGACGGTGATAAACTGATAAAATACCTTGCTAATTAGTCCATCATCAACTACAGAACTACTTATGCTCTTGAATAACTCAAAAAGTGCTTCAACTTCACTGACACTGACTGCATGATGAAAGTTAACCATGAATGAAAATAAACAGTCTAAGAGCACGTTCGGGACTGAGTTTGAAAACAACTTATTGGCTTATTGGATTTTTCAAAAAGCAATAAGTTTTTTAAAAATATTTTTTCTATACGCCACAAATCCTGGCTTTTCAAAATGGCTGTTTGAAAAAGTCAATAAGTCAGTAAGTTGTTTTGTAACTCGATCCCATTCATAGCTTGAGTTAATGATTATGTAAAAGAACAACTGACAAGCTGTTTGAGAAGCAAGTTTCCTCGGGTCTTCACACACGGGCAACGGATATCCCATGGAAGAATAACCCATGGAGGAATGGAAACATCCCATTGAGACAAGCAAGGTTGTGCAGAATTACAAGCCACTGCTATTTGCTATCAAAATCATCTCAACCTTTACAAAATCAAAATATAAATCAGTCAGACAATTATTTGAATATATGTCCGTTTATGTTTGTTTGTTTAATAAATGAAGGAACATGAACAACGAATTTCGTTTGATTAACTATATGAACAAACACAAACAGAGGCCATGTTTGTTCAGTTGTGCCCGTGAACGTTCGTGTGATATGTTTATGGCTTTTTAATGGTTGTTTATTAAAGATTTTTAATACTTTTCCATGACTTCTATAATCTTATCATATTGATTTAAGCAAAATTATTAACTATAAAATACAAATATATGTTTGTTTTATGTGATTAGTTTATATGTAAAATAACATATGAATATGAACGTTAAAAAAAACACCAACATAAGCTTGATAGCTAAACTGAACCGTTGACACTGACCATTTTCGGTTAGCCAAATCTTATAAAACATTGTTTGTGTTCGTAAACTGATGGAGGCCCAAGCATTGAAGAACGTGACATGTTATATTTGGAGGCCCAAGATCGTGCTTCCAAAGGTGGCCCACGAAAATGGGCATAACTTGGCCCACGAAGCTCCGTTTCAGGCTCATTACCAGTCAAATCGAAGCTTGAGACGAGGAGCACATTGTGGCAAACGCTTACGGCGGTTTGGCCCCTATCCGAAGCCCAAAAACTCCTTCTAAATAAAGAAGTTATGGGCCTTTTTATGCTTTTTTGTCGGTTTTTACATTTTTCTTTTTGGGTTTGTGTTTGGCCCATGGCCTTTTTGGGCCCATTTCGTATTAGAAGGTCTATTTATATGTTTCTTATGTAATTGGAAAAAGGCATACTTCAATTTTAATCATAATTACTTTTTTCTTCATTTTCCTTGACCTTTGGGTGGGATTTGGGGTTTTTTTGCAAGATCATCACGGGAATTCACTGAATCAACGTGATCCGATCTCCGTTATCGTTTTACTGTTGCATCAGCATTCACGAACAAAAATTCCGTTCGGTTAAATGTTCGTGAACCGTTCGTTTGTCCAATAAAAGCTTTACGGACGAACATGAACAAGACCTTGTTAAATTCGATTCAGTTCGTTTACAGCTCTAGATCGAACAAACAAACATACAAGCGCATGCTTCAAAACAAACATTCAAGCTCATAATTCATCATATAGAACAATTCAAATAAACAAGATCACAAAACAACATAAAATTATTTCAAATAATCACTATCCTAAATCTACCACCTCTTGATGATTAACGGCTTTAACACGTATTCAATTCAACATATCACTAAATATTTTCCTAAACAAATTGGATTCAAATGATCATATTATCCGAAATCCACGTAACGCATGTTCAATTCAACGTGTTAAACGTATAACTAAATGAAACCATAGGTAAGGATAACAGAAACATCAATGTGATACATAGTTTGTATCATAATTCATAACAATGCATTTAGGGATTAAATGGTACCGGCGGGGAGGAAACGAGCCGCCCGAACGGAGAGATGAGGATGATTTTGTGAGACGAATGGAAACCGTGAAAGAGAGATTATTACGGACACTCGTATAATGTGTTGTATTAATGCATGCAGGTGGACGCCCTTGAATATTTGCATCAACACACTTGTTTATATATATATATATATATATATATATATATAGGTTGTTGGGACACGTGTTTGTCACGTGATGTTTCCATTTGCTTGCTACTTAAGTCTCTAGTTTCATTTTTATTTTACCAATCTATAAATTCTAAATATTAAAAACGTGTCTAAACGGATTCAACTCGTCTAACATGTGACATGAATGTACTAGAGTGACACGAATTTATAATTTAGGGGTGTAAACGAGCCGAGTCGAGTCTAAGCTCGCTAAGGTTTGATCAGTTCTCCTTGTTTTAAGTTAAGATGGCTCGAGCTTGGATAGTTTTAACTTAAGGGAACTCGTTTATCATTGATTAATTATTTATATATTTTATTTAGGTTTATTGAATTTTAATAATCCATATTGAATTATATTGGCCGATAATAATCCCTATTCATTTTATCGCCACCAATGGTCCCAAATTTAAAAAAGTTGGCCCCCAGTGGTCCCCCGTTAAAAAGGACTTAACGTCGTTATACTTTTTTCCGAATTTCAAACGAATTTTTAGGGCTTTTGATCGGAAGGAAAATACGAGTCAATTGGTGTAAAACTTAGTTCGAAACGACGCTCCAAAACGACGAAACGATGTTTCAATTCGGGTCTTAGAACTTACAATTAACAAAAATCAAGCCGTTTGGATCACCGTTACGAGCTAACTTTACACCAATTGACTCGTATTCTAGTTACGATCAAAAGCCATAAAACATTAATTCGGAAAAAAGTATAACGACGTTAAGTCCTTTTTAACGGGGGACTATGGAGGCCAACTTTTGTAAATTTGGGACCACCAATAGCTATAAAACTAATAGAGATTATTATCGGCCAATACCATTCAATAAGAATTATTAAAATCCAATAAACCTTTTATTTATATATTTCTGTAGATATTTATAGAAAAATTACGTCAATCGAGATATGGTATGACACAAGTATTTATAGTTATAATCTACACACACATAAATATTACTTAATTATTTTTTATCATAAATTTATAAATAATAATAGTTATTATACAAATATGATAAATGGAAACTAAACAAATAGAAAAGCTCGTTTATGCTCTCAAGTCGGCTCTATAAATGACGCTCGGGCTTGACCTCGTTTTAAACCTGGCTTGAATGGATCTTTTAACAAGTAGATCTTAAGTAGTTCACGAGTGACTCGGCTCGTTTACACTTGTAGATTCTGATTCTAGAAAACTCAATCTTATCATGTCAACCATAGCTTCATTTTGGTAAGCGAGTTGGGTCAATAGTCATGTTAAAGCGTTCATTCACGTTGTTGAAGCGCTTATACTCCATGAGCATTAAAATGGTTATATTTAACGTGTTAAACACGTCATAAAGTGTAAGCTTAAACATTGTTGAATTACTGTCTAATGGCGGAACGAGCACTTATGGATACCACACATACACCAATCAATCCTGCACTGTCACCTCATTTATACTCTCAGTTACCCACAAACCAAAAAAATCACTTGCACCCTAAAACCATGGTTTTAAACATTTAGATTAAATCAAACACCAAATTTAAATAATGGTTGGTTAAGTGGCAAAGGTTTATCACATTGGTTTGGAGCCATACATACCCACACATAGGTGGTGACGATGTTACCACATGGGTTTGAAGCTTGCCATATGTGTCCAGTCCCTTTAAACAAATGTCACTTTGGTTAGAAACTTAGAATGCGTCTGAGTCTAATCTTTCTTTTTAACCAGCTACAATGTTAGGGCCTAAGCCTTGGAAAGGCATAATAGTGAGATTTGAGGATGTGCATTTCGTTAGTTATGTGAGTTGTTTCATGCCAGCTTACTCCGCTTCTTTCTTCTTAGTCGCCCGTCTTGTAAGCTAAAAATTGTATTAACCTACTTGTTCATGTGTTAACTGTCAGAACATGAGGACCCACATTATATTATTTTTTTTTCTCTAGGACACAATCAAGCAAGTCTAGAGTGTAACACCATAGGCAAATCTCACATCAGCCGTGAAAATGAGAGATTCTTGGTTAATAAGTAAATGCTAATGGACGAGATGAGAGCTCTACAGTTAAACGTGCTCAGGTGGAAATAATATCAGGATTAGTGAACTCCTGTGACATCTCTACTGGGCAACCAAAAATAAATTAGCAAACTATTTATGGGTAAAACAGACACTATCAGTAGTACAAGGGGTTGTATGTTACATGGAGATAGAGGTGGGAAAATAAACCAGGTTGAAACCGAATCCGGTCAAAACCGAGCAAAAACCGTTCAAAACCTGAACCGAAACCAATCGTAACCTCATAAAAAAACCAGCTTCAACCTAAACGCCGAAACCATTCATGTTATAAATCTGTTTTAACTTTTTTTGATCAAACCGAGCCGGTGTCATTTTTGGGATAGACATGATCTCGATCCCACTAAAAATGTTAATATATTTAATTTAGACTTTAGAGAACCGCAACCACACACCAATAGAGAGTCAGCTGCCATTTTACCAACTCTTTCAACTCATGTTGGCCGTTGATTTTAAGTTTCACATATTAATATTAATATTATTAACAATAACAAGTTAACAACTTCATCTCTGCAGAGTTGTTGAAACTGAAACCCTACCGGTAACCTGCAACTGCTTCTATTGTTCCAGTTTACGAATACTACAGGTATTGTATTTAAACCTAGATTTATGATATATAATATTATATATATATATGATATTATGATTGCTAGTGTAATTAACATTACAGCCTGTAATTCATCTTCACGTAGTTAGTGTTTTTGAATAATACTAATTTAAGAAGTTGCAGATCTGTTACATATATATATGAATTAGGAGACAGCATTTAATTATCTTTTTAGTTATGTAATGAATAGTTGAATACTAATGCTATTGGTGTTCACTATTCGAATTCGGTTGTTGAATGTTCGAATTCTTATTATGCATTTTAAGTTTATGTTGTATATATACACACTAGGTTATAGACCTGAGACTTTTCAGGCGAGACTCAATAAATGTGCTTCTAGTTCCTAGGCGAGCATGAGAACATAAAAGCCGAGCAAAAGAAACGCAAGGGATGCTATTGAAACTTAGATCTATGAGAAGTCAAAGGCATTATATTGATATATTTTGTTATTCAAGTTTAGGAATTACATTTGAATCTTGACTAGTTTAGAACTTTTGGTACTAGTTAGATTATAATTTAATGCTATATAATAGCTTTTGTTTATTATATTTGAAGAGTAGTATTATTTTTTTTATATACATAATATATTTTTAATATTTTATTTAAGTGCGCTTACTCCTTAGGCCCTCACTTTTTATGCGCCCTGCGCCTATGCACCTAACGCTTTTGATAACTATGGTTACATAATGAAATAAATGTTGAATTTATAAATGTGCTACCATATCTAGTTTAGTAATCGAACTCGAATCCTAGCTTTAAAGTTTCACAATTTGGATAATTTGATTCGATAAATTTCGAGTATTCCAAGTTCAATTCGTTGAACACAATTTTAAGTTATCAAATATGTTTGCCTTTTTTTCCAGATTTTTTAAGATACTCTGGAGGCAGAAGCTTTGTGTAACCACCATCATTCATTTATTAGGGTCAAAATGAACTTCGCTTTATGCTCAAATCTTTCAGAAATCGCATCCCCTTGTTTGGAAAGACAGAAAAACATAACCATAAATAAATCAATTGCCACATCATCAATAAGGGCTAGTGACCTCGCCAACAAAGACGGTTTCCGAGTGTCTAGTCATGATTCTAGAAAGGCGGTGCTTTCAACTCAATACGTACCCGGTCAGCTCGATGGATCATGTTTAATGGGAGAACCATTGTCAAAACCAAGGCAGAAGTTGGAATTTGTCAGGACATTGTTGATTGACAACTATGACAGTTACACATACAATATATACCAAGAATTATCTGTTATTAATGGAAGTAAGCTCTCTTGTTTTAATAATAAGAAATTATAAAAAGACAGGAAAATGTCTAATAAATCTTTATGTTTTTAGTACCTCCGGTTGTGGTGCGGAATGATGAATGGACATGGGAGGAAGCATGTTATTACATTTATGAAGAGAGAGCCTTTGATAACATTGTTATATCGCCTGGTCCCGGATCACCAGCTTGCCCGACTGATATAGGTATGACATCATGTTCACTTTCTAAAGTTGATTATGTTGGTAATACATTTGATTTGTCACACTTTTTGGTATGAGTTCAGCATAGTGTAAATTCAGTTATGACTGCCATATTGGAGAAACTGAGCCGACTTTTTTGTGACGTAACAGGAATATGTCTTAGGTTGTTGCTAGAGTGTGCAGACATTCCAATCTTGGGTGTCTGTCTTGGACACCAGGCCTTAGGATATGTGCATGGTGCAGAGGTTGTTCACGCCTTTGAACCCGTTCATGGGCGTTTAAGGTATATAAACTTAACTAGTACATAATTATAAATTTATAGTTAATATTGTATAAACTCCACTTGTTTTCTTCAGTGTTATAAATTTATAGTTAATACTGTATTAACTCCACTTGTTTTCTTTAGTGAGATTCAGCATAATGGATGCAGGCTCTTTGATGGTATTCCTTCTGGAAGAAATTCTGGTTTTAAGGTCAGCATTATTTGATTAAAATTCAAAACAGTGGTTTACTGATATAGTTTATTAAGCATTTTGATGAATATGGTTTCTAAACTGATGCAGGTGGTTCGGTATCATTCGCTTATAGTAGATGCAAAATCACTTCCGAAGGAACTCATACCTTTAGCATGGACATGTTCTCCGGTTGACCAAAAGTTTGACCTTACTTCTTATGAAAGTCAACCCAACATGAAGGTTCTCATGGGTATCATGCACTCCACAAGACCTCATTATGGTTTGCAGGTGGGTCCCTTGGTCATCGTTAGCAATACTATTAAAGTATTCATTATTCATCACACTTGTGAACTGAATCAGATTTGCTCCCTGAACTGCAGTTTCATCCCGAGAGCATTGCCACTTGTCACGGGAGTCAAATATTCAAAAACTTCAGGGATATAACTGAAGACTTTTGGGGCTCGAAAGACTCTTCTTCTATTAGTGAGAGGAAGTTACAATATAATGGTAAACTACTAAGTTAAATACGCTACGGTAACAGGTTCGGGTCGGTTTGGGTCAAAAGTCAAAACAAATAATCTGAATTGTGATGCACTTTTTTTTATTAGCACTGAGCAGTAAACTTTACCTAGCATGCACGCAGGTGGGAAATGGAAGCTGGCAGTTTAAAGAAGACTTTACACGTGCATACCTGTCGCCTTTTAATACAAACCATGTCAGCATGTACAAGATGGCACAGTCGTCAAACGGGGTCAAGTTTTTGAGATTACAATGGAGAAAACTTGAGAATTTATCTTGTCAAGTTGGCGGTGCAAAAAACATTTTTCTTAAATTGTTTGGTGATGATAAGGCTGAAAAAACCTTTTGGCTTGATAGCGCTTCTACTGAAAAGGTATTCAAGATTTTTTAAACATTGTTGTTCATTTTAAAAAAATTATTTATATATTTACTACATGTTTGCTTATTATGTAGAGAAGAGCACGATTTTCATTTATGGGTGGAAAAGGCGGGTCACTTTGGAAGCAGATAACATTCAGACTGTCAGATCAAAGGTTTGAGTAAAGACAACTTTCGGTTTGGTTATTCGGTTACGAGTTGGTTCTAGTTTGAATTATTCAAATTTCAAAATTTCTTTCTTTCAGTACAACTGGAGGTTATATATCAATTGAAGATGCTCAAGGGTTATCTACAACCACATTATTGGAAGATGGTTTCTTCCATTATATGAATAAGGTAAGAGAAGAAAAAATTACATATAAACTAATTTTATAACTTTCATTGACACTTCATGCCTTTTTATTGTCAGGAACTTCAATCTATTCGTTATGATGAAAAAGATTATGAAGGGTTACCCTTTGAGTTTCATGGTGGATACATTGGTTATCTCGGGTATGCAAAATTTCTTGTTTATTATGAAAATTAGAAATTTATAAACAAATTTCATTAACTTCAAATTTCCACACGCAGATACGGCCTCAAAGTCGAATGTGGCGTACCGAATAACCGTTACAAGGCAAAAACACCAGACGCTTGTTTCTTCTTTGCAGACAATCTTACAGTCATAGATCATTCCAACAATGACGTCTACATTCTATCTATACATGATCAAACCGAAAAAACCACTACTTGGTTAGATGACATGGAGCAAAAGCTAACAACCATGAAGACTTCTGCTTCCAAATCTTTATCATCTCAGACGTCTGCGCGTGTTATGTTAACAAACACGGGCTTCGGTTTAGATAAAACCCGAGAGGAGTACATGGAAGATGTGGAGAAATGTCAGAAGGTTATCAAAGATGGTGAAAGTTATGAGTTGTGTCTGACAACTCAGATGAGGAAGACAATAGGAGATATTGATCCTTTGGGGCTTTATCTCCACCTTAGAGATAAGAATCCCGCACCGTATGCCGCGTGGCTTAATTTTGAAAAAGAAAATTTGACTATTTGTTGTTCATCCCCCGAGAGATTCTTAAGGTTAGATAGAGATGGTGTTCTTGAAGCAAAACCGATTAAGGGTACTATCGCTCGCGGGTCGACACCTGAAGAAGACGAGATGCTTAGGTCACAACTACAACACAGGTATTATTATTGCAGTGTCAGCATTTGGAACTTTCGTTGACCCGCAAGTAGAGATGTAAACGAGCCGAGCCATGCCCAAGCTCGACTAGGGCTTGAGCTCGGCCTTGTTTTGAGCTCTTTTTTAAAGCTCAAGCTCAGATCATTAGTTATATATTAATTTATATACATAATTGGTCCCTTTGTTTGTGAAAGGGTATTTTGGTCATTTGATTTAAACTTAAACTGAAATGTTAACAGAAGTTAGGTTTAGACCCCGTACTTATGTTTAAACGTTAGTACCCAAAGGTGTTTACCTTGCCCAAACCGCAGTAACCATCTATGTAATTAACTCTAAATTATATATATATAAGGGAATTTGTATGTATATATATTTAATATATTATATATAAGTTTTACATACATTATAGACTTGTTTAGGCTTGCGAGCCAGCTTGAGATTGATAAGTTAAGCTCGGGCTCGAACTCAGTTATTAGACAAGCATATATTTAGGCTGGAGCTCATTTAAGAGAGAGCTTATCTTAGGCTTGAGCTCATTTAAGCTAGGCTCGATATGAACTTTTAGCAAGCCGATCTTGGGTAACCTCACGAGTGGCTTGGTTTGTTTACGCCCTTACAAGCAAACACTTATTGTCTGTCTTTTAGAAGAACATGATTTTTAGTTTAACGCGCTAAAATTTCAAACTACGATCCATTGGCTGATTATTCTGATAATAATTTCATATTAGTAACTTTCTGTCAACAGTGAAAAGGATCAAGCAGAAAATTTGATGATTGTTGACCTATTAAGGAACGACCTAGGTCGCGTGTGTGAACCCGGGTCAGTCCACGTTCCCCGTCTCATGGATGTCGAATCATACGCAACCGTCCACACCATGGTAAGCACGGTCCGTGGAAAGAAACGGTCAGATCTAAGTGCAATTGATTGCGTTAGAGCAGCATTCCCGGGTGGATCAATGACAGGTGCACCCAAATTAAGATCAATGGAACTTCTTGATTCTCTTGAAAGTTGTTCTAGAGGGATTTACTCGGGCTGCATCGGCTTCTTCTCTTATAACCAGACATTTGATCTCAATATTGTTATACGGACCGTGGTGGTTCACAAGGGTGAGGCGTCTGTCGGTGCGGGTGGTGCCATTGTGGCGCTTTCTAGTCCCGAACAAGAGTATAAAGAAATGGTTTTGAAAGCAACGGCTCCGGTTAATGCTGTGGTGGAGTTTGAACATATGTCATTGGAAGAATAGGTGAACTTTTACATACTGTAAATATCGATCGGTAACACAATATTTGGAATCGTTTGAAACCCGGCACGCGAAGGGTGAACTGGGATTGTGCTGATCACAAAAGTTATAGTTATAGTGAATTGATTCAAGATTGGACTTGTATGTTTGTGACTTATTCTTTTAAAGAATTTTCATTTCATTTGATCATATGCTGATGTGGGTAGTAATATTATGATTGCAAAAAATAATTAGACTGATATTATGATTGAATATCCCAAATTATGGATTGGGTTCTTTACGAAAATGACGTTCACTTACTGTCCTTTATTTGAATTTCGACTCGATTTTAGTCATTTTCACTAACCTTCATTCAAAAACTCAATTAAAACCTGAGACACGTGACAAGCATGTGAGGGCATAAAGGTAAATCCTAACATGGTTTGCACAAAGTAAACTCTTGTGGAGCCGTTTAGCCGAGTCCAACGTGTCATGACTCATGCATAGTAATGTTATGACTTCAAAATCTATTAATGTAGTTTTTGGAAGACTTTGTTTGGCAATTCAATATGAGCTAGCAGTGTTGTTTTAACTCTTGTGATAGTAGAGTTAGATTATATGTACTGTTTTGAATCCGTCGACAAATATAAGTATAGATTATTATTGGTCAATAAGTTTTTCTGAAAGACCTGTATTATTAAACCGAAAAGGAAAAGAGATCTCACTTACAAGAGATAGATAACCCAAACAATACAAATAACATCAACAAAACATATAATCATTTATAGTAAAAAATTAACAAAATTGAACCTGCTTCACTTTTATTAGTAACTAATAATTTAAACTACTAAAATTATTTTTAGAATTGAAATGGCCCTATGTATAAGTGATATTTTTTTTAATATGAAAGCTAATCTTAAAAGATTATTAAATTTCTCCAACCAATCTTAACTCCTTTTAAATTTACTAAAAGAATATAATAAATTGCACCAAATGAAGAAAAAGTATTGGCAATGCACATCCAAAATGGTCGGTAGTTATTTTAATGAAAAATATAGTCACCATATCATTGGATCATTACAAATATTCTATTCTTTCTAGTAATCATGAAAATAAACAAATGCTTAGAGATCACTTTCACACAAGGCCCCAAACCTATTATTAATATTATTTTTTTAACGACTAATAAATATCTATTTATTTATAAATATTTATTTAATTATAAGCAGACTAGTAAGAAGCTAGACATATCAAATACAACCGTCAATCACGATACAAAACAAAAATTCCACACCCAATGGTTATCCCATTAGTCACCACTCTCCCTCCCGCGGGCCACTTCTCCCAGCTGATTAGACAATTACACTCGAAACCTACACCAATCATACCAAGATACTTTAACTAGCCGTGCACGACTTTTTATCAAAAGGAAGCTAATAACTTTAGCTTTGTCCATCAAACTAGTTAGATGTATAGGGGTGTCCCGATGTACCAAAGCATTCCTCTAATCCTCTTCTTTCACAAACTGTAATTAAACATAGCACATGAAATATCTTAGCCTTTTTTAATCGAATGTAATGTAATTCCATACTATTTATAGCTTTCCATCTCTTCGTGAGGTTAAAACTAATGATTATTATTTTAAAAATAACAATAAAAACTATTGAGATGAGTAGCAAGGTAAGATATACAAGGTTTAAAAACAAGTTACTTTTGTTTAGTAACTTTCAATATACTAAGTTTTATATAAGAATTTATGTGCTCTATGATAGCGTTCGTAATGGGGCATTTACCACATGTGACACCTAAAAACGTTGCAACACTACTACGCCTTTTGCTCACATGGGGTGTTTTTGGCCTTTTCGCCTTCCCAACGTTTCCACTATGACGGTGTTTTTACCTTTTTCTTATCAATCACATTTTTACAAGTTTTACATCATCAATCACATCTTTTCATTTAAAATAATTAATTTGAATATTATTTTATTATTATAAGGTGTTTAAACACTACACATAACACTGTAAAATGCCATTATGTCTACGTGACAATGGTGTTGCGGGATGTTTTCTTGTTCCACTACGATGCCCTAATCCTACTTTTAAATATATATACATCAAAGAGAGAGACACTATTTAACACACTCTTATATAACTAAGCCAGAAAGGCTTTGCTATTAAGTTATCTTTTTTAAACTCTTTACTACAAGATTTAGATTGATTTTTACATTTCTTCATATATATATATTATTAACTACCTTTTTCTTTTCATTAAATAAGTTGGTTAGTTAATAATCTTATACGGCTAATAACCTAGTGATAGAGTGGTAAACGTGTTTTACGTGACCCATGTTTGATTTCAGCCTTTACCATTTAGTTTCAAATACACTAGGGTGACGATGAGCGAGTATTTGACTTTCACTAGTTGTATCATTAAACAAAACGGGTTTTATCTCACTGTAATGTCGTGCCTTCAAACAAGTATTCACGGGCGTTATCATTAAATGAGGTTTTCCCTGAATTGAAATACAAGAAGTAACCTATGTAGAAGATTCACTGTCTATTAAAAAAGTACGGTCAAAATAAATTCAAACGATAAAGGTAAAATACTTTTCATGCCATTTTTTTAATTTAATTATATAATTCATAAATTATAAAGCACATATTAATTTCATATAAACTCTTTTGTCATGAGGTGTTTATAAAAATAATAAATAAAGTAACAACGAGTGTTATAAAGTCATAGTGGGCCTTTAGCGACGAATTGAAATGACGGGCCAACAATGATGATGAGGATGTTGAATGACCACGTTATGCTAAACATTTGATATTATTATTATTATTATTATTATTTTTTCCAATTATTTAAAAATGGAAAATAATAGTCAATTTTGCATTTTTTTTTTGTAAAAACAATATAAACCAAGTAATACATACAAACTATAAAATAGTAACATTAAAGATATCATATCAAATGAAATATTATATTGAAGATTACATAATATCAACCGACTAAGAATAAAAATAATGTTTGTTTAGACGTTATTATGAGATACTATTTATTATATAAGGTAAAGTTAAAATACAAAGGACAACAAAAATGAGAAAGGTGATAAGAAATCCAGTTTATTGATCTTAGATTTGAATGACTGAGATTAATTTAATAAATAAAAATTGATGAAAAGGGCATGAAGGTAATAACCCACATTTGTTGACTTTCTCTATCCACATGCAAGGCACATGTCAATTACCCCTATCATTTTAAAATGTCCACAACTTTTTCATACGACATTATTTTTAAAAAAAAATTCACCATAACGTTTTTTTATTTTTAATATGAGTATCATATTGTTATGTAAATATAAAAAAAAATTAATGGGTTTTTAATTGTGTTTTGTTGTTGTTCATTGTGTCATTGTGTAATATGTTGTTTCCATTGTGTTTTACGTTTCAAGTCATTGTGTTATATATATTCACCCTTGTGTCTTACGTTTTAGGTCATTGTGTTATACGTATTCACCATTGTGTTTTACGTTTCAAGTTATTGTGTAACATGTATTAATTATTATGTTTTATGTATTAGATAATTTGTTGTTATTTTATCATTATTTTTACATATTATTATTGCACAACGGTGTTATTAGTATTTAAAAAAAATGATGAGTTGAAAGACACAATGATGAAAAAACATAATGACGAAAAAAGACACAATGATAAGCGAAAAGACACAATGGTGTGCGAAAAGACACAATGGTGTGCGGAAATACACAATGACGAAAAAAGACACAATGATAAGCGAAAAGACACAATGGTGTGCGAAAAGACACAATGAGGAAAAAAAGACACAATGGTATGCGAAAAGACACAATGACGAAAAAAGACACAATGATAAGCGAAAATACACAATGGTGTGCGAAAAGACACAATGAGGAAAAAAAGACACAATGGTATGCGAAAAGACACAATGACGAAAAAAGACACAATGATAAGCTAAAAGACACAATGGTGTGCGAAAAGACACAATGACGAAAAAAAGACACAATGGTGTGCGAAAAGACACAATGACAAAAAAAGACACAATGATAAGCGAAAAGACACAATGGTGTGCGAAAAGACACAATGACGAAAAAAGACACGCGAAAAGACACAATGACGAAAAAAGACACAATGATAAGCGAAAAGACACAATGGTGTGCGAAAAGACACAATGACGAAAAAAGACACAATGGTGTGCGAAAAGACACAATGACGAAAAAAGACACAATGATAAACGAAAAGACACAATGGTGTGCGAAATGACATAACGACAAAAAAGACACAATGATAAACAAAAAGACACAATGGTGTGCAAAAAGACACAATAACGTGATTTTTGTTTTAAATTTTATATAACAAAAATGTTACTCGTATTAAAGATAAAAAAACGCTTGTTATTATGATGAATTTTTTTTTAAATATCATACAAAAAAGTTATAAACGTTCTAAAATGATGGGGGTATTAGCATGTGCCTTGCATGTGGAGAGAGAAAATGTGTACAATTACTTCTATACCTTTTTTCTTTTGGTTCCCACTTGACACATGTCAATTATTTATGGCTTCTCACACTTCTCATTTTTGTTACCCTTTGTAGAATAACTTGACCATATATACATAATACGTTTTAATTGTTGTTACCAAAACTTGATCTTGTTTTTTGTGATCAAATGAATATAGTACTTTATTTTATAATTAAATTATGCATTTTTTCTCAACTTTTCTTATAAATTAACACAAACAATTGATTACTCGTTTCTAGCTGTTAAATCTATACATTAGGCCAAGTGTAATGGGGTGTTGGATTAGACGAAAAGGGGCGACTTGGGGCTAGAACAACCCCCCCCCCCCCGGCGATTTTTGGGTGATTTGGGGCGGGGGCGGATTCTTTTTATCGCCTAAACTCTTAAGAAAATAATAATATTTTATTATTTTGACCGTTTGACAACGGTACAAAATAAAAAAAAATAATTAAAACAATATATTATATATCTATATAAACATATACCTTCTTCTCCATTTCATATCCTTCTTCTTCATTTTACATCTATATAAACATAAACCTTCTTCAAAAAATATAACAAAATGAATCCTACAAACAACCCGAACCAACCGACACTCGTGGAACTCGCCGCTACCATGAAAGAAATCATCAAAAAACACAAAAAGTGTGTCGAGGAACTCAACGATGCCATGAGAGAAACCGACAAACAACACGAAAAGATTGCCCAAATGTTGGAATTGCGGGAAATGAGTGAAGAATACAAATCCCTCAAAGATGCCGGGTTACACGAAGAGGCCGCATTATTGCAACGACAACGAATGGAAAAAAATGCGCGAATATTATGGATATTAGTATTTTATTTAGTTATGTTTTTTAATATTTTTAGTTATGTAATTTTTTTTAATTTTAATGCATTATTAGTTATGTTTTTTAAGTTTTTTGTATTTCTTATTAATTTTAATGCATTTTTATCTAATTATTTAAATAAATTGGTTTTTATTTGTTTAGTTTAATTATAAAAAGAAAATAATAAAAAAAGTAACCCTGGGCCCAACTTGTAGCCTCTACACCATTACACCTCAAAAACAAATTTCCACTCCTTGCTGATTGGGCGCCACATGTCATAATTCACCCCTAATTGTAGCCCTTTCACTATATATAACCTTATAAATCATTTCGAAGAGAGAGAAGAAAAAGAAACAGACCTATGACCAATTCAAATCGATGGGTTGACCGACTTAGAATTTGTATTTGCATATATTATAAGTAGCTCTTTTGGCTACGAAAATTTGTAATATAAGATAATGATTCTCTGTGTTAAAACTAAATAGTAAATACACACCAATATCATTTAATCTCTTTTATTTTTTTAAAGTTTCTTTACTTTTTCTTTATAAGAAAATAATATATTTCTTCTATTTTTTTAAAAATATAACTAGCATAATAACCGACTTTATTAAACTTTGAATTAATATAACAACTCTATTTTATGTAATATTAAAATATCTTTAACCATTAATATAACGTTATCTGGTATTAAATGTAGTTTGATTTAATTAGTGAACCAACACGGTATTCGTATAATTATACGCGTTTATTATTAGAATGCTAAGAGTCTAAAAAGAGAATTGTTAATATCGGGACGTGACAACGACGTAAATCAGTTAAACTTTATAAAAAGAAAACCTGAAATTCATCCGGATTAAATTAATGGTAAAAATTAAATTACAAATGTCACAATCAACACTACTTCAACTTGAAATAGATTGTTATAAATAATATCCAAATGCTTAACTAAATCTTATAAAATTTCTTGAAGACAAAACCCTCATTAGATCCTTTGAACTAGAACTCATTTTCAACTTCTAAGCTAAGTATTTTAAATATTTCTCCACCAATAGCTAACCCTTTTCCTATCTATAAACAACCCACTCACTGTATGTATCTTGATTTAGCAATCACCTTATATTTTCTCTGAAAAGTGAAAACTTTATTCATTTTTTCATCTGGGGTTTGATTAATTTGACTTAATTTTTGCGGGTTTTGAAGATAAAGATTTATAAAAAAAATAAAATTTTTTTTGGGGGTTTCTTGAAATCTTGATTGTGTTACAATGGAGGAGAAATATGAGCCATTGAAGGAGCTTGGTGCTGGGAATTTTGGAGTTGCAAGATTGGTTAGAGATAAGAAGACTAAAGAATTGTTTGCTGTCAAATACATTGAAAGAGGAAAAAAGGTATAAACTTTATTATTTTCTTTAGCTAATTTGATGGTTTTTTTTTTTGGTGTTTTTGTTGGAATTGTTTGGTGGGTTTTGTTTGAATTTGTGATTCAAAGTTATGAATTAAGAATTGTTTGCTTGTCATATACATTGAAAGAGTAAAAAAGGTTAAAACTTTATTGTTTTCTTGAGATAATTTGATCTAAAGATTGAATTTTTATGGGTTTTTGTTGGATTTGGTTGGTGGATTTTGTTTAAATTTGTGTTTCAAAGTTATGAATTAAGAACTGCCTGCTATCAAATACATTGAAAAAAAAGGTATAAACTTTATTATTATTTTTAGCTAATTTGATGTAAAGATTGAATTTTTTCTGGGTTTTTGGTGTTTGGTTTTGTTTTAGTTTGTGTTTCAAAGTTATGAATTTTAAGGTTAAGAATTGTTTGCTGTCAAATACATTGAAAGAGGAAAAAAGGTTAAAACTTTATTACTTTTTTTAGCTAATTTGATTGAAAGATTGATTATTTTCTGGTTTTAATTGGATTTGGTTGGTGGGTTTTGTTTAAATTTGTGTTTCAAAGTTATGAATTAAAAGCTGTTTGCTGTGAAATGCATTGAAAGAGGAATAAAGGTATAAACATTATTATTTTCTTGAGCTAATTTGATGTAAGATTGATTTTTTATGTGTTTTTGGTGTTTTTGTTGGATTTGGTTGGTGGGTTTTGTTTGAATTTGTGTTTCAAAGTTATGAATTAAGAATTTTTTGCTGCCAAATACATTGAAATTTGAAAGAGTAAAAAAGGTATAAACTTTATTACTTTATTGAGCTAATTTGATGTAAAGATTGAATTTTTTTTCTGGTTTTTATTGGATTTGGTCGGTGAGTTTTGTTTGAATTTGTGTTTCAAGATTATGATTATGTTGCAGGTCAAACAATTAACAAACCAACTTTTTGATTAATAAGATGACCAAGAACAATTTTTTTTTCTTGATTTTGATTTGTTGGTTTTACAAGATTTGCATTGTTGAGTTGACCCTTTTTGTTATTTGGTTTTTATAAGCTCTGATTCTGGTATTACTTGTTAGAAGTTTCTATGAAGTTTGATAAAAATAGAAACTTTTAGGGTTTGACTATCATTAAGTCAACCAAAGTTCAATATGAGCTTTCTTCTTTGAACTAACTTAATGCTTATATTTGAATAATTTAACGCATATAGCCATGTTATACACAAATCTAGGTCGCGTATCTACTTTTACTCGCCCTAACTCTATTATTTTCATTTCGTAAGCGAATAAGAATACATATGTAACATATCCGAGCCGATATCAATGCATACTTGAATCTTGCATTTGCCTGCTAATTTTTTTTTCTTTTAGATTGATGAAAATGTTCAAAGGGAAATCATTAATCACAGATCTTTAAGGCACCCTAACATCGTCCGGTTCAAGGAGGTAAGTTTGAGCTTTTAACATTTTATATAAAAAGACTTCTTGTTGTATTTCAGGATAAAACTTATATAATTTTGAGACATGATATCAGTTATTTGACATTAAAAGTTCCGATTTTGCAGGTGTTCTTAACTCGGACGCAATTGGCTATAGTCATGGAATATGCAGCTGGTGGCGAACTCTTTAGTAAAATCACTAGTGCTGGCAGATTCAGTGAAGATGAAGTGCGAAAAATATTTTTAACTCATTATCTTCGGTTTATTTTTTGTTTATATAAGTTAACTAAAGGAAACCTTGCTTTTTTACTACAGGCTCGGTTTTTCTTCCAACAACTTTTATCTGGAGTCAGCTACTGCCATTCCATGGTAAAAAATATATAAATAAATAAATAAAATCTTTATGACAATATGAATTATAAAATCTTTACATTATTGTTTTCTTGATTTCAGGAAATTTGTCATAGAGATCTGAAACTAGAGAACACTCTTCTAGACGAGAGTCCAACCCCACGTCTCAAGATTTGTGATTTTGGTTATTCAAAGGTTTATAATACTAAAAATGTCGTCTTTTCAAGAAAAGTTTGAATCTTTTTATTTTTCATTGATGTTTTTTGTGCAGTCTGGTTTATTGCACTCACAACCAAAATCTACTGTCGGTACACCTGCTTACATTGCCCCCGAGGTCCTATCCCGAAAGGAATATGACGGAAAGGTATTTTTGTTTAAGTAGTTACATATGAATATTTGATTATAGACTTATAGTTTAATAAAACATTTTTTTGTTAATAAAATATTAAATCTTGTTTGTGTTAGATTGCAGATGTTTGGTCATGTGGGGTGACTCTGTATGTTATGTTGGTTGGAGCCTACCCTTTTGAAGACCCCGAAGATCCTCGGAACTTCCGTAAAACCATCGGGGTGAGATCTCTTTGACTTTCGGGTCAACTTTAGTACTTTATTGTTCATTAAACTATCCTGAAAAATTCACGTGTTTTAACTTTTAACTAGAAATTAAAGTTTGAATATTCTTACGTTTGACCTGCAAATTCGAACAAGAAATAATGATCTTTAAGGCTATGTGTAGTGGAGGGGCTACAAAATGGGGCGTTTTGTGCCATGTGGCGCCCAGTCAGCAAAGGGTGGGTTTTTGTTATAGGGGTGTAATGGTCTTGTAGCCCTATATATACACATATATATGTATATCTCACAAACACAATATAATAATGATAACAAAACAACACAAGCCGGCAACAAATATTCCCCACCCCCCTATCGCCCCACAAATCGCCGGGGGGGGGGGGGGTGTTTGCGCCCCAAGTCGCCCAAAAACATCGCCCACTACGTTCGGTCTAATATGATAACTTGTTGTTCACAGAGAATCGTGAGCGTTCAATACTCGATACCAGACTATGTGCGTGTTTCTGCTGATTGCCGACACCTTCTCTCACATATCTTTGTTGCAAACCCCTCCAAGGTGATTATTATTAAAGCTATTTATCTGGTTTTAATAATCCAAATAATAATGTTTTTGAATTGTTGTTAAAGAGGATCACCATAGCGGAAATCAAGAAACATCCGTGGTTTTTGAAGAACATGCCGAAAGATTTGATTGAAGGCGAGAAAACAAACTACGAGAATGCAAACCGTGACCAAACGCTGCAAAGCGTTGATGAAATAAACCGAATCATACAAGAGGCAAAGGTGCCCGGTGAGGGCGGGTCCACCACCGCCACTGACGGGCAGCTGACGGGTAATGGTGAGTCACTAGATCCTGATGACGAGGAGTTCGATTTGGAGAATGAAATTGACGAGAGCGGGGACTATGCGGGTCAAATCTAATGATCTTGTCGTTGACCAAAATGTTTTTTAAAGTGTACCAAGTTTGTGTAGTTTTGTAGTTGTGTAAGTGTTGGACATTATATGATCATCATAATGTTGTAATATGGGCAAATAAGTTGACTTTAAAGTATTGGTTTATGAGGTTTTGTGTTTTGAAAATAATAATGTGATTATTACATTAAGTCATAGGTAGATGCAATATATTAATATAAGACATTTTACATATATAATGTTTTGAGTGTTCAAATTTTGTCACTTGATTGTAAATGATCACAACTTCTAAGACCATCAGCAGCGCAAGCACACGTAGCTGATGTCTAGCAAGCGTCGTTTACATCTTCATATTTGGCATCCTAGTCCTTGACTATTAGTTAACACCAAAGCTCCATTTTAATCGTAGATCCTAAAATTGAACTTTCAATCAATTATAAAATCATCATTGTTCGTTTTCTCTTCGAATCTTCAATTGCCCTCCATGCGGGTCGCCAATCGCCATCAAGTTCAGTAATGACGTGTGGTTTTAAGACAAGACAAAGATTAACCGATACGTCATGATTAGACAGGTGAATAGATCATGATAAGATAAGGTGGATGATTAGCTATGGATGTGAAATGTTTTGCTTAAACACGGTTTTTGGATACCTTGTATGATTTGTTATGCCTTCTTGAATTATTTAAACAAACATTAATATTTTAAATCTAAAAAAAATATGTTTGAAACAATCAATCTTAAACTATTGAGTAAATTACTATTTTAGCCCACATTGTTTAATCCACTTAACCCTTTTAACCCAAAAACAGTATTTTGACAATTTAACTTCTGAACATTCGAATTTCGTAGCCATTTCAGCCTCTTTAATACTAACCGTGTGAAGAAACACTAACCAGGCCCCGGGCAGATTACTGGTAACCTGGGGGTTGGAGAGATGTTTCCCACGAGGGGTTAGACCCTTGAAAGATGGTTCTTCTGATAACCTGCAAAACAGACACCGTGAGCTCGTCACTGAGAAGGGGGGGGTTCCTCCTTGTGACCACCCTCCGGCGTGAGAATCAGACTAGATTGCTCTTTAAATATAAAAGTATATTAAGAGATTGCTAGAGCAGATATCAGGTATAATATGATGATAATGTGTTAAGATATCATAAGATAAGATGATCATACCATTTGTGGTATTTATAGCCGAAGGTAGGTTTCCAAGGGGTTTAGCCGGCCCAACACGCTACCAACTGTAACCTATGCACGTGCCCTGCCTGTGAGTGGTGGATAGGTAGCGGCTGACACAGAGCAGGCGTGTCGTGCACTCTTCCTTTTCTGCCAACTACAGGCTAGGCACGTGGTATGACAGGAGTTGGTGGGTAGGTGGCGGCTATTGGTCACAGTGCTGTGGCGTGCTGTCTGCCATGCTGCTGTCAGTGAGCTGTCGCATCTCTGATCAGATCTTTTGCCCATACCTCGTCAGGTACAGTAAAAGATCCTTCAGTATACGGACTGGCTTATTTGGGCGGGAGTATTCCCCCTCCCGCCTCTGTGCGGGATTGCTCCCGGCTTGGCTCATTCCTTCAGGTGACACTGAACGACTGAGAGCTAAGTGCCTTGTGCGTGTAGCCATGCTGCGCGGGTGGCCTTCCCTAATGGCTTGTATCCGAGGCTGCGGGGACAGGCGGAGTCCTTCACCATTGGGAGGCATTTCCTGCGGGACCAGCTTGCGTACTGCGCGTAAGGACGTCACGTCTCTGAGCATGGTTGGTCCTGCGGATCCAGTTGGTCTCTGCGCAGACGTCCCTGTTTAAGGTGAGTCTTGCGGGTCCAACTGGGCTCTGCTGGGACCTACCTCTTCAAGTCCCCCCAGTCCAATGTTCTTCTCATGAGTGTTTAATAAAGTGAGGTGAACTTTTGGACTTGAGCAAAGGGTTTTGAAAAGGGTTTTGTAAGGTTTTCCATGGGGATTCTTTCCGCGGAAGTCCTTGTCACTTGCAGAAATGCCCGAGTTTCCTGCTTGGTCTTTGGGTATGATGCGGGTAGGTCTGTAACCTCCTCGCAAGTCAGGAGCATTGAGTCCCAGTTGTATGTATTTTCCATGAGGTTTTGGTAGTTTTGAACATAGTGATCAATTATGTTAAGACCACCAATTCCATCCTGGAGCTTCAAACAACGTAGTTCTCGATGTTCCCGCTATGCGGGGATGTTATTTCCGTTTCCGCAAGCATTGCCCAGAAGA
This sequence comes from Bidens hawaiensis, assembly GCF_021521415.1. Taxonomy (NCBI): domain Eukaryota; kingdom Viridiplantae; phylum Streptophyta; class Magnoliopsida; order Asterales; family Asteraceae; genus Bidens; species Bidens hawaiensis. The sequence continues at coordinate 505,963 of NW_027491617.1, read as the reverse complement.
TCCTTCTTGGTTTCAATTCCCAGCGGAGCGCTAGGTATGTGAAGGGTTTTGCCTTAACACTGTACCTGCGCTCGTCTTACGGTTACTTTACTTTCAAGGTATTCCTGGCGTCAATTCCCTGCGGGTGCTAGGTATGTGAAGGGTTTTGCCTTTACACTGTACCCGCAGCCGGCTTACGGTTGCTTGTTTGCCAAGGTTTATTTTGGCTTCAATTCCCTGCGGGTGCTAGGTATGTGAAGGGTTTGCCTTAACACTGTACCCGCAGCCGGCTTACGGTTACTTGTTTGCCAAGGTTTATTTGGCTTCAATTCCCTGCGGGTGCTAGGTATGTGAAGGGTTTGCCTTAACACTGTACCCGCAGCCGGCTTACGGTTACTTGTTTGCCAAGGTTTATTTGGCTTCAATTCCCTGCGGGTGCTAGGTATGTGAAGGGTTTTGCCTTTACAGTGTACCCGCATCCGTCTTACGGTTACTTGCTTGCCAAGGGGTAAGGGGTATTTTCCCGCTTACTTTTTAATACTTTCGAATTTTGAATTTTGAAATTCGAAGAGTTGGTGAAAAGATAAACCTCTGAAACGTCGTGCGACGGTTTCTTCTGACTGTGTCAGGACATGCAGGAAGTTATGGTGACGTGACAGAACATGGTCATTCCAGTCGCTTTTTCAGGCGCGTAGGAGCGATTTTTCGGGCGCGTGGCCGCGAAATTACTGGCACACGTCCTTTCAACAGCTGTTGCCAGCTTGCTTTTTGCCACGTGTCATAGTTTCATTGCACATTTGATTTCTCTCTCCTCCGCATTAAATTCACCGCATTAATTGCGATTACTATATAAAGGGGGAGAGGGTTATTTGCAATTCACACTTTCCACTTTCATCTCTTCTTCTCAAGTAATTTCCGGCGAATTTTCTTGTTCAGTAAAGCATTACCCTGAAATCTCTTTTCGTCTTTCTTCGACCATGTCTTCTCATGATGCTGATGACCAGAAGACTGCTGGCGAATGCCAGTGCTCTCTTCCTGTCGATCTGTACCAGTATATCGTCAGGAAGTTCATGCTCGAGTCTCTCGAGCCTGAGTTTCCTGAACCCCACCATACTGTGTACGATGCCCCTAGTGGCAAGATCGGGGTTTATGCTGCATTCTTTGTCTACGGGAACCTTAGGTTTCCGTTGACAAAGTTTGTGTACCGTGTCCTAGAGAGGCACGGTGTGCACCTGACAGAGGTGCACCCCATGGCCATTGCCAAGGTCCGGCACTTTGAGTGGGTGTGCCGGATACTGGGCCTTGAGCCCCTCGTTGACCGCCTGATGACCTTCTATACATGGAGGTGCATCCAAGGGTGGTACACTCTTACAACCCGTATCAAGGGTTTAAAGATTTGTACCACCGAGCGGAGTCTTCGCTCATGGAGAAGAGAGTTCTTCTTCATATCCGCTCGCGCCATCCCCATCGCCATGAAGTTCAAGAATGGCCAGGCGCTTCCGAACCTTCCCGCCCTCAACTACGAGGAGGCGGAATGGTTCTCGAAGATTTCCCGGGTCCAGTCCCCGGTTTTCCGTTTTCCGGAGTCGGCGATGGTGATGTTGGGGATGAGCCGGGTGTGGAAGGCGGCGAATGCGGATAAGGTTCCGATCGTCCTTGAATATGGTTCGAACTCTGTCCCTTATGGTACGTCTTGTTTCATTTTGCTGACTTCGATTTTTACTAACTTTCTTGTTGATTTCAGAGGGGAACGATCTTCAGTCGCTCCTGAACCCGCGGGAGGAAGATGGTCCCGCTCGGATGGGTACTCGTGCTCTGGACGAGAACGAGTTGCCCATCTTAGAGCAGACCGCGGGTCGGTTCGTGGAGGTTTACCCGCCAGGCCAAGAGATCCTGAGCCACCGACGGCCAGGTAAGCCTATCTTCTACCCTGAACCTCTCAATGCTGTGCCTGCTGCTGGAGTTCATGACATTTCTTCTTCTGAGGAATCCGCAGAAGGTCCTCCACTGGTGCGGAAGAAAAAGGCTGCCGTCGGGAAGGGCAAGGAGAAGGTGGCCTCTACGGCCGACCCGGTAGTCCTATCTGTCTCGGAGTCAGATAATGCAGAGGTGGCGGGGAAGCTCGGTGGTGAGGAGACCACCGCTCCGGAGGCTGCAGGTGTTACCTCCGGGGAGGCAGCGACGACGACGGTTACCGGTGTCAAGAGGCCGGCTCCATCGGGTTCGCCCCCGCTCGTCCGTGCGTTCAAGCTCAAGAAACCCCGTGAGTACCCCCATAATTCTTGTCTAGATTTATTTCAAATAAAATTTTCTAACACTTTTGCTTGTGCAGGTGTGGATGTTGACGCATTCCAGGGTGGAGTTGGAGCAAGTATTCCCCCGCCAATGACGGTAGGCTCGGTCAGCCTTCCCGAGGCGTCGACCCAGGCGTCTACGCCTGCTTCCGCTGGTTCCAGCCTTCCTGAGGCTGTTCCAGCTGAGAAGGTGTCTCCGCCGGCCGTGAGTGCAATTTTTACAGCATCTTTCACGGAGCCGGCGGTTACTGTTGCTGAGGAGGTGGCGCCAAACATGGCTACCACAGCGGCTGCCACTATACCTGCGCCACCGGCACCGACGGCCGGACCATCAGGTATGCGCCAGGCTTCCCGCCGATCTATGCCACCTTCCCGTCTGCCTGACCTGTTGGATGGATTTCCTTTAGGTTCAGGTGATGGGTTTGGCGGCTATCGGCCTGTTATTGACCCTACTGGTACGTAGGGTTCTTTTTCCCTTACATATTTTTATCATCTTTTCCTAACTGCCTTTGTTTCTTTTGCAGTGTCGGATTCCAATGAAGTGTATGTTCCAAGATGGAACATACGCCGAGGAACAACCCTTCGCACCCCTGTGGAGTGCGTGGACTGGGCTCGCCACGCTGCTCCTCATGGTGCGTTGGGGGAAGCCATGGCTAGCTACCAAGAGGGTAGGCTAACCAATGAGCTTCGGGTTCTCCAGGCCCGAACGCAGCCCCGCGTCGAGCTGCTTTGTCGTGAAAACGACAAGTTAAAAGCAGCTCGCGCCAAAGATATATCTGAAGCGCGGGCTCTTCGGGAGGAGAACCGGCAGTTGGCCGCTGCCGCAGCCGAGAAGGAGAAGGCATTCAAGGCCCTCGAGGTTGAAGTCCAGGCGCGACTCGATGCCCGCTCCAAGGCTGCCCAAGCTGTGAATGAACAGCTTCGGCTGGCCAAGGAGACTGCGCGAAACTCAACTGAGAGGGCTGCCAAGGCTGAAGCTGTTGCTGAGCCACTTCGCGAAGAGAATGAGCAGCTTAAATGCAAATTAAAGGCTCTTCAGCATGCTCATGACGCCTTGGCAATGGAAGATGCCAAGAAGCTGCAGGAGATCCTTGACCAGAGGGGGGTGCTTGACCGTACTGAAAGGAAACTCAAAAGCGTCGAAGAAGCTGCCGCCAAGGAAGTTCAACTTGCCAACCTTGATAAAAGCGGAGCCGAACGTGCTTACAAAGAAAGTCAAGCTACCCTCCAATGGCTGCTTCGAGAAGCGTTGCCTCAGGTATCTTTATCTTTTTCTTTACGCTTTCCGCTCGTAATTAGAAAATGTTCTAACTTGTATTCTTTTGTAGGTTGCGCGTCGGGTCCTTTCAGAGACCTCTTATGACGATGCGATGAGCGCAGCCCTCAACGCTTCTCATGAGGATGGGGAGAAGACTGGCTTCCTGCTTGGTCTAGGGTTTGCTGAGAGAGGCTTTCCGCCCTCCAACTTCCCTTTATTCAATGTTAATACTGAAGCTGCTTATGACCAAGCTGTGAACCAGTACGCTGCCTTCCCGCATCCAGTGGTGGAGAAGGTGAATGAGGCTGCTGCTGCTGATGATGGGCTAAACATCCTTAAGGCTTTCCTTGGGCAGCCACGCTCAGACGGTGCTGGTCCAAGCGGAGGTGACCCTGAAGCCTGATCCTGAAGATCTCTTCCCACCGCTAGGATAGACAGCTTTGTATAGATTTCTTTTAAGCGGGTAGTTACCCGGCCACTGTTGTAATACATCATTGAAATATTAATCTTTTTGCGTATAAGACTGTTATTTCCTTCTTTGGGTTCCTTGCTTTATAAACTTATGACTTGCATACTTAGTTTAAATTAGCAATTTTCCAAGTGTTCAGAATAAGAACCTTTGAACGTGGTTGATAGTGGGTGTGAAGTTTTGCTTCCTCTTTCGTGATTGTGCGGGTAGAACCGTCACTTGCACTTAGTAGGATGGCAGAACTTTACCCTTATCTGACCTGCGTGTAGGTTTCTCATCTTTTGAGGTTAAGTTAACCTTTGAACGTGGTTGATAATAGGTGTGAAGTTTTGCTTCCTCTTTCGTGATTGTGCGGGTAGAACCGTCACTTGCACTTAGTAGGATGGCAGAACTTTACCCTTATCTGACCTGCGTGTAGGTTTTTCTCATCTTTTGAGGATAAGTTAACCTTTGAACGTGGTTGATAATAGGTGTGAAGTTTTGCTTCCTCTTTCGTGATTGTGCGGGTAGAACCGTCACTTGCACTTAGTAGGATGGCAGAACTTTACCCTTATCTGACCTGCGTGTAGGTTTTTCTCATCTTTTTAAGAATTTTGTTTTGAACCGTTCGACGCGCGGTTGTTGGTGCAGTTCCCTCGAATGATTCATGCGGGATAGACCGGCACTTTCATTTAATGGGATGAACTTCTTCAACTGACCTGCGTGAAGGTTTGTCGCGTTATTGGGTTCGTGCGGGTAAGACCGCCTTCCCACGCAACGACTTCACGTAATGTGAATGTCGTCCAGTGTTGGATAGTTTTAACCGTTCGACGCGCGGTTGTTGACAGGTTACTATTCAGTTTCCTTAATGATTCATGCGGATAGACCGGCACTTTCATTTTTGGGTGCTGAACTTTTTCCCCTTCAACTGACCTGCGTGAAGGTTTGTCACGTTATTGGGTTCGTGCGGGTAGGACCGCCTTCCCATGCAATGACTTCACGTAATTATGCAGTGAAAACCGGCATATTAGTGTTCAGAGAAGTATAAATGTAAAATCATCAGCTTCGATATTCTTAAAGAGAATCATTTCCATTAGAAGTGGCTCTTGGCCTTCTCTTTACAAATTGGAATTGATTACATGCAAACTGTGTAATTGAACTCCCTTCCATGTTGGGATGGGAGTGCCATCGAGCCGATACGCACCTGGTTCGGGATCTCGTTCTTTACGCAGCATGTAGTCTCGATTTTGAAGCTGGAATTGGTTCGTGTTTTCCTCAGCTGGGTTTCTATACGCACTCGCCTGCCTAGCTTTTATTTCGCCACGAGGTGCGCGAGCGTCCCATCTCTGACGAATGTTTCGACCATGTCTTTTACGTCTATGCATTCTTCAGTGTTGTGGCCTTTTGTTCTGTGATAGTCACAGTACTTGCTCCGATCAGCATCGTGACGATGTCGGATTACTGGAGGCTTTGGCCATGGGAGCTCTTCAGTAGCAAATATGTCAGTGACACTTTTGGTAAGTGGCGTCCATCTGGAGTTCCGGTGCGGCTTTACATTATCCCTTTCACCCAATCGGTGCTGTAAGCCGGATGAGGTGTCAAAGTTTACCCTTGACTGCCAAATGCCTTGCTTCCGTTTTTTGTTTAATCGGGCGGTGAGGACGTTGTCCTCTCTCGTCCTCTGGGTGTAAAGGTTTGTGCTCTGCGGAAGGTCTCTACCCAGTTGCTTCTCCGTTTCCGCATAGCGTTTGGCTGCTGTCATGATGCCATCCCATGTGGATGGCATTCCATCTTTACCCGTTAGGGTGCGGATAAGCTCTGGGTCCTGCGCGCCCTGGATGAAGGCTGCGCGAACAAGATCCTCGCTGATATTGCCCAAACTTAACTTCTTTGAGTTGAAGCGAGTGATGAAGTTTGGCAGAGATTCATCTTCTTCCCGTGTGCATTTGAGGATTGTCCATTGCTCCTCGGTATACTTTCGCTGCTGGCTGAAGTGTTGGCTAAACTTCTGCTGGAAGTCTGCCCAGTCGTAAATGTGGTTAACCGGTAAACGATCAAACCAAGCCCTAGCAGCCCCCACCAGCGTCATTTGGAACATGTAACACCACGTGGGTTCCGTCCAATTGCTAACGGTTGCCCCCGCTATGAACCTGTTCAAATGATCGTCTGGATCAGATAGGCCGTCATATGTGCCTATGTTAGGCATTTGTTTAGCACTCTTCGGGGCAATTGCTTCAGCAATGTCCCTTGCAAATTTGGACGTTCCTGCATTTGTAACGTTTGGTCTGAACGTTTTAGAGAAGTCTCGTGGACTTCCATCTATGCTTTTTGGTTTGAAGGCTTGTCCAAAATGCCTTTTCGGTTGGGTTTCCGTTTCTTTACGCTTCCCTTTTGCCTTGTGACGAGGGTTCGCGTCGGAGTCGGATTCCTCCGAGTCATCCTCCCAGTATTCGAATTCGTCGGCCTGTTGCACGGAACGCAAGCGTTCGTCCAACTCAGCCTGGAATTCCTTTTGTCGTGCCTCCGCCCATGCCTTAACTTCATCGAGAGTCTGGCGGGGGAGTCTTCGTTTCTCAAACTGGGTATCGGTGGATCCCAGTAGTCGATCATTTACTGCACTTGCCCCAGCTTTGGTAAGTGGGGTAGTGTTCGTAAAATTTACTTCACTTGCCCCGGCTTCGGTAGCCGGGGTAGTGTTCGTAAAGACTGTGTTGCCGGTATTCCCCCTAGTAGCTGGGGTTGTGGTTACCGGAATTTCTCTAACCATCTTTGTAGAAGTTTGAAAAAACTGGAGGAAAATAAAGTTCTAGCTTTATGCACGGATGGCGCCAATGAAGAAACACTAACCAGGCCCCGGGCAGATTACTGGTAACCTGGGGGTTGGAGAGATGTTTCCCACGAGGGGTTAGACCCTTGAAAGATGGTTCTTCTGATAACCTGCAAAACAGACACCGTGAGCTCGTCACTGAGAAGGGGGGGGTTCCTCCTTGTGACCACCCTCCGGCGTGAGAATCAGACTAGATTGCTCTTTAAATATAAAAGTATATTAAGAGATTGCTAGAGCAGATATCAGGTATAATATGATGATAATGTGTTAAGATATCATAAGATAAGATGATCATACCATTTGTGGTATTTATAGCCGAAGGTAGGTTTCCAAGGGGTTTAGCCGGCCCAACACGCTACCAACTGTAACCTATGCACGTGCCCTGCCTGTGAGTGGTGGATAGGTAGCGGCTGACACAGAGCAGGCGTGTCGTGCACTCTTCCTTTTCTGCCAACTACAGGCTAGGCACGTGGTATGGCAGGAGTTGGTGGGTAGGTGGCGGCTATTGGTCACAGTGCTGTGGCGTGCTGTCTGCCATGCTGCTGTCAGTGAGCTGTCGCATCTCTGATCAGATCTTTTGCCCATACCTCGTCAGGTACAGTAAAAGATCCTTCAGTATACGGACTGGCTTATTTGGGCGGGAGTATTCCCCCTCCCGCCTCTGTGCGGGATTGCTCCCGGCTTGGCTCATTCCTTCAGGTGACACTGAACGACTGAGAGCTAAGTGCCTTGTGCGTGTAGCCATGCTGCGCGGGTGGCCTTCCCTAATGGCTTGTATCCGAGGCTGCGGGGACAGGCGGAGTCCTTCACCATTGGGAGGCATTTCCTGCGGGACCAGCTTGCGTACTGCGCGTAAGGACGTCACGTCTCTGAGCATGGTTGGTCCTGCGGATCCAGTTGGTCTCTGCGCAGACGTCCCTGTTTAAGGTGAGTCTTGCGGGTCCAACTGGGCTCTGCTGGGACCTACCTCTTCACCGTGTTAACTTTTTTAGTTAATTCTAGAGCTAAAAAGTCATTTTACATATAAAGCCTACTTATGTATAAAATTACTTAAATACCTCAAACCAAACAGAAAAACTAACATCATCAGTTTTAAAGGCCGAACTGATTACAAAATTCAAACGTCAGGAATTGAAATGACAACAGATATCTTTTCGGACTGAAATGATTAAATTGGTCAAATCGCATGGACAAAATAGTAATTTTACTTTTCATTACAATATTTACAATTTCCCCAGTGGCGAAGATTGCTTAGGGCCCAGGGTGGCCCCGACCTCCCTGTTTTTTACGCAGTGGTGCAAATTTACCCGTTTTCGTCCGAAATTTTTTATACGTAGTGTAAAATTTAGCCGTTTTCGCCCGAAATGTCTTATACATGATGTAAAATTTAGTCGTTTTCGGCTGAAATTTTTTATACGTTGTGTTAACTTAGCCCTTTTTGGCCGAAAATTTGAGTCTGGCCACCTTTATTTATGAAATTTTGTATACATGTTGAATCCCCCCACGGGTGTCTTAGTCCAAGCTTCGCGATTTTCTCAACACAACAACAAAGTTTTGTCTTTTTTTAGGGAACAAAAACCTTTTTCAAGACACACTTTATGAATTCAGGGCATGGTGTACACTCTATACACATACTCCACATGGGCAATTTAGCTATTTAAAGAATCCAATTTCCATCTTAAAACAATACCACCATGATGACTGATCATCATCATCACCCAATATCAATCCCAATCTCCACACAATTCATCAAACCAAACCAATCCAATTCCTTTCTGGGTTTTGTTCACCACCCATCAAACTCTAATGGGTCGAAGGCAGATTGACCCACAACCCACCCGTTGGCTCGTTCTCTTCATTGCTCTGTTTTCTTGCTCGTTTGTCTACATGTTTGTGTATGTGATTATTAGACCCAATGAAGGGGTTGAATTGGAGTCTGTGGAAGAAGGTATTGATGGTGGGTGTTGTAGAGGAATTGATGGGTTTGAGTTATGGGGTCCTGCTGTGAAATGGGGGGCTGATTTTAAGGTTAATAGTTCAGTTGAGTGTTGTAAGGCTGAGGGGTGTGGGGGGCGTGAGTGGGGGCGCCAGCCAATAATATTGTGACGTGTGGCAGAGAGAGAAACTTGATAAGATGGGTGTTGGTAGTGGTGATAGCGCCCCGGGCCATGGTGTGGAGGGGCGCGAGAGGGGGCGCGAGCGGTTTATTTTTTTATTTTTTTATAAATGTATTAAAAAAACGTATTATTAAAAAAACAAGAAATTATTTAAAAAAACACACATTTTTTTGAAAATTCATATAATAAAAAAAACATACTAAAAATTAAACAAACAATAATATTTAATAATAAAACTAATCTAATACAAGATCCTCTGGTCGCCTCGCCCACAAATGTTCAACCAACTCATGTCGAAGATCCCCGTGTATCTCACGGCTCTTGATATTTGCTATGTTATAGAAATGGGTAAGTTTGGTGTTTTTTGAAGTTGTGTTAAAGTGTTGTATAAAATGGGTAATATATAGTAGTAGAAATTTTTTTTTTTTTTAAAAATTAAGAGCCAACGGCTCATTTTATCTTTCAAACGGCTATTTTCACCACTCCCCATGCCCCTCACGCTCAACCTGTCCCGCGAACCCCCTGGCGCCTGCCTCTTTTTCCGCGCTCGCGCCCCTCTCGCGCCTCGGTGGTGTGGTGCTCGTGCCCCGGGGCGCGAGTGGTTGTCCTCTTGCGCCCTTTCTCACGCTCCACACCCCTCCGCCTAAGGCTTGTAAGGAGATGTGTGATGGTAATGGTGGGCCTTGTTTGTGTGATTCTTGGGTGTTTTGTGGGAATGTTGATGGTTGTGGGCCAAAATTTGGTGAGGTGAGATGTAATTTTGACTTTTTTGATTTTTTGAGTTATTGACTTTTGAGAATTCAGATTATTATTTGGTTAGTGTGTTAAAAACTGGAAATTTGAGTTGATCAAGCTTGGCTTGTTTTGAACTTTGTTTCTAAAGCTCGAGCTCGTGAGTAGTTTTTTAAGCTCGAGCTCGGCTTAGCTTGTTTATTATTTCTTAATTATTTTTTTTATATATTTATAGTTATTTTTGTATATTTGTTTTAATTATATTTTATATATAAGACAATATATATAATTTAGTTTTTTTTATCACAATTTTATATACATAATAATGATTTATTTTAAATATAAGTTATACAAATAATAGGCTCTTGGGTGTGATTCTATCTTGGGTGTTTTGTGGGAATCTTGAAGGTTGTGAGCCAAAATTTTGTGAGGTAAATTGCAATTTTGACTTTTTGACTTTTGGATTTTTTGACTTTTTGACTTTTTGAGAATTCAGATTTTTAATTGGTTAAAGTTGTGGTTCTGGCATTGCTGTTAGTGTGTTAAAATTTGGAAATTTGAATTGAATTTGGTTATTGTTTAGCCATAATTAGAGTGTAAACGAGGAGAGCTGGGCTTGAGCTCGACTAGGCTCGAGTTTGGATTGTTTAACTTACAGAGAGCTCGAGCTTGAGCTCGGCTTGTTTCGAACTTTGTTTCTAAAGCTCGAGCCCGGGTAGGCTTGTCTATTATTTCTTAATTAGTTTATATATATTTATAGTGATTTTTGTATATATTTTTTTAATTTTTAGTTTATATAGAAGATAATATATATTATTTAGTTGTTTTGTCATATATATATATATATAATGACTAAATAAATTATACTAAACATAAACATTTTAAATATATATTATATAAATAATAGGCTCGTGAGCTAGCTCCAGCTCGATAGTGAAGCTTGGGCTCACTTAAGCTCAAGCTCAATTCGAGCTTTTTACGAGCAGGAGCGGCTTGCGAGCGGCTTGGATCCCTAGCCATAATATATTTGTGTTGATTGATGTTTGCGAGCGGCTCGGCTCAATTCGAGCTTTTTGACTTTTTGAGAATTATTGTTTGGATAGGTTGTAGTTCTGGCTTTCTGTTAGTGTGTTAACAACTGGAAATTTGAATTGATCAAGATTCTATTAGAATTGTTTTAGCTTAAATGTGAATTGTTGAATTTGGTTATTGTATAGCCATAATTAGAGTGTAAACGAGTAGAGCCAAGCTTGAGCTCGACTAGGCTTGAGTTTGGATCGTTTAACTTACTGAGAGCTCGAGCTCTGCTCATTTTGAACTCTGTTTCTAAAGCTTGAGCTCGCTCGTGAGTAGTTTTTCAAGCTTGAGCTCGGCTCGGCTTGTTTATTATTTCTTAATTAGTTTGTATATTTGGTTTAATTTTATTTTATATATAAGATAATATATATTATTTAGTTGTTTTTGTCATAATTATATAATAGTAATAATAATAATAATAATAATAATAATTAAATAAAATATACTAAGTATTTTAAATATAATTTATACAAATAATAAGCTCATTTAGGTTCACGAGCCGGCTCAAGCTCGATACCTCGACTCAATTCGAGCTTTTCGCAAACCGAACTCGAGTAGCTTGTGATTGGCTTGGGTCGTTTACACCCCGAGCCATAATATATTTGTGTTGATTGATATTTTGGAAAAAGTTGAGACTTTTATGTTTCTTGAAGTGTTGGCTGAAGAAACAAAAGGATCCTTTGGCTCCCGTTTGGCAAGATGCCGGAGACACCACCATTTGGACTTCTGGCCTTGTTTATGGAAAAGGCGAGGTAATGTTACATAACCGTTGATGTATATAGCGGATTCCCAATAGGGTAAATATGTCATTTGTCAGCTCATGGAGACGGTTATCGTTCTAACGCCTTTTGTCTTTGTTTGTGCTTCTGTTAAGCGTTAACACATACTTGATTGTGTTTGACTTTTGAGGTCAAAGTTTTGAGTTAATGGATCCAAATTTAATAAATACTTTTCACGTCTCGGTGTCAAAAATGCTTCCACGTGTAGCATTAAATTAAAGTTCAATGTGCTTATCAATTCTTGTGAAATTTTGAAGATTTTAAGTCAGCGCTGAGGTTTCAAGTCAGCCTGTTTGACCGCTTGACTCAAACATGTTCTGATATATTGTTACTTATGAAATACTATAAATGCCTTAAAGATTTTCATCTTTACTTTCAATTAGGTACACATGCAACTTAATATACATATTCGGCTATTTTTATCTTATCAATCTCATACGCGATAACAAAAACATGCTACTATATTCTCCATCATTTTTCTTGTTGCAGGCCATCGTGAAGATGGAAACGAAATACGGCACACTTCACATAAAAGTAAGTAGAAACCGGAAACTGAAAATATATGCAATCTTTTGCATTTCATGTAATATTATTGACCACTTTGACTTTTGAGGTCAAACTTGGTACTTCTGAAATTCACACTTTTATTATGAATTTAACTCACTAGTGATGCTTGTGAGCTATAAGTTACTTTGTTTTATTTAATTTTTCTAGAAAATTTTTGAGTAATTCATACCAACTTTATAAATTCAAAATCTTTTTGTGTTCTACAATATGTATTTCGTCGTATTTTTTTTACAGTTATGCTAAAAATACCCGATTTCATGCAGCTTCTCCTCGAATGCGCCCCACGCTCAGTCATGTACATTCTCGAGTTGTTAACCATGCGCCATTGTATCGGTTGCCAGTTTTATCGGGCTGAGGGTCGTGGTCAATCATGGGACACAAAAGGACACCACTTAAACTCGGTAAGTAATAATAATAATAATAATAATAATAATAATAATAATAATAATAATAATAAGTCAAATGTTTTTCATTGTCTTTGTAACATGTTATGATGTATAATACCTCTTTTTTAGGCGTCTTTCGGGCCTCCATTTGCTTTGATTCAAGGGACACTTGAAGCCGAAGGTGTTGCGTTTAAGAAAATACCATTAGAAGAATGTCCGATCATCCAAAGGGGCGCAGTGGCATGGATTGGTTCGGGCCCAGAATTCTTTATCAGTCTTGCGAATCACGAAGAGTGGAAAAAAACATACACGGTTTTTGGATATGTTATTCCCGAAGACATGGAAATTGCCGAGAAAATTGCTAAACTTCCCACGGTGCCAGATGTTTGGAACAACTTTAATGTGTCGGTTCTAGAAACACCAGTGTCGTTTTCGTTTAGAAGGAGTAAGAAAGATATGAAGTAGACGTTGTTTGAAAAAATATCGTGTAATTTTCTTGAGCATCATTTATAGGCGTGCGAATTAACAAGCTATATAAAAACTAAATGTTGACCAGTGCTTCGACTTTTAACATATGTTTGACTTCCAACATTAGCAAGCTTAACTTAAATAAAGCTCGTTTAGTTATCGAGTTCGAGCTTGAGCCTTGTAGTTGAAAAATATTTAGGCTTGTGGAGCCTTCGCGAGTCTAGTGTATTTTTAAGTTTCCACAAGCTAAGCCCAAGCTTTATAAAAGCTGAGCTCTCGTAAGTCTCCACAAGCCAAACTCAAGCCTAGTAGACCGTCCGCCACTTGGATATAAAATAGCTTAACAATATAAATAAACTATCATTTTAACTTTTCGCTAAATCCAGAAAAAAAAAAGAACAAAAAATGGTTCAACTCCACAAACACATAATCTCTGACCTTATTGAGCTCGATCATTGTAGTGGAAAAATGTTCGAGGCCATCGCGTCTTTACGAGTAGGGATGAGCATGGTAACGGACCGGTCCCGAGCCCGAAAATCCCTAATTCTTGGTACCGGTACCGGGATTATACCAGTACCGGAGGTAAAAAGTCGGGAAATACCGGTACCGTACCGATGCCGAAACTTAAAACTTTGGTACCAAATCGGTACCGATTTCGGTACCGGTCCCGATTTTGCTCATCCCTATTTACGAGTCTAGTGTATTTTTTAAGTTTTAATTTCGTAACACAGATTCGAGTCGGGCCTTGGCTTGTCTACTGGACACATTCTTGAGCTGAGCTTAAGCTTGTTAAGGCTTTTTTCACAAAATGTTTAAAAATAATTAAAAATGTGTATAAACTAATTGATTGATAAATAATAAACAAGCTGCACCCAAACTTTAAGAAAGAACCAGATCCAGGTCGAGCCCGAGCTCTCACAAATTAAAATAAACCAAGCTCGAGCCTGACAATATTAATAAGGGGAAAAACCCCCAAAATAGCCTAGTTTGACCCAAAATTTCCAGAATTAACCCATGCTCTTCAAAATCCCCAAAATCGCCCAAAATCCCGTCGGACCCAACGTAAACAATAACTGATCCGACGTGTTAGTATAACATATCAGATGCTGACGTGTATTCAAGTTTTCCGATGGATCCAGCGTTTTTTAAGCCATCTGATGGATTCGCGTTCTAGGCGACGTAATAAAAAACAGTCGGATCCGACAATTCAGTTCATGCTTCTGTCAAATCCATTGTATAATTTGTCCGTCTAACCATAAATTTTCAATTCAGTGTCTTTTAATTTTGAGTTCTATAGAGAAATTGTATACTATGATTATGTTCTCCTATAAAAAACTCCAAAAAAACTAAGCCATTTACATTTTACACTATGGAATTGCTTGATTTTGTAGAGAAATAAGAAACACGGAGATAAAAGTTAGTAACAGAGGTTTAGAATGTAAGAGGATAAAAGATGAAAAATTCCATCAAACCCATTAAAAAATTCTTTTGGATCTATTTAAACTAGGGTTGTTCAAAAAGCTCGAGACTCGTGGCTCGTTCGATAAAAGCTCGAATAAAACTAGCTAAAAAAACTTGATTTGAAACATCCTGAGCTGAGTAGCTTCATTTCTATAACCGAGCCAAAATCGACCCAGACTCGGCTCGATCATGGCTCGGCTCGTTGGCTCGATCTTAATCTCGTATAACTTCAAAATCGAGCTAGAGAGCCTTAGTTGAGTTGCCCCGTTTAATTTCGACCCTGTGCTCGAAACCACCCTGGCTCGATTCGTGAACAACCCTAATTTAAACGTTGACACGTGACTCAATTTTTAAAATCCACGAATTTCATCAGATCAGTTATTGTTTCCAGAGTCCGACCCGGGTCATATAAACAAACCACAAACCACCACTTCTTCCCGCAAAACCAAAAATGGTCCAATTCCACGAACACATAATCTCCGACCTCTTAGAAGACGACTCCACCACCACCACCACCGTCAACGGCGGTCTAGTCATCTTATCCTCCGGTTTAAACCTCCACAAACTCATCACCAATCTCATCCTCTTACACCACTCATCCACCGGCTGTCTTCTAATCCTCTCCGCCACGTCACCACAAAAACACAACATCCTAACAACCCTAACAAACCCTAACAACCTTCCGTTAGAAATCATTTCCGACCTGCCAGCTCAGCACCGGCTTAACCTCTACACATCTGGAAACGCGTGTTTTATAACCTCTCGGATATTAATTGTGGATTTGCTCACTCGGAGGCTTCCGGTTACCGCGGTGGCTGGTGTTTTGATTTTGAACGCGCATTTGTTGACCGAGACGTGTACCGAGGCGTTTATTGTGAGGTTGTTGAGGTCTGGGAATAAGGAGGTGTTTGTTCGGGCGTTTTCGGATCGCCCGTGTGCTATGGTGGCCGGGTTTGCGAAGGCGGAGAGGTTGCTTAAGTGTTTGTTGATTAGGAAGCTTTATTTGTGGTCTAGGTTTCAGGTATTGTTATTATTATTATTATTATTGAAGCAATTGATATTTGCAATTTGTATTTAGCTTATAGGTATCAGTGTTCTAAAAATCCCGACTAGTTGCCGATTGATCCCAGTGTAATGTTCGTCGGTCATAAGTGTAAATAGATCAACCTAATTCTATTTATTTTATATTACTTTCTACATAACCGCTGAACCTTTTCAAAATCATAACAATTTTGTTGTTGTTTAGGTGACTTATGCTCGATCCACAGCTCGAATAGCTAGAATGGAAAACCAATGTGTCAGAAATTCAACGCTCCTAACAATGTCGTAAAATATTGTTGTTGTCCGGATCTTAAATTTTGCTTTGACAACAAAGACTTATGTGACAAAAAATGCCCTAATCTTCAAACATGTATGACGTGAGTATCAATAAAACAAGTTGTTAGTTTCGTTTTAATTATGTTCATATATATATATTGGTTGATCAAATTCAAACTAGTTTTTTCACGTGTATAGAAAACAACCATGATCAAGAATCAAATTGATTTAATGATAACTATGATCAGAGGTGTGTTAGAAACCGAAAAACTCACTTGAAACCGGAAAAAACAATGATGGTTTGGTCTTAATTTTTAGTAAAAACTAAAATTTTGGTTTTGTGATTTGTAAAAACTTAGAAAACCGAACCGCAATGAAAAAAAAACAATTTGTTGAATTACCTTTTCGTTGAATTGTTAGTTTTATAAATTAACTATAGTAATTAAATAAACAATTAATATTTCAACTTTCAAGTTAATAACTTGCATTAGATATATGTAATATTTGAATATAAAGTGCATTAGATATAATTTAAGTTGTAATTTAAATATAGTGATTAATATTTCAACTTTCAAGTTAATAACTTTTCCATGCATTAATAATTTTTAATAAAATTACACTTCAAATGTTTTGTATTTTTAATATAGGTATAATATTGTTACATTAGTTTTATTTATTTTATCAAAAAAGTGTGATTTTTTAAATGAGTTCTGTATGTACGTATGTGATGTTTTATTAGTTCATGGTCTTTTTTATTTTTAAATATGATTGGTTGGAAAACATGTGGCCCCACCTCCTCTTGCCATCATTCGATGGCATCGGTGCCGTGGCCCTCAACACATTCTTTGTTGAGGCTTTCCTTGTTAAGGGGTGTAATGGTGTTTAACGCATTGAAATATTGAAGTGGCCTAGGGCTCACACTAACTATACTCACTCACTCATGCTAAGATAATAAGATTTTGTACGTAAATCTTTCATATGGTATTTTAAAACGATTTAAAAACACATGATAGTGATTAGTGACAAACATTTCCAATGTAATAGAATTTGTATTTCCTTCCAAGTGTCATATATAAAATTCGTCCGGTTTTATGTAACTTTAGCTTTTTCTAAGTTATGATGTTATATAAATAGAATCACTTAGATAAATAAGGATTGTTAATTGAATTTCAGTAACAACAATTCAAGTTAATTACATATATAAAAAATATACATATAAATTTAACGCCTTGGAAAAAAACGTGTCCATGCCCGGAGTCTGCAGGCTCGCCTTTGCCTGGGCCAACCCTGCATGTAAGAAACTTAAAGACTACTACGTTATTTGGAAATAAAAATGACACCTTAGTTTAAACTATTTACTTAACGACGATAGTTATTAAGGCATTGACATCGTCCCATGAATTTTCCAGTACCAATTTTCGTGATTAAAAAAAAAACCCTTTATTTTAGGGTATATTTTGTACCAAAATTAGTCTCTTCGGACAATTACAAATTTTCAGATTGTGACCAAGTTCATGGGAAGCAGTTTCCATAATTAGCCATTAGAATAACTCTCATGGAGGTCAACACACAACAAAACTTTGACACATGTAACAATTGGAAGAAAACCGGGAGATGTGACAAAGTCTAAAAACCCTCTAAACCTTTATTTCTTCTAACTTATGGGATGGATCCGTATTGATTGGATCTATATTTATATTTATGTTTATGTGTGAACCAATTATTATCTAATCCAACACATAGAACATAGTTCAAACACCATCACTAAACATTATCACTAATGTTGGGTTCCACTTTTCTTGAACAAAAACATAGTACTAATGAGTTTTAGTTTAACAAGTTTCGTGTGTTAGAACTTAGATTAATGGCTAAGGAACATGTCGGATCGCCGAAATATCACCTAGTTGAAGCAAGAAAGAATCATATCACACGTCTCCTAGCGGTTAGTGGACTCTTCACCTTGTTCTACATATTAGGGGCTTGGCAAAGCAGTATTGCCCCTACAACACATACTGAATTCACCAACAAAGTTGGATGTGACAAAACATCTAAGGACGCCGTTGATTCATCGTCAAGAAACTCATCACCACCGTCGTCTGAATCATTGGATTTTGGAAGTCACCATCAAATGGTAATTGATGATTCACAAATACCCGAGTTTCCACCATGTAATATGTCCTATAGCGAGTACACTCCATGCCAAGACACGAAGCGGGGAAATGAATTCGATAGAGAAATGTTGAAGTATAGAGAGAGGCATTGTCCAAGTAAAGAAGAGCTCTTGCATTGCCTCATACCCGCACCACCAAAGTACAAACTACCGTTTAAATGGCCAAAAAGTCGCGATTATGCATGGTATGGTAACATTCCACATAAAGAACTTAGCATCGAGAAAGATCGCCAAAACTGGATTAAAGTTGAAGGTGACCGGTTTAGATTTCCTGGAGGCGGAACTATGTTTCGCCATGGAGCTGATTCTTACATTGATGATATCAATGAACTCATCCCTCTCTCAAATGGCACCATTCGAACCGCAATCGATACAGGCTGTGGAGTAAGTATAGCTTTTCACTTCTATATTTCCCTCATATATTTTGAATTACAACAAACATACTTAGTATAATCACGCTTACAACAAAAAGCTAATGGTACGATCTAAGGGGGTGGGACAAGCAAACATTTCCTCTATCCTAGATTCCTAGGAATAGAGGAGTTGCTTCCACTAAGACCACTTACTCTAAAAATCGTTTTCTACGCGTGTAAATATAGTAATCATAATCTTAAGTGTGGCTAATAGTAATGTTAATAGCAGTACCTTGCCGATAACATAAAATGGGGCGAAAACTATAGTAGTAACAAATAAAAGAGCAAAGAAACAAGAAAAAGTAGCAACGAACCCCTTGAAAGTATATAATATATATACACTCCCTTAAAATTTTACACGACAAGACAAAGGTAAGGCTAATGTATTCGAAAGCGTAAGAAAAACTAGGCATACGAAAATCTAAGGTCCCACGACAAAGCTAAAACAAAACATATATATACGTTCCCTTAAAAGTCCATAACCTTTATTTATCCGATGTCTAGCTCCAAAACATTTATCCGAGTCTAGAAAAATCTGTCTTTCCTATATTTAGAATTGAACATCTTACCGGGGGTCCAAGGCTTGATGCAAAACTACTATCGAGCCGGAGGTCTCACCGGAAGCAGCCTCTCTATCCCTATGGGGTTGAGGTAAGGCCGTCTACATCTTACCCTCCTCAGACCATACCATAACTTTGCTATTGGTGGGATATACTGAGTACGATGATGATGATGATAGAATTGAACATCTTAAATCAAGTTTTTGAATGTTGTGACATGGCTAATGCTCTATAAGTTATATGAAGGTTGCAAGTTGGGGTGCATACCTGCTCAAGAGAGACATAATCACAATGTCTTTTGCTCCAAGGGACACACATGAAGCACAAGTATGGTTTGCATTAGAACGCGGGGTTCCTGCTATGATTGGCATTATGGGATCACAAAGACTTCCTTATCCATCTCGAGCATTCGACATGGCTCATTGTGCCCGGTGTCTAATTCCATGGGGTAAATATGGTAAGGTTTAACTTATATTCTTATAATAGTGTAATCTATTTTATATCAACATATTTGACATACTAGTTATGTTATAAAATGATGATGAACTTGCAGATGGATTATATTTACTTGAAGTAGACCGAGTTCTAAGGCCTGGTGGTTACTGGATACTTTCCGGACCTCCTATTCAATGGAGGAAGTTGTGGAAAGGATGGGAACGAAGCCGCGAAGATCTGAAGCATGAACAAGATGAGATTGAGGACGTAGCGAAACGTCTTTGTTGGAAAAAGGTTATAGAGAAGGATGCTTTTGCTGTATGGCAAAAACCAATCAACCACATTGGTTGCATTAAAAGCAAGAAGAACCAGCACAAGCCACTTATATGCAAATCTGGCAATGCTGATGAAGCATGGTACTTCTAGGTTTCTTTCTCATTGTTATTGAATTTTTTCGTTCTTTGGAAGTTGTTGTGCTTCTAGTCAGTTTGCTAGGTTTCTTTCTGATGAAGCATGGTTCAGTTTACTTGGGTGGAGAGCAAAAAACTCTACGGAGTTTGTTTGTCACACAAACTGTGACAAACAATCCCCACAAAAAATTTGTCAGAACTTGCGTGAGTTCGCTTGCATGGTAGCAAACTGGCTTGAAATACAAGTACTTCAAAAAAGCAGATCCTAAACCACTTACTAATCCAAAGGGTAGAGGTGAGCAAAACTAAACCATAACCAAAAACCGAAATGTTAACCGAACAAAACCGACAGTTATCATTAAGTGAATCTAATTAACTGACCATTTGGTTATGGTTAGCGTGCCTTCGTTAACTAATGACCTTGTATTTTTTTTTGAAAACTTTATACCCTTATTTTCATCTTTTATATCTCAATATCTAACTTCGAACATTTAAATTTCCGTTGTAACTATTTATAGCATATGTTGGAACACGACCAAACTTTGAACCGCCATATTTCAGCTTCGAAACTTCATAATTGAGCTTGGAACACCATAACCAAACCAATTTCATATGAGACAAAGAAAAAAAAACACATTAGACAAGTAACTGAACTTAACCGAAACCAATCCATAACTGACGGTTAACTGACCTACTATCAACCGACCATTCGGTTCTGCTTATGGTTAAGCAATCTTCCATAACCAAACGAACCATGCACACCCTAACAAAAGGTTTCATTATGTTCTTGAAGCTATACATAACATTGTTCCAACATAATATTTATCATTTTTGGTGTGTATACATAAGGTATAAAGAAATGGAAAGATGCATCACCCCTATGCCAAAAGTAAGCAACCAGGATGAAGTCTCAGGTGGAGCTTTAGAAAACTGGCCAGAACGCGCAACGGCTGTTCCTCCAAGAATCAACAACAATTTAGTAAGGGGGATCACAAAAGAGGATTTTCTTAAGGATAACGAAATATGGAAAGAGCGGATTACACATTATAAGCGCATAGTTACTGGTTTACCTCAAGGAAGATATCGTAACATACTCGACATGAATGCCTACATTGGTGGATTTTCTGCAGCCTTGATGAAATATCCTGTGTGGGTAATGAATGTGGTTCCGGTAAACTTCCAACCGGACACGCTAGGAATAATTTATGAGCGTGGGTTCATCGGGGTGTATCATGATTGGTGTGAGGCATTCTCAACTTATCCAAGAACATATGATTTGATCCATGCAGGTGGTGTGTTTAGTATGTATCAAGATAGGTATGTGACAATGATCTTTTTGCATGTTTCTTTATTATGATTAATAGAATTTAGTATATTTTAGGACCGTAAATGAATCAAACGTCCGGTGAACTTGTCGTAGACCGTTCGACGGGAAGTTCATTTATGTCCATCTGCTTTATAAATAAATGAACATGAACGAAAAGTTTAGTTTGGTAAGCTTAACGAACGGACACCTATAGAGGCCGCATTCGTTCATTTGTGGTCGTAAACGTGTGTTCTTTAAGTTCGTTCGTCAAAATTCGTTCATTTAATTTTGTTTGGTTACGTTCGTTTACACATATATGTTCATTTATTAAAATTTTACTATTACTTTTATTATTAATTTAATTTTTACTACTATTATTTGATATGTTTATGATTACTATGTTATGTTTTTTTTTTGGATATCATGAGGTATACTTTCGGATTTTTGGGTGATTTTGTGTTTATTTAATGATTATATCCTCAAATTACTATATGTTCTTCTTGATGTTAATTTGTGTTCATTTATGCTCATCTGTGTCCGTTATTGTCCGGTTACGTCCGTTTGTGTCCATTAGTATTCGCTTGCGCTTGTTTACATACTCACAAACGGACACAAATGAACACGAACAAGCTCAATCCTTAATGAACAAGCATGGCCACGGAATTACCTTTTGTAAAACTGTTCGTTTGTCCGATAAAAACTTAACGGACGAACAAGAACAAGGTGTCGTTCGTTTTAGTTCATTTCCAACCCTAAGAATATTATTACTTTTTATGGTTATAATGTCTATATATTTATATTGAAGGTGTGACATCACGGACATATTATTGGAAATGGATCGGATCTTGAGGCCTGAAGGGACAGTAATATTTAGAGATGAGGCAAGTGTGATATTAAAGATTAAAAGCATAGTCAAACGAATGAAATGGAATACCAAGACCGTTGACCAAGAAAGTCAACAGGTCAACGGGGAAACTATACTTGTTGCATTCAAGACCTACTGGACTGGTGAAGCTAATGAGGATCAAAACCACACAAATTGAACTATCAAGTGTTTTGAGGCCTAGGATATTGGGTGGGTCAAGCATATGAACCAGGCCGGTCGATATGAAACCGCGAGCAAATGGATGGCCATGTAGCTTGGGTAACAGGTCAAAACGTATTTAGGTTGCAATACTGCAACGAGTTTTTTTTATAGTATAGGCGGGATTAAGTTGACTACAAACATATTTTTATATGTTGTTCGTTTATAAATAGTTAATGCATACGTTCAGAAAACTATATTGTTACTGCTATAAACGTTTCGTTGCCCTCAATTTTATATTGACGATAGTGGTCTATCGAACAAATGCATAATTCCAATTATTCTAGAGTGAGCTTTATTCTTAAAAGACTTGCCACTAACAAAATATATTTTTCGGATAGTACCGTTGATGCTTGACCAGTTAGTAAATCACGGGCTATATCAGATTGAATCGGAATATTGGATTCCGTTCTTTTCCATAAAGCGAAAATATCAAAAGTTTTAAAATCTTGTGTAGTCATACCGCTTATATAATCCACCAAGCCCGTTTATTCGTTTAAACACTTTCTTGTCTTATAGTAAACACTAAAATTCTACTACTACTTTGTTGCCGCATTTTCCATTGACTTACGTATATGTAATGTAGAATCATATTTTGAATGATAAACGTCAAACATATTTGATAAACACCGTTAAAATCGGCTTTAGCACTTTTTTTCGCAAAATGAATGTCTTGCTTTGCAAATCCAAATTATAAACATAGGTTTGAATGATAAACGTCAAACATAGATTTAATGCGGTGACACAAGTAATAACTGGAGGAGTTTGTTTAAAATATTTGATGAACTTCTTTTTCATTGGTCTAATCATTTTGGAATAATTTGTTTGTTATTATATAAGACTGTCCGCATCAGTTTGGTGCAATTTTTTACACAAACAGCCTTAACAGCATGCCACATCAGCTTTTCATTCATTTTTTCCATAAACACTTTTTACCTACAACACTAACATATTCATCCATTCCACAAACAACCTCATATTTTTCACATCACCAACATTAGGGGCCCACAAACCACCATTCTTCACCATCCTTGATGAAGGATGCTCAAGGATGGATGGCCTCCACCTCAACCTTCACAATAGTTGTCTTTTCCATTCTTCTCACAAATATCCTCCACATAAGCCATGGATGGCCCTTATGTGGAAGGTCTAATCAGATTTGGTTTAACTACTAATTAACTAAAAGTTATTTAGGAATAAATGCCCAAGCTTGATTGGGCCAATGTTTTTTTTAACAACTAATTATTTTTCCACCTTTTTTATCTCAATGTTTCAAATGAAACTAGAATCCGCAACTATTTAGTAGAAGATCATACACATTTGTCAAGTAGTATATCATTTGTAAGTTGTAAACCCCCTATAGATATTTATTTTCTTTAATTAAGAGATTAAATAGGAATTTTATACCCCTAGTTATTTCTAGTATATGTTCTTTGTTTTTTTCCAATCATAAATAAACAATAAGAACAATCAAAATGCCAAATAATCAGTTTGATCATAAAGGTAGCAGCTAGAGATCTATCTATATATTATAACATGTGAATTCAAAGTAGTTTCCTTCATTTGCATTTTTGTTTTCAAGTGGTGAAGGAATCCTTCTTAAAAGAAGTGATTTCACATGACTAGTGGCTCCTGGATGAGGCTTGCTTGGATACCATACTTGTTTTGCTTCTCAAGTTATTTAACTTAACTTTGCAGAGTCACTAACTATTAACTAACATTCACTAGATCCAATGCAAAATATAATTATAATTCATATATATATATATATATATATATATATATATATTCCTAACTTACATAAAAAGTTATGCTCGTTTTAAGTTAGGTTGCATTCTCACCTTTTTAAATGTTATTGTTATCCTCGTGGTTTAAACATAAGTACGCTAAGAGCATCCACAACAGCAACCTTCTGCAAGCCACCACATCAATGTAACATCATATTTCAAACATTCTTAAAAATCCTACTTTCTTTCACAACAATAAACCCTATTAAAAAATTATTAAAAAATGTATATATAAGTGTATGTGAGTGAAACAGGGAGAGAGAAACTGTCATGTTATCGTCATTTTCAAGTTTGCAGCCACAAACTTAGATGTGACAGACTTGCTCCACAACGGTGCTCGTACGTGCTGCTTTGGTCTGCCCTGCCACCTAGACATGAACCACGAGCTTTGTTGTCGTTGTAGATGCTCTAACTTTTAGATTAGTTCCTATAAAGAATGTTGAATCAATGATAATATATGTAATCAACTAGACATAATATATTGTTTTTTTGCACTTTATGATTTGTCTTTCCTTCCTCCATATGTTTTTATTAAATTAATTTGCACTTCATAATATATTAGTTGTTCATTGTTTTTTTGCACTTTGCAATATACTAGTTCCTCTTTGTTTTTTTAAACTAATTATCAATCTTTAGGTTTAAGTCAATGATTAAAAAGCACATACATGATACACCATATTATGCTCCTAATATGCAATAATGTAGCAATACATTATGATACTACCACCACACGTTCATGATATGCTTTTGTAAAATAAGTCAAAAGAATCCGACAAGGTGACATGTTATCATAATCATTAACATATATATTAAGAACTATTAGCAACCCAAAACAATAAACGTACGAATTCTAAGATGTGTGGGTCACTTGTTTTTATCTGAGGTGTGGGGTCCAGGTAGGTAAGCTATCAGTAGTATATACTAATGAAAAAGGTTGGCTCTATATATAAAGCAAGTTGGGTTATAAAGGGAACGTGTATGCTGTGGGTAATATATGTTAGCAAAATATATAAGATGATTGACATGACAAATAAAAAGAGCAAGAAAACAAGAAATTCTTCCAAAGCCATAATTGAAGTTGTTTAATCGGGTCGGGTCGGTTGAGTTAGGTCTGTTAGTAAGTTTATACGAATTTGATAATCGAAAAGAAGTGAAGAACAAAAATCACCGTGTTTAATCTTTATTTTGTGTGATCAACGTAAGAAGAATTGAGAAAGTAAGGATTAATCTAATGATTTTGTTTTATTAATCTTGGTGTCGGACAAAGTAGGCCGATAACACCAATATATACAATGTTGCAAAAATCCCAACTAGACACCGATTAATCCCTGATTAATCACTAGTACCCATTTCACTGATAAATTATGGGCTAGTTGGCTAATTAATCGGTCCACAGTAAAGTCCGGCCAAAATCGGTGATTTACGATAAAATTCCGGCCAAAATCAGCGGTTTTCCGGCGAGATTCCACCAAAAACCAGCAGATTTCAGCTATATTTTGGCCAAAATATGTTTGTGTAGGTATAAAAGTGAAAAATTCACATAAAAATGTGTGTGTGTGTATATAAAACTGAAAAATATAAATTAAAGTTTGATCCGATTAATCGCTAGTCCCCACCCCACCGCCCGACTATCGACTAGCGATTTTTACAACACTGAATATATATACATATGTTAGGGACAGTTCTAGTCGGTTATTTGGTGCCAACTGTAAACCGTTAAACGACCGTTAGAATTTTCGTTAATAAACACCATATCAGCTGCTTATGACGGATTTTAGAAGAAAAAATCAGAAGTATCCCAAAAATAATTTTATACCTATAGGTATCCTAATATTTGCTCAAGGGTATCTGAACACATAAAACGCACATAATTTTTTTTCCCACTAATTTTGTTGTTTGCCGTGAAAGGTGAAAGGTATCTCGGCAACCCCAGGTCAGGTCAGATGTATGAATATTATCGATCAACTAATATTGTATCAATAATAACCTAAAGAACACACATTGAAGGTTGCAGCAATGACATAACTTACTAGCAATATCGTGCGCAATAATAATCGAGTGTGAACGGAAATGACAAGTGCCTATAGATCGCGTTCCACATATGGAGATCGAACTTTTGTTTATTTTAAGAAGGAAATACGACTAATTGATTACGAGGACGTGCTTTGGAGTTTCTTAATTAAAAGAGAATGATGGTTATTGGTTCGTGGAGAATGAAAGTGGGAAGAAAGTGCAAAAAAGAAATAGTTTATCAAAATGTGTTTGAAACATGATTAAAGGAGTTAAGTGCATTTATAATCATTCATCTACTTATTATTATTTTATTTAAAGTGTAGTAATTTTCTTTAACTAACTATTTATTAGCAAAATAAGTCATTAAATAAAGTTACATAGGTTTTTTTAATCTCAACTATCGTCTTTTGGTCGATTGCGGTCTCAACTAACAAACTGGCTGCTGACGGTCCCAACTTTTAAAGTATTTGTTTCCAACGGTCCGCAACTAACAAAATCCTAACGCTGATGGAGGCCGCTAGAAAAACGTTTTTGCCGGAAAACTTACATTTTCTTTCTGAAAATCTCAACATTTTTGTCCCAAACATCTTTGTAACTTTGTATCGGACCTTTAGAAACCTTTCTTCTAGTAAAAACCTCAGTTATTGAGGTTGCCGGAACCCTATAACCATCATCAGAAACGGTTGGTGGTGCTCAAGTGGTGATGGTTAGTTGGTGTGTTTTCTGGAAAAAAAAAATGTGACTTTTCCGACTAAACACGCTTTTTTGGCGACTGGCAACTAACGGTGTTAGGATTCCGTTAGTTGCGGACCGTTAGGAACAAATACGGTAACAGTTGGGACTGTCAGCAGCTAATTTGTTAGTTGAGACCGATAACGACAAAAAAATATAAGACTAATAAAAACCAATATCCCTTAAACAAATAATTTAATATTCATTACTTTATACAGGTAACATTCAAGGTGATCTCCAACGTTCCTTAAATGTGTAATTACTCATATTAATTTGTTTCAAAAGTCCATATGTTTCAACAGTTTTGAATAAACCAATTAATTAATAATCACTACATAAATTAAAGAGCTTATATTGGTCCATAACTATTTTTAATTTCGTATCTAACCCTCCCTAGAATCCTAAACAAACATTTCTCCTTTTAAATTTTTAATTTTTAATCGTCTAGCTGGTAACGGACCAGATGTCGTTTTGTTTCACTTTCATTCTTGCATTGCCTTTATTATTAACGGGTTTTCTTTCAGATTCCAAGTTAATAGTTTAAATTTACATGATTATCTTTCCATGGGACGTGACATTCAATTTGTGGCACAATCGTCATTATGCTTCGTTGAGGGTACCTTTCGAATAAAATGGAAGCTTAGCTTAGGTTTCTATCTTTGTCCACTCACTTGATTGATGTTTACTTCTTTAGGGTGTGGTTTGCCATGAGTCTTATCTTTAGTTCCTCATGATTATAGTTTTTGTTGTGGGTTTTCATTGTTCATGAGGTCACTCCATAAGTCCATAGTGAGGCTCTTGTACTGGCTTTTTTTATTTACTTTTACTTTATCTTTGATTAAAATGCCATTTATTTTTTACAATCTTTGCATTAAAATTTTGTTGGAACATATACTTGAAAATATGATTTTATCACATTTGTATACAAATAACCAAAGTTATATATGAGATGTATATAATCAACAATTTATGATTTTATCTTTGATGAGAGCTTCTCAACAAGCGAAGATGTGTTCAAAGTTGAGCTAAGGCGTTCAAAATATCAATAATCAAAACTATGTGTTTGATGTGTAACATTATTAAAACTATTCATTTAAGAAACATTTATTTAAAATCTCCTTGTGTTTCGTTTTTAAAATCATTCTATTTAAATATTTATTGCATGTAGTACACGTGTCAAAAGGTTAATAAAAATATACAATATTCAGCTAATTCCTTTGTATTTAATTTTATATTTGGGTTTGTAATAGATCGAAGAATACGCATCTTTCATGGGAGAAGTGGCGGAATTTTGATTTATAGTGTGTTTTATTTGTGTTTTGTGGTGTTGTATCATGACCAGATAGCTATTTGTAATTTCGTCTTCTTTTGTATATCTATATAAACCGCTTGTTATTTCATCTTTAATTTGAATTATTTTATGTTTATATATAATTATAACTACACGGAAAACCACATATGCTAAACTTACACAAAAAATTATGTACCATGCACTTAATAGCATATTTTTTTATTTTTCATGAAATAACGTTACATGAGTCGTATAATTCGATCAACTCATATAATATAATCTCTCTAACACTCTTCGTATGATCATTTTCTCCTTGTCATACGATCCGTACCGCTACAATGTGTTTAAAACTCTAGCTTTTAATAAATTAATGACCACCATGTGAACTATAACCGGAGTTGTTATTTGTTAATACAAAATAATTAAAGTTGTCATTCACATAAAACAAAAAAAAGTTTTCTTAATCACCAGGCAACCAACCATTACCACCATAGCAAAGACTGCTGTGTAACAGTAGGAATCTGACTGCTTGTGATGTATGCATCATTATTAAAAAAACAAAAAAAAAAAAAAAAAAAAAACTATAGGTTGTGAAGTTGATTGCAAAAGAGTTGACTTTATTAATAACTCTCTCATTTTCAGCCACTTTACACTATTATTTATACTCCCATTCTTCTTCAACTTCAATTGCTTGGTTCACTTCATCTTCATTCATCATATCATATTATCATATACTTTCAACCTATGTAAGCATATATATATGTTATATGTAACTTTGTTTCTTGTCAACTTTTAATATTCATTGATCATATATGATTGTTGTTTTGAAACTGTATATTTGTTTTGTCTAGTTAAGTTGTTTATCCTGGCTATAGATATATCTTGTCTTCCTTAGTACAACATTTATAAAAATCTACACAATATGTAACTTTAACCAAGTTTGCATAGATTTGTAACATTTGTTATTCTAAAAAAACAAAAAAAAAAGTTTAGTTCAAAGGATCTAGTTTCGATCTGGATCGGTTACAGGCGATTGTGTAACGATAACTTTATAAAAATCTATAAATTATGTAAGGTTTTTGTTACTAATCTTCAGATTCTATTATTGAATTAAAACCCAAAAAAAAAATTTGTTTTAAGTTAGTTGCATAGATTTTTAAGAAAACAAAAAAGAATCGAATTTGTCGAAAATGGATGGTGGCGATCCAGTATCCGCCCCACCGACACCTGGAACGCCGGGCGGTCCATTGTTTACGTCTCTGCGAGTTGACTCGCTGTCGTATGACCGGAAATTGATATCTCGTTGCACGCCAACGTGGGGTGGACCGAATACTTGCTTTACGGATCTTCCTACTCCGGATATCTCACTTACCCGAAAGGTACATGTAGTTTTTATTATTTTTATTTTTAAGGTGTTCATCTGTTCGTTTTTTTTTTATTTTAAACTGAACATATGAACACCCCTAAAGGGCGGAATAATATTGATTTAATGTATTTACAGTTGGGAGCGGAATGTGTGGGAACGTTTATATTAATATTCGCAGCGACAGCTGGACCAATAGTGAACGAAAAGTATTCAGGATCCGAGACACTTATCGGGAATGCAGCATGTGCAGGGCTAGCAGTGATGATAATAATATTATCAACTGGTCATATCTCAGGAGCGCATTTGAACCCATCGCTCACGATCGCATTCGCAGCATTGCGTCACTTTCCGTGGGCCCACGTCCCCGCCTACATCTTGGCTCAAGTGTCAGCCTCCATTTGTGCTTCATTTGCTCTCAAAGGCGTCTTTCATCCGTTCATGTCGGGTGGTGTTACGGTTCCATCAGTTAGCACGGGTCAAGCGTTTGCACTTGAGTTCTTGATCACTTTTAATCTCCTGTTTGTCGTCACTGCGGTTGCTACTGATACACGCGCTGTAAGTATAGTAGTATAGCCTGCTCGCTCGGTTTTTTATTTTTTTTAAGATTTAATCTCATTGGTGGATGCGGTTATTAGGTGGGAGAATTGGCAGGTATTGCGGTTGGAGCTACGGTTATGCTCAACATTCTTGTCGCCGGGTGAGTAAACCGAGTCTTTTAACTTTTAACTTATGTAATTTACGATTTTCGTCGACCATTGATTAAATGATAATATTGTAACATAATGGTAGGAAATCGAGCGGTGGTTCGATGAACCCGGTGCGTACGCTAGGTCCAGCGGTCGCAGCAGGGAATTACAAGGATTTATGGGTCTATCTGTTGGCACCTACACTCGGGGCGCTGGCCGGAGCCGGTGTGTACACATTGGTCAAACTTCAAGCGGGGGAGGGCGAGGAGCCACGTTCGGCTCGAAGCTTCCGTCGTTAAATGGTTAAACGCTGCCAGTCGCGGTATCGGTATGTAAGATATGTACACATCTTTAATTTCCTGTGTGGTGTGATAATAATAAAATGGGATGTGAATGTGTGTTCTCATGTCTCTATGAACCAATGTGTGATTTTATGTACTATTTATGGTTTGCTTTTGGTGTCGATTGTTGTAATAAAAGAACGCGCATAGACGTGTAACGTGCGTGTAACATGTTTGTTTAAAGTTATGATATATGTGAATGTAATATTTGTTTTGTAACTATTTGTTAATGTACAACATAAGTATTATTCTACAACATATCGTTCGCCAATTTGTCAAACCTTCGAGCCACGGCTTGATTATTTCTGCCTTCGTATACCTTAACAAGCGACTTTATCGCCTTATTAATCACCTCTTTCTTTTGGTTCAAGTTGGAGTCATGTTCAGCTTCGGATCGATTCGTCTCGTGCTTTTGATCCAACTCATGTTCGGCTTCAAATTGATTCACGAGAGATGAACATAACGCCTTAAGCCAGTCTTCAAGAAACGACGCTTTCTGCAAACAATCGAGAGCCTTAAAAGTTAAAACCCGACGATACATTTCGAGAGATTAATGTAGATTGGAAATTACCTTAATAAGGAAATCATGTATAGGGTGATCAATAGATCCCGAAGCAAGCCCGAGCACGTGCAACATGGTTGATGTTAACTATGTATAGTAAAGTGAAAAAAGGTTAATAGATATTATTAATATCAGGAAGGTTCATGTACATTTTAATCTTAACATGAGAACGTAGAAAATAATATTAATTTATAAAAAAATGAGAACGTAAGAAACAATACCAGCCAAAAATTACAACAAAAGAATCAAAAATTAAGAACAAAATAATACCAGCAAATACTTATAACAGCAAAAGAAAAAAATCTAATAATAACAAAATATAAAACAACAAATACTTATGACGTCTCATAATCGAAAATTAGCAAATACGAACAAAAAATAACAGCAAACACCTATAAAAATAAACATAATGATAACAACAAATTGGTTTTCACTGTTTTCATGTTAAGAATAAAATGTATCTGATCCTGTGTCTTATTAATATTATTATAGACGTGTGAAGTGGGCGAAAACCGAACCTGCTTTTCAAGTGCAACTCTATATTTGAAACTTGAAGGAGCAAACATTCGGTCTGAACCAAGATTTTCGAGCGTGTGAAGGACCCCTTGAACAACATCCGAGTATGACTTTCCATAATCTATATAAAGAAAAAAAATAAGAAACATGAAACCGTTGAATCGACTAATTTGCTTCGGGTTGGTTGGTTTTGACAGTTTTACGAAATATGAACTCACGCAATATTGTTGGCAGGGTAGCCAATGCAGCTGCAGCTTGTATTCTTATCTTGAAATTAGAAGAATCACGAAGCAGAAGTAAAAGAATACTAAAAACTGAAGGAGCCCTATGCAAAAAAGAGTAAAAAACAATAATATTTTTACGATTTTTAAGTAAAATAGTTATTATATAAAAAAAGTTTCAGTTTCTTACCAATCTGTATCTTGTAGTTTTAATGTCTCGTTAAGAAATAA
Source organism: Bidens hawaiensis (assembly GCF_021521415.1). Lineage (NCBI taxonomy): Eukaryota > Viridiplantae > Streptophyta > Magnoliopsida > Asterales > Asteraceae > Bidens > Bidens hawaiensis. Next base: position 474,129 of record NW_027491617.1, on the reverse strand, counting down.
GTTGCTTAACGCGTGACAAACATTCCATTGTACCTGTTAGTTCAATAATGCTCATACTTAATAATTTATAATCCAAATAAAAAAAACACAAGTAAAATAGGTTTAAAAATATATACCTTTACATTCCCGGTTGTAACACAAGAAAGAAAAGCCTGCACCATTCTTTCCAACCAAGATGAATCTTCCCGAGTTAGTTGCAGAAATGAAGTTGAAGACGTGTCATTAACATCTTGGCTTGAACACGGAACAAATCTTGACAAATTACCGAGTGCTCTAACAGCATTTGCTTTTATCTGATAAATTATAACACAAAATTATTATATATATTAAATAGAGGATTTTCTCCCCCCTCACATATCTACTATTCAATATTTTAATATTTTATTAATTATTATAACTACTAAATCATTAACCATAATTCCATAAATAAAGATAATGGTATTTATTTTCTTTATTTTAATTTTTTACAACTAACTAAAATATTTAACAAACTATATTTTTAAACACAAAACTTGGGCAAGTGTGGGCTTTACATATTTTGTTTGCCGGTTAAACGATTTTCTTAAACTTTGCTTTCATATTTTATATAGTTCGTCTTTATAATGACCGAAACTTTTTTCACAATTTAAAATATTCCATCATCGCACGGTTTTATATCCGCGTTTCAATGTTTGATAGCTCGCCTTTAAAATATTTTTATTGGCTTACTAATATATGTTTACGAATTTGTGTTGGTATTGCTGATACTAACCGAATTTGTATGGTTTCACAGCGGCAACGTGCAGGTTTTTTGGTTCTACATAGATAATTTGTTGTATTTTGGCATTGACCAATTTATTTCTTTTGTTTAGTTTTGTTAGTTGTATTTAGTTATAATTAGGGTTTTAGCCCATATAGTTGGCTAAAGCCCATGGGCCTTTTATGGGTTGATAGCTAGGGTTTATTTGTGTATAAATAGATGTAGTTGTTTATGTATTTCACACACCTTCAAGTAATAAACATTACTTTCACTACAACCATCTTCTTTACATGGTATCAGAGCTACGGCTCTCGATCCAAACCCTAGCCGCGATCTGACCCGAACCCGAGTCTGACCAGCCGTCACCAGCAGCCTTCAGATCTGAAACAAGCTCCTGCTTTGTTGTTCTGTCCTGTAACGAAATCCTTTTTTTTTCTGACGAGCACTGTTCACCGGCACTGTTCATCGCGGAAACACTGTTCACGCCGGAAGTCACTGTTCATTGCCGGAAAGTTACTGTTCGCTGCCGGGATTAACTGTTCACGACGAGTAACTGTTTACGCCGGAATCTGTTCCCGCCCTCCACCCGCACTTGTTACTGTTCACAGTCAATTTTCAGTTTCGTGTATCACTATGGGCGAAAATACATACATGTATACATTTACTAAAGAGGAGCATGATCTTATTCAACGGTTTCTTACCTCCCAGTTGCCTCATCCTCAAACCAGCTCGGCACATTCAGGTAAACCTTCTAGCCTTGACTTATCATGGGTGATTGATTCTGGAGCCACACATCACATGACTGGGAATCGGGGTATTTTTTCTAGTCTTCAAAATGTTTCCCATTCACCGGTACGTCTTGCCGATGGATCTTCATGTCCCGTTCTCGGCATAGGATCCATCAGTAACTCGGAAAACCTAAAACTGTCTTCTATCCTATTTGTTCCTAAATTTTCTACCAGTCTTTGTTCAGTGAGTCAGATTACCAAACAAAACAACTGTTCTGTGACCTTTTACCCAACTCACTGCGTTTTTCATGAACTAGGAACAAATCGGGTAATTGGTACTGGTTTTGAATCAGGAGGTCTCTATCGTATATCCCCGTTTTCGCATCTTGTAGCAAACTTATGTGATTCCGCTGTCAGGGAGGCTCACTGTCGGTTATGTCATCCCTCTACAGCGGTTCTGAGGCAAATGCGACCAGATTTACCACTTTCGTCTTTTAATTTTCATTGTGAGTCGTGTCAACTTGGTAAACATACCAGGCGTCCCTATCCCCCTAGGGTGCCAAATCGAGTCAGTTCTTGTTTTGAACTGTTGCATTCTGATATATGGGGTCCTTGCCCTATCAAATCTACGTTGGGTTTTGAATATTTTATTACCTTTATTGATGACTATTCTCGCACTACTTGGGTTTATTTGTTGAAATCTCGTAGTGAGGTATTTTCCATATTTCGAGAATTTAATGCTTATGTTCAAAACCAATTTAACACCACCATTAAAACTTTACGATCTGATAATGCTAAAGAATATTTTTCCACCGACTTTTCTTCATACTTAAAAACCAACGGCATTATTCATGAATCATCGTGTGCTTATACATCTCAACAAAATGGTGTGTCCGAACGCAAAAATCGTCACATATTGGATGTTGCTCGCACAATCATGATCCAATCACGTGTTCCTCATCGTTTTTGGGGAGATGCCGTTCTCACTGCCACATATCTGATTAACCGCATGCCCTCAACCGTTCTTCATGGTAAAACACCGTTTTCTGTACTATTTCCCAACGATGATCCATTTCCTCTCGCACCTAAAGTATTTGGTTGCGTAGCCTATGTTCATGACCATAGTCCAAAAACCATCAAACTTGATCCTCGAGCCATTCGTTGTGTCTTTCTTGGTTACTCACGGGTTCAAAAAGGGTATCGATGCTATAGCCCATCACTTCACCGATACTTTACCAGTGCCGATGTCACTTTTCACGAGTCTCCTTACTTTCCCGAATGTTCCACTCCTGTTTATGACCCGTTTCCCGACCTCGATATACCCACATCTCCCTTCATCCCCACCATTCCTGTGTCAATTCCTTTTACCGATCCAATCTCTACTGATTCTGATCCACCGACAGAATCTCCGCCACTGCTTTTCACATATGCTACGCGGGGTAGGGGTCAAACATCAGCGACTCTTGATTCACACCCTGGCCACGACCCCGAATTACCCTCCGATACTCCGTCTACATCTGAGCAATCCACACCTCTCACTAATACATCCTTACCCGATCCAACAACCTCTGATACACCCGTTTATGATCCTCCTGGTGCCCCACTTCCCGATATACCTATTTCCTTTCGCAAGGAACCCCGGAAATGTACTCGTTACCCAATTCAGGACTATGTTGCCTACACCCACCTATCTCCTGAATCTCATGCGTACACCACTACCCTTGATTCCTACCCGATTCCCAATAATGTGACGAGCGCTCTCGCTCACCCAGGATGGAGACAGGCTATGGAAGATGAAATTGGGGCTCTAAAGTCCAATCATACATGGGATCTTGAAACACTTCCTAAAGGGAAGCGTATTGTTGGTTTTCGTTGGGTGTTTACGGTTAAACTACACCCGGATGGCTCCTTACACCGCTTAAAGGCTCGGTTGGTTGCAAAATGGTATTCTCAGGCATATGGCATTGATTACGATGAAACCTTCTCTCCGGTTGCTAAAATGCCATCTGTCCGTATTTGTATCGCTCTTGCTGCCATTAATCATTGGCCGCTCCGCCAGCTTGATGTCAAGAACGCCTTTCTTAATGGTGTTCTTGAGGAGGAGGTATATATGGAGCAGCCCCCAGGGTTCGTTGTTGAGGAGGAGGCCTCGAAAGTTTGCAGACTACGTCGTTCTCTATATGGTCTTAAACAGTCTCCCAGGGCATGGTTTGGTCGATTCTCTAGTGTTATGGGACAGTTTGGGATGACTCGGAGTGCCTACGATCACTCTGTCTTCTTTAGACACCAGAAAGAAAAGAGGATTATCGTAGTTGTTTATGTGGATGACATTATAATCACAGGTGATGACGAGGTCGGGATTATCGAACTCAAGCAGTTTCTTCAGTCTCAGTTTCAGGTCAGCGACTTAGGTCGATTGAGGTATTTCCTTGGCATAGAAGTATCCCGCTCTCCACAAGGAATACTTCTCTCCCAACGAAAGTATGTTCTTGATATGTTAACTGAATGTGGCTTACTGGGTTGTAAACCTGTTGATACCCCAATGTTTCCTACAAAGAAACTCCTCCCAAAGGAAGGAGAACCAATGAAAGATCCTGAGCGATACAGACGGTTGGTTGGTAAACTTAATTATTTAACCGTCACACGACCGGATATCTCCTTTATTGTCAGTGTTCTGAGCCAATTTATGGCTACACCATACACCGGTCACTGGGATGCTGCCCTTCGTGTCTTAAGATATCTTAAGACCTCACCTGGCTTGGGTATATTATACTCCGATCAGGGTCATTGTCGTGTAGGTGCCTTCACGGAAGAAGGAGATGGTCGGATATCAGGGTTCTCAGATGCAGATTGGGCAGGTTGTCTGATTTCTCGACGATCTACCACCGAATATTGTGTGTTTGTTGGAGGAAATCTTGTATCATGGAAGAGCAAGAAGCAACACACAGTTTCCCGGTCGAGTGCCGAATCAGAGTATAGAGCCATGGCAGATGTAACATCAGAGATGACATGGGTTCGTCGTCTTCTCAGAGAGCTTGGGGTTGTTTCTAATGACTTGATGAGGTTATACTGTGATAGTCAGTCAGCCATTCACATAGCCAAGAATCAAGTATTTCATGAGAGAACAAAACATATTGAGGTCGACTGCCACCTTATCAGAGATCGAGTAGTAGGCACACAAACTGATCCTCCTTCCATTCAACCAGTTCATGTGAAGACAAATTTTCAGCTAGCGGACATTCTAACTAAACCGCTCCGGAAAGCTCAGATAGATTTTATTTGTAACAAGTTGGGCATGATTAACATCTATGCTCCAACTTGAGGAGGAGTGTTAGTTGTATTTAGTTATAATTAGGGTTTTAGCCCATATAGTTGGCTAAAGCCCATGGGCCTTTTATGGGTTGATAGCTAGGGTTTATTTGTGTATAAATAGATGTAGTTGTTTATGTATTTCACACACCTTCAAGTAATAAACATTACTTTCACTACAACCATCTTCTTTACAAGTTTCAATGTCGTAACTTGATACAGACTAACTTTGCGTCGACTTGCAGCGAGTTTATGCTTTAACATTTTTAGTTATGTTTTTTTGCTCGATTTAACTGTTTTGTCGCGAAGTGCAGGGTCCTAAATCCTAGTTATATAAATGAAGGAAATTATATGGAAGAAAAATACAACAAAAGGACAGTTTTTTTTATGTTATTTACCTTATCGCCATCCCTCGTAAGCCGCAGAGAACAATTAATTAATAGAGAAACCATCTTAGAGCAATCCATCAAATCTATCACATTATAGATAAACTTAGTTTATAAAAATTTATAAAAAAATAAGAATGGTCAATGGTCAACTGAAAACTTGATACGCACCTACATACGACCTTGCTAAGGTAGATCTATTGACAGAATGGCGAAGAGAATCACATAAGTTAGCCAAAGCCCATGAGGCTGCAATTCGAACCTAAAGACGGGCAGGTATGAAAAACCATATATTTTCTAAAGAAAAAGATGTAAAATATTTATTAAAAAAAAAAAGATTACCGGGACTAAAGAATGATGGCTATTGAGTTCAGCAGCATTTATAAACTTGCCAAGGATCTCAACACTATACAATCAGACGATATCAATATTCATTTTTTAAACTTCAAATTTCCAACATGATAATATTAAAATCTTTAAAAAAATTACCTTTTTAAAGCTTGTGGAAAACATGCAATGACACCAATTGCACGACAGGCAGCGGATCTTACTGATGGCACGTCATCATTAGAAGCAGCATTGATCTACATATTATTTTAGGGAGAAGAGGTGAAGGATGACAACACAAACTTTCAACGACAACAAACTTTCCAAGAAGAACACGACAACACAAACTTTCAACGACAACAATCGAATAACTGCTACTGCCGACGGATCACACGAGAAGAGGTGAAGGATGCACTTAGGAGGATGGGAAGGTCTAAGGCGGTTGGCCCAGAAAACATACCCATCGAGGTGTGGAAGTGTCTGGGGGAGGAAGGAGTCATGTGGTTAACTACTCTGTTCAATAGTATTCTCAAATCAGGTAAGATGCCAGACCAATGGAGGAGCAGCGTTGTAGTTCCTATCTATAAGAACAAAGGAGACGCCCAATGTTGTGGTAACTACCGAGGAATCTAACTACTAAGTCATACTATGAAGCTATGGGAAAGAGTGATTGAGGGTAGACTTAGACGAGAAACTCAGGTTACGGTCAACCAATTTGGCTTCATGCCAGGGCGTTCCACCATAGAGGCAATACACCTTCTAAGAAGATTAATGGAAAAGTATAGGGAGAAGAAGCGTGATCTACACATGGTGTTTATTGACCTAGAAAAGGCCCACGACAGGTGCTCTGGGAGTGCTTGGAGGGTAGAAGAGTGCCCAGGAAATACATAGAGATAATTATGGATATGTATACCAGGAGTGAAACAAGTGTCCGTGCGCCAGTGGGGGATACTGATTTCTTTCCTGTAGAGGTAGGTCTTCACCAGGGGTCAGCGTTGAGCCCGTTTCTTTTTGCAGTAGTCTTGGATGAGTTGTCAAAGTCGATTCAGGGGACTCTCCCGTGGTGCATGATGTTCGCAGACGATATTGTGTTACTTGCTGAGAAAAAACAAGATCTAAACATGAGGCTTGAGGAGTGGCGAACAACCTTAGAGACAAAAGGTTTAAAGATTAGCCGATCTAAGACGGAGTACCTCCACTGTGATTTTGGTGGGATAAACGACAATGAAGACGCACAGATCACAATTGAAGGGCAGGTGGTCCTGCAGGTAACGAAGTTCAAGTATTTAGGATCATTTGTACAGAGCGATGGGGAATTAGACAGTGATGTCACCCACCGAGTTCAGGTAGGATGGTGTAGATGGAAAGCAGCCACAGGTATATTGTGCGACAAGAGTTTCCCGACTAAACTAAAGGGAAAATTCTATAGGGTGGCAGTTAGACCTGCAATGCTATATGGATCAGAGTGTTGGGCCATCAAGAAGGCACAAGTGCGGAAGATGGAGGTAGCAGAAATGAGAATGCTACGTTGGATGTGTGGGCACACAAGGCTAGACCGAATAAGAAACGTTGTGTTTCGCGAGAGATTAGGGGTGGCGAACATAGCAGACAAGATAAGAGAGTGGAGATTGAGATGGTTTGGACATGTAAAGAGAAGACAGACGACGAATCCTGTTAGATCCGTAGAAAACATTACTATAGAGGGGAGGAGGGGTAGAGGACGACCGAAATTGACTTGGGATGAGAGGGTTAGGCATGATTTGATAGACCTAAACCTCTCCGAGGACATGGTTGAGGATAGGAATTCGTGGAGAAGTAGAATTAAAGTTAAGGATTTTTAGAGAGAATTGAATACCTTAGGACTTAGACTTAACTTATTTAGGTCGCATACCATAATGGTATTTCCCTTACATATATTATTATTATTATAATTATTATTAGCTTTTATATAGCTGTTAAACTGTGATCTTATTATTAATATTATTATAATTAGTAGTAGTTTGTATATAACTGTTAAACTTTGATTTCCTTTATTTTGCTTCATACACATGTACTTAGAGCCGAGGGTCTCTCTGGAAGCCACCTCTTCATTCCTTTGGATGGAGGTACGGTGTGCCTACATCCCACCCTCCCCAGACCCTACTTATAGCTTTGCTGTCGGTGGGATTTTACTGGGCATGATTGATTGATTGATTATTTTAACCAACAAAAATAGTTATATACTAATATTAAAGGTTTTTAAATAAGATAACTTTATTAGAATCTTACAGAATAAGTGATAATCCGATCCTGTTTGTCATCTGAAAGTGAATAGAAAACACTAGATGTTATGCCTGCAAAACACGTCACTGACGCAGCCCTCACCTTTCAAAATGAATGAAATCAGAACATAAATAAAAGATGTACATCTATAAACATATAATATTTAAAAAATTATAAAATAACGAACCATGGCTGAACTATGAAACAGAGTCGATGACAATTGTCTATCGATAGCTTCACACCATTGCTGGCTGCCAGACGGACCTACTGGATTATTATTATCATCACTAGCCACTGTTTGTCCCTCCAGTACATACGATGGAGCTGATGATATAGTTTTAACTTTGATGTAATCATATGTAAAAGGACAGTTAAGTAATTTATCATCAGAAAGATCTTCGGTTCCTTTAAATCCAGATATAGCGCGGAGACATTCATCTAGCAGCTGAAACACATGATTGTGTTAGTAACAAAATAGTTTAGCCAAGATTTAAAAAATAAAAAAAAACTTCACCTTGATTGCACTGGTTAAAACTTTTTCGCCAGTTGTCCCGGAATTTACTGGCCCTGCCCTTGACGGGCCAGGAGGATCTAAAAAGTCACAGATGATAGACGAGAACTGTTTCCAGCATAGAACCATTATGTTCGGGTAATTATGTGCCACAGCTTTAAGAACCTGATACAAAAATAGTATAAATTATATTTTAAATATGTGCTTGATTGCAATAAACTGAAATAACTATATGAATTATAATAAATGCAGCATCACCTGCAGAGCCTCGAGGCTAACTGTCGGGCTTGTAGCTGGCTGAGAATAATGAAGCAAGGTGGAAATAAGACCCGAACATGCTCTATCATGGTTAAGACCTGGAACAGGATACTTATTAGGAAATATTGACTAATATATATATATATATAGGATTGGGATCATGTGAGAAATATTTTGAAATTGAGAACTTTGAGAACCATTTTGGACCACAAAAAACCCAAAAAAAAAATCATAAAACAAAAAACGCAAAAATAAAAAAAAAGTAAAAAAAAAACAAAATTTTTATTTATCATTCCAGTTTCATATAAAAAAACGTCTCGGTTTAGCTAAATTATACATATATGTATAATATGTACATACATGTTTTTTTATACACATGTGTACAATTTAAGGTAAATAATAATGTACATATGTGTACATTACGTAACTAGAGATTAAATGAAGTTATACACATGTGTATAACACGAAGTTTTTTATTTTTTATGAAACTGGAATGAAATATAAGAATTTTGGTTTTTTTTACTTTTTTAAAAAAAAATTTTTTGTTTTATAATTTTTTTAAAATATTTTTTTAGAGGTTTTCTTAGTGGTCCAAAATGGTTCTCAATTTTCAAATGGTTCTCTTAGGATCCTTACCCTATATATATATATATGATAACGAAATTATGATATCTACCTTTAGATATTTCTGTCACAAACATTTCATTCACTTTGATAGAAGAAGGCGAGACAGATAACGCGTCTGTCAAGCAACTTAAAGCCGCCTGCAACAATTTTGTTTATAAACCTGAATCAAAACAAAGTACCGTCTTTTACAAAACAAAATGCAAATTACGTGACAATAGAACACTGACCAGTAATCCAGATTGATCATTATGAATAGAAAATCCCTCAATTATCCTCTGGTGAAGGTTTACGATAACCGTAAGCAACAACTCATCGGGCATTCTTGAGTATCTGTTAATAATAATATAATATAGTAAATGTTAGCTGCTAATCATACTTACAGAACCGTGAAGTAGAAACGAAAAGAATGCATACGGTGTACATGAGATTAGAAGTGTGAGAATCTTGAACAAGGAGGTAAGGAATCCGCTATTCTTTTCATTTTTGATTAAATACAGGATACCTACAAGAAAACAACAACAAAGAACCAGAAGTATAGAAACTTGAAAACCAAACCGTGAGGGCAAAAGAGTCATTTTACCTGTGTGAAGCTGCATTAAAATCTGACCAAGAGAACTGGAAAGAGCGGTAAAAGATCCCAGTTTTGTAGATTCCTTGTATTCCGCCACCTGGAGAAAAACAGATGCAGGCCCCTCTAACATGGTCGCCAAAGTAGATGCAGATGCAATACGTGCCTGAAAAATTATGATTGATATCAGAAACATAATAAGAATATAAATTTAAAAAACCAACATTAATACCTTGAGATATGGATCAAATAGCAAACATGTCATAAGGTTTGCTTCATACCTCCTGTCATGTAGCAAATCATCAAACCAAATGGAATACACACACACACACATATAGGGTCGAGATACTGTACAATAATGCCTTAACGTACGATAGGTATGCGAGACGCTCAAAGGCAAAAATACTAAAACGCTCAACAAAACACCTAAAACGCTCAGCCAAAAACTAAAACGCTCAAGAACGGTTTTCGTGAAAAAAGTAAAAAGTTGATCGATTAACGATCCAAAACTGTTTATTTCGGTGAACCAATGATTAATTTCATGGATCGATTTCATGAAATATAAGTATTCTTGTATGTTAAGCAATTATTGTATTGCATCTTCTCTCTCTCTCTCTATACATACATATATATATATATATAGGATGAGCATCATTACAGAACTCATAAATTATTTAAGAACTTGAAGGAACCCATGAAAACAAACGTTTTTTATAAATTTTTTTGTATGTTAGTGTCATTTGAGTGTAGTTTTATCATTTTTTTTATATCTATGTTTACGATTACAATTTTGAAAATTAGTTTTTATACATATCTTTCTCTTACATATATTATTATTTTTATAATTATTGTTAGTTTTTATATAGTTGTTAAACTGTGATCTTATTATTAATATTATTATTATTAGTAGTAGTTTTTATATAACTGTTAAACTTTGATTTCCTTTATTTTGCTTCATACACATGTACTTAGAGCCGAGGGTCTCTCTGGAAGCCACCTCTTTATTCCTTTGGATAGAGGTACGGTGTGCCTACATCCCACCCTCCCCAGACCCTACTTATAGCTTTGCTGTCGGTGGGACTTTACTGGGTATGATTGATTGATTGATTGATTGATATGTTTTTTTTTTACACATATGTAAATTTGTTAGTACAAAAATTTTACACATGTAAACTTGTGATTAATATACGTAATAATTTAAATTTGCCTGCCACTTTATTGTAATCGTTTTATAGTAAATTATATACGTAATAAAACTTTTTTTTATATAAAATTGATAAAACGACTCTTAAATAATGTTAATATATGAAAAAAATGTTTGGTTGTTTAGACTTTAGAGTTCTTAGGAGTTCTTAACTTTTTTAGAGTTCTTAAATGATACCAACCCTATATATATATATATATATAAAATTACAAATTTGATAATAAAACTATAAAAGCATCATCTTTTACCTTGCTTGCAGCACATCACTAGAAGGCAAAAGTATGGTCCATTGAGCAGTAAATGATTTGGGATCAGACCGACAAAGATCCTTTTACAGAAATGAAATAAAACGTCATTTAAAATACACAATGATATTATCACACGTATATTTTTGTTCACACCATCAAAAGCACTATAATACCTGTATGCAAACTACTGCAGCCACTCTAACTTTAGAGCTCCTGAAATTGCTTGTACCTTTAACCGAACCATCGCTATCACTTAAATCAGAATCAGATGACATGTAATCATTCGATTGATTCTTTTTACGTGCGTGTGGAGGCACGTATGCACCGCTATTTGATTCAGCTGACTGAGAATTAAGGCTTGTGGTCCTAAACTCCTTGTAGACAGTCTGTGGCTTGTTAGTAAGCCCGTAATTAAAGAACATCCTCAGTGCAGCTACAAAACCAGCAACCTTTAAGAAACCATAAACTTGTTAAATTTTAACAGATGGTCCTGAATGTAAAAAATAATATTTACTTCAAATTAAATCCAGATGATATATTACATGGTCCTGAACCGATCCTTTTGCATTTATTAAAACCAAATGCAGGCATTGCAAAACCGAAGTATAAAATCTGCAGAAAAATACAATATTATATTTAATATTTCACTTACAGATAAAATTAAAGTATAAATTTAAAAAAAAAAAAGACTTGTTTTGACTACCTATCCATTACATTGTTTTCCACAAGCAGGCCCTTACTTGCCAATGCATCCATAATATTTCTAAACACCTAATACAGAAAAGATATACATTTTAATAACCAAACATAACATAACATAAAAATTATATTAATTTGTCAACTATGTGAATATGTGATAGAAAATGCATACATCAACGGTTGATTGCCAATGACGGGCTGGTAAGAAAGTCCCGACTCTTGAGAAAATGTCACTAATCACGGTAAAAGAGGTTGTCTGAATTTCCCATAAACTATTTTTCTGAAAATATGTCTTCCGATGGTCAAGAGGGTAGCCCTGAATATTACCCAAAAAGCATGAAGCTAGAACATTTTGAGAGACCGATACGGTTTTGAGAAGAAATTCCAACAGTTGTACATTGTCTGATAAAGTAATGGTTCTTTGATTTACATCAACGAGAGACCTGGAAAGAAAGTTGCGGTTTTAAGCAGAAACATTCAAGATTATAAGATTAACATTAATAATATCCAAGGTTTTATAAAAACAAACCTAACGGTGTCTAACAGATGCTTTGTGGCCTCAAATTCAGCAGCATTATCTCTTTTCACTCCGGCTGCACCGAGGAGCGTTTCCACCATTCCTCCAAAGGTGTTTAGTACAAGAGCCCAAGTCGATGATGTCATCTTGAAATTAATAAGACGGCTGAAGTTATGGATCTGAACCGAGGAAAATACAATCTTATTGTGTTATTGACAAATGAATGTATGTGTACTACGTTTGGTTTCCTAAAAGCAATTAGGTATAAACAACATACATGAAGAAATTCATAAAATAAAAGGTAGTGGTGTGCAAGAAACTGAAAAGCCGATCCGAAACAAAAAAACCGAACCGGACTGGTTTTATGTTTTTGTAGAAACCGAACTGTATGAAATAAAAACCGAAAAAGTTGAACCAAACCGAATTCATAGATTTTCATTTTTTATTCTTTATTTTAAGTAAGTTATAAGAATTTAATATATATGTAATCAAATACTTTAGCCCAATGTATAATAACCAAGTAGTTATTAACTAACATAATGACTAATGATTTAAACCAAAATTCATTATTTTGGCCAATTTTCCTTGTTTGGGCACAAATTTATCAAGTTCAATTGGCAAAACCGAAAAAACCGAACCGTGCACAACGAATCGAATTTCAATTATTCGAATTTTGAAAGTTTGAAGCTGGATTCGAATTCAAAAAAGCCGTTTCAATTCGAATTCAAAAACAGCAATTCGAAATTTGATTTGTGTTTGGAATTCAAATCCAATACAAGTGGACTCAATTCAAATTCAGTAAAAAAAGGTACATAATTTAAATCTAATTTCAAAACCACTACAATCTTAAGTTTTTTTAAAACAAAAAAAATACAAGTCCTATTTGCTTTATAGACTTGTATTTTTTTGTTTTAAAAAAACTTAAGAGATTGTAGTGGTTTCGAAATTAGAATGCATTCTTTAGACTCGAATTTCGAATCGAGTTGAAAATCATAAACTCGTATTCAATTACTGAAAAGCCGAATTCGAACCTCGAAATTTTCTAAAACCGAATTCGAACCTCGAAATTCAAATATAATCCGAATCAAATTTAGAGTTTTTCGAGTTTCGATTCGAATATCAAACAACCCTAACTGAGATCTTCATAAATATTACTCTACTTTTATTAAAAAAAAGAAACTTTAAACTCTACATTTATCACAAATTTACAATCTTTTAACTCAAATCACTCCTTAATTCCTAATTACTTACCAAACCCGACAACCGAACCAACACCCGAACCGCATCATCATCACTCCCGGAACCCAAAACACTCCCAGCCAATTCCACAACAAACAATGCATCAGATGTAGCCTGTAATCAAAACCCAACTCATTAAGGGGTGTAAATCTTTAAAATTTAACAAAACCCATCAAAAAGATAACTAATTTGTAACCTAAACCCAAAACCCACATCAGATATACAACCAATAACAAAACCCATATAAAAAAAATAACTAATTTGTAACCAGAAACCAAAACCCACATTAGATATGCAACCAATTACAAAACCCAGATGAAAAAGATAACTAATTTGCTGTTAATTGTACCTCATGGACTGGTAAATTGGGTATTGCGGGTATTAGGGCTTCAGATTTGGATAATATTAAAGTGTTGAGAAGGTGAATGAGAGTGGTGGTGGTTGGTGAGTTTTGTAGTTCGTCTCGTAAGGTTAAGAAGGCTGTTCGCCATGGTCTGATCGCCGGTGAGGCTTCCATTGATGGACTAGTTAGCTCGAGTAAGAACCAGTAAGTTTAAAACAGGGTTTTTGAAGCAGCTCAGCACATGATGTTTCTAGCCACTAGCAGGGTGTAGAGGTGACCCAACGAACACGAACAACACTTACGGAACGAACTAGATTTTATGTTCGTGATCGTTCGTTAAGGAAATGAATGTGTTCACGAACCCAAGCGAACACAAATAAAATCAACAGAGCCTGGAGATTGAGACCGACGTATTCATCAATGTGAATAATAAAAGCCTGTAAAAGAATCGAACAAACACAAACAATGGCATATTCGTGTTCGCTCATTAACTTTTAACGAATACGAACACTTAGTGCATGTTTGGGATTGCTTCTTTAAAATGCTTTTTGCTTTTTGAAGAGGCAAAATGTCCAAAATGACTCTACAAAATCACTTAAAAGCACTAAATTGGTGCTTTTAGGTGCTTTTGTAGAGTCATTTTGGACATTTTGCCTCTCCAAAAAGCAAAAAGCATTTTAAAGAAGCAATCCAAAACACGCAATTAATCGAACAAATATTTATGTTCCTTTTTGTTTATTTAAAAAAAGAACATTTATGTTCGTTTATATTCATTTGTTTATAAACTAATCTAAGGGAATATAACTGAACAAAGATAAACGAACATAAATGAATATAGATGAACAAATGTAAGTGAACACAACAAACATAAACGAACATAAATGAAAACACTTCAATGAACACAAATTAAAAAATATAAAACCTGTAATTAGATAACTCATCCAGATAATAATTTATTATTTTATATTAACACATATACGAACATAAATAAACAAACATAAATAAACGAACATAAACGAACGTTCATAAACATAAATGAACGAACGAAACATGTGTTCATGTTCGTTCGTTTAATAAATAAACGAACTTCCCACCGAACGTTCGGTTCGTTTATAGGCCTAGGTGCATAAACTGGTTTAAAAGTCGAAATCAATTTATGGACGGTTTTGGTTCGAGGTTGAAATAGGTTTTTTAATCAAGTTACGATCTGATTCAGTGGTTCGACCCATACTCAGTTTTTTCTCCGGCTCGTGTACATACCCCTTTGGCAATACTGGCAAAATTTCGAACGAGCCACGGGGTGGCTTCAGGGCATATTTATTAATATGATTCTTTCGTGAAGTCATAAAATATTGTATGGGAGTCTCCAAGACCGAATTTCTGATCCGATTCAGTGGTTTGACCCATACTCAGTTTTTTCTCCGGCTCGTGAACATACCCTTTTGGCAATACTGACAAAATTTTGAACGGGCCCCGAGGTGACGTTAGGGCATAATTATTTATCTGATTCTTTCTTATGTGTATAAAATATTGTATGGAAGTCTCATATACCAAATTTCTGATCTGATTCAGTGGGTCGACCCATACTCAGTTTTTTCTCCGGTTCGGTGAACGTGCCCCTTTGACAATACTGGCAAAATTTCGAACGGGCTGCGGGGTGGCGTCAGGGCATAATTATTGATTTGATTCTTTCGTATGTTTATAAAATATTGTATAGAAGTCTCCAAAACCGAATTTCTGATCCGATTCAGTGGTTCGAACCATACTCAGTTTTTTCTTCGACTCGATGAACATACCCCTTTGGCAATACTAGCAAAATTTCGAACGGGCCCGCGGGTGTCGTCGGGGCATAATTATTGATCTGATTCTTTCGTATGTGTATAAAATATTGTATGAAAGTCTCCAAGACCGAATTTCTGATCCGATTCAGTGGTTCGGCCCATACTCAGTTTTTTCTCCAGCTTGGTGAATATACCCCTTTGGCAATGTTGGCAAAATTTCAAGCGGGCCTCGAGGTGGCGTCAGGGCATAATTATTAATTCGATTCTTTCCTATCTTTATTGAATATTGTATGAAAGTCTCCAAGACCGACTTACTGATCTGATTCATAGGTTCGACTCATACTCAGTTTTTTCTCCGGGTCTGTGAACATACCCCTTTTGCAATCCTGGTAAAATTTTGAACGGGCCGCGGGGTGGCGTCAGGGCATAATTATTGATCTGATTCTTTCGAATGTGCATAAAACATTGTATAGAAGTTTCCAAGACCGAATTTCTAATCCGATTCAGTGGTTTGACCCATACTCAGTTTTTCTCCGACTCGGTGATCAAACCCCTTTGGCAATACGGCAAAATTTCGAATGGGCCCCGGTGTGGAGTCATGGCATAATTATTGATTCATTATTTCGTATGTGTATAAAATATTGTATGGAAGTCTCAAGACCGAATTTCTGATCCGATTCAGTGGTTCGAACCATACTCAGTTTTTTCTCCAGCTTGGTGAATATACCCCTTTGGCAATGTTGGCAAAATTTCAAACGGGCCTCGGGGTGGCGTCAGGGCATAATTATTGTTTCGATTCTTTCGTATATTTATAGAATATTGTATGAAAGTCTCCAAAACCGAATTGCTGATCTGATTTATAGGTTCGACTCATACTCAGTTTTTTCTCCGGGTCTGTGAACATATCCGTTTGACAATACTAACAAAATTTTGAACGGGCCGCGGGGTGGCGTCAGGGCATAATTATTGATCTGATTCTTTCGAATGTGCATAAAACATTGAATAGAAGTCTCCAAGACCGAATTTCTAATCCGATTCAGTGGTTCGACCCATACTCAGTTTTTCTCCGGTTCGGTGATCAAACCCCTTTGGCAATACGGCAAAATTTCGAACGGGCCCCGGTGTGGAGTCATGGCATAATTATTGATTCATTATTTCGTAGGTGTATAAAATAATGTATAGAAGTCTCCAAAACCGACTTTGTGATCCGATTAAGTGGTTCGACCCATACTCAGTTTTTTCTCCGGCTCGGTGAACATACCCCTTTGGTAATACTGGCAAAATTTCGAACGGGCAGCGAGGTGGCGTCAGGGCATAATTATTGAACCGATTCTTTCGTATGTGTATAAAATATTGTATGGAAGTCCCCAAGACCGAATTTCTGATCCGATTCAGTGGTTCGAACCATATTCAGTTTTTTCTCCGGTTCGGTGAACATACCCTTTTAGCAATACTGCCAAATTTTGAACGGGCCCTGGGTGGCGTCAGGGCATAATTGTTGATCCGATTCATTCGTATGTGTATATAATATTGTATGGAAGTCTCCTAGACCGAATTTCTGATCCGATTCAGTGGTTCGACCCATACTCATTTTTTTCTCCGGTTCGATGAACATACCCCTTTGGCAATACTATCAAAATTTCGAACGGGCCACGGGGTTGAGTCTGGGCATAAATTTTGAACCGATTCTTTCATATGTGTATAAAATATTGTATGGAAGTTTCCAAGACCGAATTTTGATCCGATTCAGTGGTTCGACCCATACTCATTTTTTTCTCCGGCTCGGTGAACAAACCCCTTTGGCAATACTGGCAATATTTCGAACGGGCCTCAAGGTGGCGTCAGGGCATAATTATTGACCCGATTCTTTCGTATGTGTATAAAATATTGTATCGAAGTCACCAAGAACGAATTTCTGATCCAATTCAGTGGTTTGACCCACACTTAGTTTTTTCTCCGGCTCGGTGAACATACCCTTTTGACAATAATGGCCAAATTTCGAACGGGCCTCGAGGTGGCGTCGGGGCATAATTATTGATCCGATTATTTCGTATGTGTATAAAATATTGTATCGAAGTCACCAAGACCGAATTTCTGATCCGATTCAGTGGTTCGATCCATACTCAGTTTTTTCTACGTCTCGGTGAACATACCTCTTTGGCAATACTGGCAAAATTTCAAATGGGCCCCGAGGTGGCGTTAGGGAATAATTACTGAACCGATTCTTTCGTATGTGTATAAAATATTGTATCGATGTCTCCAAGACTAGATTTCTGATCCGATTCAGTGGTTCGACCCATACTCATTTTTTTCTCCGGTTCGGTAAACATACCCCTTTGGCAATACAGGCAAAATTTTGAACGCGCCGCGGGGTGCTGTATGGCATAATTATTGACCCGCTTCTTTCGTATGTGTATAAAATATTGTATGGAAGTCTCCAAGAACGAATTGCGGATCTGACTTAGTGGTACGACCCATACTCAGTTTTTTCTCCGGCTCGGTGAACATACCCTTTTGGCAATACTGGCAAAATTTCGAACGGGCCCCAAGGTAGCGTCAGGGCATAATTATTGATTTGATTCTTTCGAATGTGTATAAAATATTGTATGGAAGTCTCCAGAACTGAATTTCTGATCCGATTCTGTGGTTCGACCCATACCCATTTTTTTCTCCGGCTCGGTGAACATACCCCATTGGCAATACTGGCAAAATTTCGAACTAGCCGCAGGGTGGCGTCAGGGCATAATTATTGATCCGATTCTTTCGTATGTGTATAAAATATTATATGGAAATCTTCAAGACCGAATTTCTAATCCGATTCAGTCATTCGACCCATACTCAGTTTTTTCTCCGGCTCGGTGAACATACTCCTTTGAAAATACTGCCACATTTTGAACGGTCCCTGGGGTGGCGTTAGGGCATAATTATTTATCCGATTCTTTCGTATGTGCATAAAATATTGTATGGAAGTTTCCAAGACCGAATTTTTGATCCGATTCAGTGGTTCGATCCATACTCATTTTTTTCTCCGGCTCGGTGAACATACCCCTTTGGGAATAATATCAAAATTTCGAACGGGCCGCGGGGTGGCGTCAGTGCATAATTATTGAATCGATTCTTTCGTATGTGTATAAAATATTGTATGGAATTCTACAAGACCGATTTTCTAATACGATTCAGTGGTTCGACCCATACCCAGTTTTTTCTCCGGCTAGGTGAACATATCCCTTTAGCAATACAGACAAAATTTCGAACGGGCCTCGAGGTGGCGTCCGGGCATAATTATTGATCTGATTCTTTCGTATGTGTATAAAATATTCTATCGAAGTCACCAAGACCGAATTTGTGATCCGATTCAGTGGTTCGACCCATACTCAGTTTTTTCTCCGGCTCGGTGAACATACCTCTTTGGCAACACTAGCAAAATTTACAACGGGCCTCGTGGTGGCGTCAGGGCATAATTATTGATCCGATTCTTTCGTATGTATATAAAATATTGTATGGAAATCTTCAAAACCGAATTTCTGATCCGATTCAGTTGTTCGACCCATACTCAGTTTTTTCTCCGGCTCGGTGAACTTACTCCTTTGAAAATACTGCCAAATTTTGAACGGTTCCTGGGGTGGCGTTAGGGCATAATTGTTTATCCGATTCTTTCGTATGTGCATAAAATATTGTATGGAAGTTTCCAAGACCGAATTTCTGATCCGATTCAGTGGTTCGACCCATACTCATTTTTTTCTCCGGCTCGGTGAACATACCCCTTTGGCAATACTATCAAAATTTCGAACGGGCCGCGGGGTGGCGTCAGGGCATAATTATTGAACCGATTCTTTCGTATGTGTATAAAATATTGTACGGAAATCTCCAAGACCGAATTTTTGATACGATTCAGTGGTTCGACACATACCCAGTTTTTTCTCCGGCTAGGTGAACATACCCCTTTGGCAATACAGACAAAATTTCGAACGGGCCTCGAGGTGGCGTCAGGGCATAATTATTGATCCGATTCTCTCGTATGTGTATAAAATATTGTATCGAAGTAACCAAGACCGAATTTGTGATCCGATTCAGTGGTTCGACCCATACTTAGTTTTTTCTCCGGCTCGGTGAACATACCCCTTTGGCAATACTAGCAAAATTTACAACGGGCCTCGAGGTGGCGTCAGGGCATAATTATTGATCCGATTCTTTCGTATGTGTATAAAATACTGTATCGAGGTCACCAAGACCGAATTTCTGATCCGATTCAGTGGTTCGACCCATACTCAGTTTTTTCTCTGGCTCGGTGAACATACCCTTTGGCAATAATGGCAAAATTTCGAACAAGTCGCGGGGTGGAGTCAGGGCATAATTATTGATCCGATTTTCTCGTATGTGTCTAAAATTTTGTATGGAAGTCTCCAAGAACGAATTGCTGATCCGATTCAGTGGTTCGACCCTTACTCAGTTTTTTCTCCGGCTCGATGAATATACCCCTTTGGCAATACTGCCAAATTTTGAACGGGCCCTGGGGTGGCGTCAGATCATAATTATTGATCCGATTCTTTCGTATGTATATATAATAATGTATGTAAGTCTCCCAGACCGTATTTCTGATCCGATTCAGTGATTCGACCCATACTCATTTTTTTCTCCGGCTCACCCTTTGGCAATACTATCAAAATTTCGAACGGGCCACGGGGTGGTGTCAGGGCATAATTATTGAACCGATTCTTTCGTATGTGTATAAAATATTGTATGGAAGTAACCAAGACCGATTTTCTGATCCGATTCAGTGGTTCGATCGATACTCAGTTTTTTCTACGTCTCGGTGAACATTGCCTTTTGGCAATACAGGCAAAATTTCGAACAAGTCGCGTGATGGCTTCAGGGCATAATTATTGATCCGATTTTTTCGTATGTGTATAAAATATTGTATGAAAGTCTCCAAGAACGAATTGTTGATCCGTTCAGTGGTTCGACCCATACTCAATTTTTCTCCGGCTCGATGAACATACCCCTTTGGCAATACTGGCAAAATTTCGGACGTGCCCCGAGGTGGCGTCAGGGCATAATTATTGATCCGATTCTTTCGTATGTGTATAAAATATTGTATGGAAGTCTCCAGGACCGAATTTCTGATCCGATTTAGTGGTTCGACCCATACTCAGTTTTTTCTCCGGCTCGATCAATATACCCCTTTGGCAATACTGCCAAATTTTGAACGGGCCCTTGGGTGGCGTCAGAACATAATTATTGATCCGATTATTTCGTATGTATATATAATATTGTATGTAAGTCTCCTATACCGAATTTTTGATCTGATTCAGTGATTCGACCCATACTCATTTTTTTCTCAGGCTCGCCCTTTGGCAATACTATCAAAATTTCGAACGGGCCACGGGGTGGTGTCAGGGCATAATTATTGAACCGATTCTTTCGTATGCGTATAAAATATTGTATGGAAGTCACCAAGACCGAATTTCTGATCCGATTCAGTGGTTCGATCCATACTCAGTTTTTTCAACGTCTCGGTGAACATAGCCTTTTGGCAATACTGGCAAAATTTCGAACAAGTCGCGTGATGGCTTCAGGGCATAATTATTGATCCGATTTTTTCGTATGTGTATAAAATATTGTATGAAAGTCTCCAAGAACGAATTGTTGATCCGATTCAGTGGTTCGACCCATACTCAGTTTTTTCTCTGGCTCGATGAACATACCCCTTTGGCAATACTGGCAAAATTTCGGACGGGCCCCGAGGTGGCGTCAGGGGATAGTTATTGATCCGATTCTTTCGTATGTGTATAAAATATTGTATAGAAGTCTCCAGGACCGAATTTCTGATTCGATTTAGTGGTTCGACCCATACTCAGTTTTTTCTCCGGCTCGGTGAACAAACCCCTTTGGCAATACTGGCAATATTTCGAACGGGCCTCGAGGTGGCGTCAGGGCATAATTATTGACCCGATTCTTTCGTATGTGTATAAAATATTGAATCGAAGTCACCAAGAACGAATTTCTGATCCAGTTCAGTGGTTCGACCCATACTCAGTTTTTTCTCTGGCTCGGTGAACATACCCTTTTGTCAATAATGGCCAAATTTCGAACAGGCCTCGATGTGGCGTCGGGGCATAATTATTGATTCGAATCTTTCGTATATGTATAAAATATTGTATCGAAGTCACCAAGACCGAATTTCTGATCCAATTCAATGGTTCGACCCATACTCAGTTTTTTCTCCGGCTCGGTGAACATACCCTTTGGCAATAGTGGCAAAATTTCGAACGGGCCCTGGGGTGGCGTCACGGCATAAATATTGATCAGATTCTTTCGTATGTTTATAAAATATTGTATGGAAGTCTTCAAGACCGAATTTCTGATCCGATTCAATGGTTCGACCCATACTTATATTTTTCTTCGGCTCGGTGAACATACCTTTTTGACAATACTATCAAAATTTCCAACCTGCCGCGGGGTGGCGTCAGGGCATAATTATTGAACAGATTCTTTCGTATGTGTATAAAATATTGTATGGAAGTCACCAAGACCGAATTTCTGATCCGATTCAGTTGTTCGATCCATACTCATTAATTAGATAACTCATCTAGATAATAATTTATTATTTTATATTAACACATATACGAACATAAATAAACCAACATAAATAAATGAACATAAACGAACGTTCATAAACATAAATGAACGAACGAAACATGTGTTCATGTTCGTTCGTTTAATAAATAAACGAACTTCCCACCGAACGTTCGGTTCGTTTATAGGCCTAGGTGCATAAACTGGTTCAAAAGTCGAAATCAATTTATGGACGGTTTTGGTTCGGGGTTGAAATAGGTTTTTTAATCAAGTTACGATCTGATTCAGTGGTTCGACCCATACTCAGTTTTTTCTCCGGCTCGTGTACATACCCCTTTGGCAATACTGGCAAAATTTCGAACGAGCCACGGGGTGGCTTCAGGGCATATTTATTAATATGATTCATTCGTGAAGTCATAAAATATTGTATGGGAGTCTCCAAGACCGAATTTCTGATCCGATTCAGTGGTTTGACCCATACTCAGTTTTTTCTCCGGCTCGTGAACATACCCTTTTGTAATACTGGCAAAATTTCGAACGGGCCCCGAGGTGGCGTTAGCGCATAATTATTGATATGATTCTTTCGTATGTGTATAAAATATTGTATGGAAGTCTCAAATACCGAATTTCTGATCTGATTCAGTGGGTCGCCCATACTCAGTTTTTTCTCCGGTTCAGTGAACTTGCCCCTTTGACAATACTGGCAAAATTTCGAACGGGCTGCGGGGTGGCGTCAGGGCATAATTATTGATTTAATTCTTTCGTATGTGTATAAAATATTGTATGGAATTCTCCAAAACCGAATTTCTGATCCGATTCAGTGGTTCGAACCATACTCAGTTTTTTCTCCGACTCGATGAACATACCCCTTTGGCAATACTAGCAAAATTTCGAACGGGCCAGCGGGTGTCGTCGGGGCCTAATTATTGATCTGATTCTTTCGCATGTGTATAGAATATTGTATGAAAGTCTCCAAGACCGAATTTCTGATCCGATTCAGTGGTTCGGCCCATACTCAGTTTTTTCTCCAGCTTGGTGAATATACCCCTTTGGCAATGTTGGCAAAATTTCAAGCGGGCCTCGGGGTGGCGTCAGGGCATAATTATTGATTCAATTCTTTCGTATATTTATAGAATATTGTATGAAAGTCTCCAAGACCGAATTACTGATCTGATTCATAGGTTCGACTCATACTCAGTTTTTTCTCCGGGTCTGTGAACATGCCCCTTTTGCAATCCTGGTAAAATTTTGAATGGGTCGCGGGGTGGCGTTAGGGCATAATTATTGATCTGATTCTTTCTAATGTGCATAAAACATTGTATAGAAGTCTCCAGGACCGAATTTCTAATCCGATTCAGTGGTTCGACCCATACTCAGTTTTTATCCTTCTCGGTGATTAAACCCCTTTGGCAATACGGCAAAATTTCGAAAGGGCCCCGGTGTGGAGTCATGGCATAATTATTGATTCATTATTTCATAGGTGTATAAAATACTGTATGGAAGTCTCAAGACCGAATTTCTAATCCAATTTAGTGGTTCGAACCATACTCAGTTTTTTCTCCAACTTGGTGAATATACACCTTTGGCAATGTTGATAAAATTTCAAGCGGGCCTCGGGGTGGCGTCAGGGCATAATTATTGATTCGATTCTTTCGTATATTTATAGAATATTGTATGCAAGTCTCCAAAACCGAGTTACTGATCTGATTCATAGGTTCGACTCATACTCAGTTTTTTCTCTGGGTCTGTGAACATATCCGTTTAACAATACTAACAAAATTTTGAACGGGCCGCGGGGTGGCGTCAGGGCATAATTATTGATCTGATTCTTTCGAATGTGCATAAAACATTGTATAGAAGTCTCCAAGACCGAATTTCTCATCCGATTCAGTGGTTCGACCCATACTCAGTTTTTCTCCGGTTCGGTGATCAAACCCCTTTGGCAATACGGCAAAATTTCGAACGGGCCCCGGTGTGGAGTTGTTAGTGCCCGGTTTTACGTCTCGTGTCTTTGTAATTATCATTAATGTTTATTTTATATTTAAATGTAATATTTAAATGTTTATTTATCTAGTTCGTTACGTTTGAGTCTAGTTCGCTAAGAATGTTAGCGAATTAAGACTAGTTCATTAAGGTTAAGTCTAGTTCGCTAGGGATGTTAGCGAACTAGGACATTATAATGTATTCCCTCCTGATTCGTTAGGGGATGTTAACGAATCAGGGGGAGGTTCGTTAAGTTAACGAAGTGGATGCTGGTTCGCTAGGGGATGTTAGCGAACCAGATCGTCTTCTATAAATAGTGAACCACTGTTCACTTGTAAGCGTTGAAGTTTTGAGAGAATTAATATTATTCAGAAAGATTTAATGTATTATCTCTCTATCTCTCAAGCTTCATAATAAACATACTGATAATATATACTACATACTAATAGCAACCAAACTAACGTATTAGAGAGCTAGATCCGGATAATTAATATTAACATATAGATCTGGATTAGATCTAAGTTATTATATATATTGATTAGAACGATTCTAAAAGTGATCAAACAAGTGGTATCAGAGCTTTCGGGGCTCAATTCGCTTGGTTTGATTGTTATTGTTATAGTTTTTGTGTTTATTTTATGTTTGGATTGAGTTTGAATCTATTTGAGTTGATTTGGATTGAATCTGGATGGATTAGAGTGAATCTGGTTTAGTTAAGGTATTATTGATGTTCAATTGAGTGGAATTGAATTGTGGATTGGATTTGTGATGTTTATTGTGTTTTCGGTTTGAGTCCGTAAACAGGGGATTAGTTTTGGTTGAAATTGATTCGTGTATTGTGATAATCGGTTACGAGATGTGTTGGGTTGAATTCGCGTTGTGATTACGAAGATTTTGGTATATTATTTGTTAAGTTTGGTTAAGAATTGAGTGAGTATCACGAATCTGGAATTGATAAGTTTCTGGGTTTGATCTTCATATTTCTGGAAAATTGTTCTTGAATGTTTGAAGATTTGAAGATGAATGCGATTCGTTATAAAGTTTCAAACGATTAGCTATGTCTTTAACTTGATTCGCTATCAGTTCTTGCCATTCGCTAATCAGTTCGCTAACTGATTCGTGTGAGTTAATCAATTCGTGCCATCTAGTTCGTTAACTAGATAACTGATTCGTTTGACACGTGTTTGTCTTGGAATTTGTGCTCTAACAACTTTTTTCCACGTGGCAGAAAGGAATCAAGTTTGTTACAAACGGTTGTAACAACCTGATTCGTTATAGTATAATTCGCTATAGTGTTGATTCGCTATCAACTGTAGCTGATTCGTTATTTTAATTCGCTAAGCACTTCTTAGTAATTCGTTAAGTTGACTTGGTCAATTCGTGTGATCAATTCGTTAAGTTGACTTGGTCAATTCGTGTGATCAGTTCGTTAAGTTGACTTGGTCAATTCGTGTGATCAATTCGTTAAGTTGACTTGGTCAATTCGTTTGGTCAATTCGTTAGGTTGACTTGTGATTCGTTAAACTTTCATCATATTCGTTATCTGTTTCGCCTTTTGGGTGATTCGTTAACTTTATTTGTGATTCGTTAAGTTGACTCGCTAGGTTGACTTTTGATTCGCTAACACACTCACCGCATTCGTTAAGACTTGATTCGTTAAGACTCAATTCGCTACACTATTCACAGTTCGCTCAACCTTGTTCATTGATTCGTTAAACATAGTGTGTAGTTCGCTATAACTGTACACTTGTTTATTTTCAAATATGGCTGGTATGTATGCATTGGCGTCTCAAAATATGTTGATGCAACAGATGTTGCAACTTGATACCGAGATAGGATCACATTCTAAATGTCCAAGATTGATGAAGTTCAGTGACTTTGCCAAATGGGAACCTCGGTTTCGTGCACATTTGGGATCTGTTCATCCTGACTGCTCATATTGTCTTGATGAGATTTATGTTGCACCAATGATTGGTGATGATACTATTGGGTATACTCCTAAAGCTGTTTCTCAATACTCACAAGAAGAGAAGAAAGCTTTAGAAATCGAGATAAAAGCATATTCTACTATGACTATGGCTTTACCATAGAATATTTTTCATCAAGTTGGAAGTATCAAGAGATGTGCATCTTTGTTTCAACATCTGCGAATGAGAAGCATGGGTAACACAGCTGAGAGTAAGAAAGTGATGCTCAAGTTTCAATTTCAAAACTTTAATTTATTGAATGGAGAAACAGTTGAAGAGATGACTACAAGATTTAGTCACTTAATTGCTGAAATGGACAAGATGAAAATGGAGATTTCTGAAAGAGATAAAATTGACACTATCAAGAGTGTGCTTCCTAGTTCCTATTCAACATTTCTCATGGTTTTGAAAGAAAATGATTATTTTCTGAATGAAGATTTGATAGCACTTGAATTTCTACAAAATATCGAAGCTAGAGAATATGATCTTAAGTGTCAAAAATCTTCCAAAGAAAATCAAGATCCGGCTTTCTACGGTGGAAGTATGCCTCTCAGTTCAACAATCTCACTAATCACTGCTTTTCTAACTCATGCCGCAAGTGAAAAAGAATCTGCTATATTTAATGATCCAAAAGTTTGTTTCTACTCTGCTGGTAATTCAGGTGGTTCTGGAAGTTCTACTAGTACCAATCCATTTGCTGCACCACCTAGTGTGAATATGAAGGAACCTGAGCAAAACTTTGCTTTTCTGACGGCATTTATGTCTTCATATGAAAACTTGGTGAGTAGTAAAATTGCCACACGTGAGTTAACTGATGAGGATTATGATCAGATAGATCCGGATGATCTAGAGATCATGGATTTGAAATGGAATATGGCCATGATTGTTCGTAAAGTTAAAAGATTCATGCAGAGAACTGGAAAAGATCTTCCAGCGTTAAACAAGAAGTTGGGTTTTGACAAATTAAAGGTGAAGTGTTATAATTGTCAAGAATTCGGGCATTTCGCAAAGGAATGTGACAAACCAAGAAAAAAATACACTGGACCTCGTGGTCAAAGTCAAAATGCTTCTTCACCACGAGGAAGTGATGCTGAAAAGAAACCATCTTCTTCTACAACACAAGCAATGTTAGCAGACGGAACTGATTGGTCACAACGACTACTTTGCAATGATGTTCAAGCAAATTTAGCTATGTTTGGGTTACATGAAGATTGTCAAGATGTTACTGGTAGTGTGATGTCTTCAGATAATGATTCTGGATCTAATTCTGACGATTCTTTCGACAAGACTTCTAAATCAATGTTTGCTTGCATGGCTAAGATCAATGAGGTTAGTAATTCTATTTCTTCTACTTCATTTGTTAAAGCATCATGTGTTGACTGTGAATCTAATAACTCTAAGTTAGATGCTTTAAAAAATCAAAACGATAATCTTATAAGAGAAATTGCTTCTCTTAAGGACACTTATCAACAATCTCTTGAGTCTCAAATGAAATCTCGAGAAAAGATTGAAGCATTGTCGACAAGTAATCATGATCTCAAAGCCGAGTTATCTGTGAAAATGACTATTAATGACCAAAAGTTTCAGGAAATTTTGAAACATCGTTCTAAGATAACTGAGCTTGAGAATGAGGTTATTGAGTTGAAGAACAAGTTGGGTAAATTTTGAAATTCTTCATTTTTATTGAATGAAATTATTGAAGTTTCTGGAAAACAAAAAGATTCTAAGAAAGGTATTGGTTTTGTTGAAATTCCACCACCTTTTCATAATGATTATAAAATTAATCCTTTTGCAAGAAAAGAAGAGGATTTGATTCAAAAGGAATCTGTGATTTCTGAAAAACCTAAAGTGGTTAAACCTGAAATTGTTAAACCCCAAGTTGCTCCTCAAAAATCTCATGTCCAAAGCAAAAAGGTGTTTCTTGAACACAATGACGAGGTCATTATCGAGGATGTATTTGAACCAGAGATTATACACAAGAATAAGAACATTCCCAGTTCTAATCATATTCTGTACGAACCTCACGAATTTGAGGAAGCAGTGTATGGTTCACACAAACCTCAAGAGAAAAAGGAAAATTCAAAGAATGCGAACTCTATGAAGGCATATAAGTCAGTTAAACCAAAAATTTCTGATGAGGATTTAATGCGTTTCATTAATCCTTCTAGTTCTAAGCCATCTGCTGCTAGAGTTTTTAAGTTAAAGGGAATGGACACAATGTTCACTGAAAAAGATATTCCAATTAGTATCATTAAGCCTGAGCTAATTGAGAGTGTTTTTGTCAATGAAACTTCAAAAATTCAAGAACTTGAACGTGTGTATGCTCAAACAAAAACATCAGTTCAATCTAATCCATTGACTAAGGCCTCCTGCTATGCTGTCGACTGTTTCTTCAACAACTTCAATGAGACCTCCTCCTCTGCCTACAACTACTCTTCCTCCACCTCCGCCTAGTGATGTCTCATTCATGAGAATCACTCGACCTCAAGGACCTGTTCAACCTGTTCATCCATCTGTATACAACTTGCCACCGGGTCGACAAACGGAAATGCTGCTTAATCTGCTACATTTATATGAAAATCAAATGGCAGCTGACAGACAAACTCAAGAACGACTCATTGAGAATCAACGAAAGATGATGAGTTATATTTCTTTCTGTCAAAAGGAGACCAAGGCGTTACGCACGATTATTGAGTCTCAGGGGGTGAAATTAAAAGAACAAGATGAGTTAATTTTACAATTAACTTGTAAAGATGATGCCCACAAGAAACTCAGAAATGATGATGATGATCCTGACGAGTCTGATGCAGGAGGTGAGCCTAAACAATCGCATGGTTCATCCTCTGGTGCTGGTGTTAGTGGCGCTGATGATTCGAACAAACAGATAATTTCATATCAAGATCCAACAGCTGCCAAGCCGATAGAAATGATTGAGGCTAACACGGTGATATTTATTGATGAATTGGGGATGGTTAGAAGTGTGGTGAAAAGAGATGAGATACAGATCGGTGAGTTTGTGATTAGATCTTTGACAAGGGAGCAGATCTCGATTCTACTTGGGCTAAATGACGATCAGCTGACTGCATTAGAGACTGAGCCCGATGTCGAAGTGATCAATGAAAATGAAATGGAAGATGATCCGTTATTTATGGATACGAATTTTATTTATGAGAACGAGGAGATTGAGATGGAGGATGTGACAGCTGATGAGTACCCGGACTTGTGTCAACACGCAAATGTTGATCAAGGTGCTCCGGTATTTAATGAAAACGTAATTAAAGAGACTGAGGATGATTTGGAGAAAATTGTGCAACGGACTGTTCCTTCACTAAAAGAAGTGACTGATGATGACATTGAAAGATGGTTCAAACGCCAGAAAGTGGGTAAGATCATCAGTGCTTTTCGGTATGTAGATAAAGAAAGAAAGGATACAGCTGCTGCTTGGATTGAGGCAAATCAGATGACTACCTTCAAGACTGTTTCTAAGGTACATGGTGATATTGTCTCCTGGCTCTATGATTCAGACCTTAAGGTATGTATTGTGAAATGGGAAAAAGGTGTCCAATATTACGAGAGGATAATGGATGTTTTAACATTACCGCGTTGGGATGTACGCACCCTCGCGAGACGTCCATTTATCAATCGTGGGGGTAACCGAACTGCTGAGTGGTTTCATCAACACTTACTGTTCGAGGTCAATCATGGCTTCAAATTCTTCAAACCCCAGGTCCCAAGACGTAAACATACTGATGAGATTGATCCAAGGACCGGCTGGAAGAAACTTGTTTTGAAAGTGAAGCCACCAAAGACTATGAGAAGGGTTCCTGTGAAGACAATGCCTCAAGATATTCATCTGTCATTCAACCGTTGGTACTATGACAATTGTACTGGCGAGGCCGTTATGGTTCATAGTCGAGGACTACAGACTGAGCTCATCAAGATAATCGATCCAATGTGGTTGGTTAATTTATCAGAGACAGAGAATGACGTGCTATACAGGAAGCAGATTTTGTTTGAACGCCAAGAAGATTATTACCTGGCTATGCAATTCCAACGTGTTGTTCGTGTATGCCATGAACATGGGATTCATAGTTGCAGAGATTGGCAGACAAAGCGTTTCAGATAAGTTAAAGACAAAGAGCTCAAGACGAGGGGGTGTCTGTTAGTGCACGGTTTTGCGTCTCGAGTCTTTGTAATTATCATTAATGTTTATTTTATATTTAAATGTAATATTTAAATGTTTATTTATCTAATTCGTTACGTTTGAGTCTAGTTCGCTAAGAATGTTAGCGAATTAAGACTAGTTCGTTAAGGTTAAGTCTAGTTCGCTAGGGATGTTAGCGAACTAGGACATTATAATGTATTCCCTCCTGATTCGTTAGGGGATGTTAACGAATCAGGGGGAGGTTGGTTAAGTTAACGAAGGGGATGCTGGTTCGCTAGGGGATGTTAGCGAACCAGATCGTCTTCTATAAATAGTGAACCACTGTTCACTTGTAAGCGTTGAAGTTTTGAGAGAATTAATATTATTCAGAAAGATTTAAAGTATTCTCTCTCTATCTCTCAAGCTTCACAATAAACATACTGATAATATATACTACATACTAATAGCAATCAAACTAACGTATTAGAGAGCTAGATCCGGAAAATTAATATTAACATATAGATCTGGATTAGATCTAAGTTATTATATATATTGATTAGAACGATTCTAAAA
The DNA here is from genome assembly GCF_021521415.1 of Bidens hawaiensis. Classification (NCBI taxonomy): domain Eukaryota; kingdom Viridiplantae; phylum Streptophyta; class Magnoliopsida; order Asterales; family Asteraceae; genus Bidens; species Bidens hawaiensis. The sequence goes on along the minus strand of NW_027491617.1, from coordinate 443,140 downwards.
GGGATCAAACAGGAGTCATGGCATAATTATTGATTCATTATTTCGTAGGTGTATAAAATAATGTATGGAAGTCACCAAAACCGAATTTGTGATCCGATTAAGTGGTTCGACCCATACTCAGTTTTTTCTCCTACTCGGTGAACATACCCCTTTGGCAATACTGGCAAAATTTCGAAAGGGCTGCGAGGTGGCGTCAGGGCATAATTATTGAACCGATTCTTTCGTATGTGTATAAAATATTGTATGGAAGTCCCCAAGACCGAATTTCTGATCCGATTCAGTGGTTCGAACCATATTCAGTTTTTTCTCCAGTTCGGTGAACATACCCTTTTGGCAATACTGCCAAATTTTGAACGGGCCCTAGGGTGGCGTCAGGGCATAATTATTGATCCGAATCATTCGTATGTGTACATAATATTATATTGAAGTCTCCTAGACCGAATTTCTGATCCGATTCAGTGGTTCGACCCATACTCATTTTTTTTTCCGGCTCGATGAACATACCCCTTTAGCAATACTATCAAAATTTCGAACGGGCCACGAGGTGGAGTCTGGGCATAAATATTGAACCGATTCTTTCGTATGTGTATAAAATATTGTATGGAAGTTTCCACGACCGAATTTTTGATCCGATTCAGTGGTTCGACCCATACTCATTTTTTTCTCCGGCTCGGTGAACAAACCCCTTTGGCAATACTGGCAATATTTTGAACAGGCCTCGAGGTGGCGTCAAGGCATAATTATTGACCCGATTCTTTCGTATGTGTATAAAATATTGTATCGAAGTCACCAAGAACGAAATTCTGATCCAATTCAGTGGTTCGACCCATACTCAGTTTTTTCTCCGGCTCGATGAACATACCCTTTTGTCAATAATGGCCAAATTTCGAACGGGCCTTGAGGTGGCGTCGGGGCATAATTATTGATCCGATTCTTTCGTATGTGTATAAAATATTGCATCGATGTCTCCAAGAATAGATTTCTGATCCGATTCAGTGGTTCGACCCATACTCATTTTTTTCTCCGGCTAGGTGAACATACCCCTTTGATAACACAGACAAAATTTAGAACGGTCCTCGAGGTGGCGTTAGGGCATAATTATTGATCCGATTCTTTCGTATGTGTATAAAATATTGTATCGAAGTCATCAAGACCGAATTTGTGTTCGATTCAGTGGTTCGACCCATACTCAGTTTGTTCTCCGGCTCGGTGAACATACCTCTTTGGCAACACTAGCAAAATTTACAACGGGCCTCGAGGTGGCGTCAGGGCATAATTATTGATCCGATTCTTTTGTATGTGTATAAAATATTGTATGGAAATCTTTAAAACCGAATTTCTGATCCGATTCAGTCGTTCGACCCATACTCAGTTTTTTCTCCGGCTCGGTGAACTTACTCCTTTGAAAATACTGCCAAATTTTGAACGGTTCCTGGGGTGGCGTTAGGGCATAATTGTTTATCTGATTCTTTCGTATGTGCATAAAATATTGTATGGAAGTTTCCAAGACCGAATTTCTGATCCGATTCAGTGGTTCGACCCATACTCATTTTTTTCTCCGGCTCGGTGAACATACCCCTTTGGCAATACTATCAAAATTTCGAACGGGCCGCGGGGTGGCTTTAGGGTATAATTATTGAACCGATTCTTTCGTATGTGTATAAAATATTGTATGGAAGTCACCAAGACCGAATTTCTGATACGATTCAGTGGTTCGACACTTACCCAGTTTTTTCTCCGGCTAGATGAACATACCCCTTTGGCAATACAGACAAAATTTTGAATGGGCCTCGAGGTGGCGTCAGGGCATAATTATTGATCCGATTCTTTCGTATGTGTATAAAATATTGTATCGAAGTCACCAAGACCGAATTTGTGATCCGATTCAGTGGTTCGACCCATACTCAGTTTTTTCTCCGGCTCGGTGAACATACCCTATGGCAATACAAGCAAAATTTACAACGGGCCTCTTGGTGGCGTCAGGGCATAATTATTGATCCGATTCTATCGTATGTGGATAAAATATTGTATCGAAGTCACTAAGACCGAATTTCTGATCCGATTTAGTGGTTCGACCTATACTCAGTTTTTTCTCTGGCTCGGTGAACAAAGCCCTTTGGCAATAATGACAAAATTTCGAACAAGTCGCGGGGTGGCGTCAGGGCATAATTATTGATCCGATTTTTTCGTATGTGCATAAAATTTTGTATGGAAGTCTCCAAGAACGAATTGCTGATCCGATTCAGTGGTTCGACCCTTACTAAGTTTTTTCTCCGGCTCGATGAATATACCCCTTTGGCAATACTGCCAAATTTTGAACGGGCCCTTGGTGGCGTCAGAACATAATTATTGATCCGATTCTTTCATATGTGTATATAATATTGTATGTAAGTCTCCTAGACCAAATATATGATCCGATTCAGTGATTCGACCCATACTCATTTTTTTATCCGGGTCGGTGAACATGCCCCTTTGGCAATACTATCAAAATTTCGAATGGGCCACGGGGTGGCGTCAGGGCATAATTATTGAACCGATTCTTTCGTATGTATATAAAATATTGTATGGAAGTCACCAAGACCGAATTTCTGATCCGATTCAGGTTCGATCCATACTCAGTTTTTTTACGTCTCGGTGAACATAGCCTTTTGGCATTACTGGCTAAATTTCGAAAAATTCGCGGAATGGATTCAAGGCATAATTATTGATCTGATTTTTTCGTATGTGTATAAAATATTGTATGAAAGTCTCGATGAACGAATTGCTGATCCGATTCAATGGTTCGACCCATACTCAGTTTATTTTCCGGCTCGATGAACATACCCCTTTGGCAATACAATCAAAATTTCGAACGGGCCTCGAGGTGGCGTCAAGGGATAGTTATTGATCCGATTCTTTCGTATGTGTATAAAATATTGTATGGAAGTTTCCAGGACCGAATTTCTGATCCGATTAAGTGGTTCGACCCATACTCAGTTTTTTCTCCGGCTCGGTGAACACACCCCTTTGGCAATACTGGCAATATTTCGAACGGGCCTCGAGGTGGCGTTAGGGCATAATTATTTACCCGATTCTTTCGTATGTGTATAAAATATTGTATCGAAGTCACCAAGAACGAATTTCTGATCCAATCCAGTGGTTCGAACCATACTCAGTTTTTTCTCCGGCTCGGTGAACATACCCTTTTGTCAATAATGGCCAAATTTCGAACGGGCCCGAGGTGGCGTCGGGGCATAATTATTGATCCGATTCTTTCGTAAATGTATAAAATATTGTATCGAAGTCACCAAGACCGAATTTCTGATCCAATTCAGTGGTTCGACCCATACTCAGTTTTTTCTCCGGCTCGGTGAACATACCCTTTGGCAATAATGGCAAAATTTCGAACGGGCCCTGGGGGTGGCGCCACGGCATAATTATTGATCAGATTCTTTCGTAGGTGTGTAAAATATTGTATAGAAGTCTTCATGACCGAATTTATGATCCGATTCAGTGGTTCGACCCATACTTATTTTTTTCTTCGCCTCGGTGAACATACTCTTTTGACAATTCTATCAAAATTTCCAACCGGCCGTGGGGTGGGGTCAGGGCATAATTATTGAACCGATTCTTTCGTATGTGTATAAAATATTGTATGGAAGTCACCAAGACCGAATTTCTGATCCGATTTAGTGGTTCGTTCCATACTTAGTTTTTTCTACGTCTCGGTGAACATACCCCTTTGGCAACACTGGCTAAATTTCGAACAAGTCGCGGGGTGGCGTCAGGGCATAATTATTGATCCGATTTTTTCGTATGTGTATAAAATATTGTATGAAAGTCTCCAAGAACGAATTGCTGATCCGATTCAGTGGTTTAACCCATACTCATTTTTTTCTCCTGTTCGGTGAACATACCCCTTTGGCAATACTGGCAAAATTTCGAACGCGGCGCGGGGTGTTGTATGGCATAATTATTGACCCGCTTCTTTCGTATGTGTATAAAATATTGTATGGAAGTCTCCAAGAACGAATTGCGGATCTGACTTAGTGGTACGACACCCATACTCAGTTTTTTCTCCGGCTCGGTGAACATACCCCTTTGGCAATACTGGCAAAATTTCGAACGGGCCCCGAGGTAGCGTCAGGGCATAATTATTGGTTTGATTCTTTCGAATGTGTATAAAATATTGTATGGAAGTCTCCAGGACCGAATTTCTGATCCGATTCAGTGACTCGACCCATACCCAGTTTTTTCTCTGGTTCGGTGAACATACCCTTTGGCAATACTGGCAAAATTTCGTATGGGTTCTGAGGTAGCGTCAGAGCATAATTATTGATTTGATTCTTTTGAATGTGTATAAAATATTGTATGGAAGTCTCCAGGACCGAATTTCTTATCCGATTCAGTGGTTCGACCCATACCCCGAACATACCCTTTTGGCAATACAGGCAAAATTTTGAACGAGCCGCAGGGTGGCGTCAGGGCATAATTATTGATCCGATTCTTTCGTATGTGTATAAAATATTGTATGGAAATCTTCAAGACCGAATTTCTGATCCGATTCAGTCTTTCGACCCATACTCAGTTTTTCTCCGGCTCGGTGAACATACTCCTTTGACAATAATGCCAAATTTTGAACGGTTCCTGGGGTGGCGTTAGGGCATAATTATTTAACAGATTCAATCTTATGTGCATAAAATATTGTATGTAAGTTTCCAAGACCGAATTTCTGATCCGATTCAGTGGTTGGACCCATACTCATTTTTTTCTACGACTCGGTGAACATACTCCTTTGGCAATACTATCAAAATTTAGAACGGGTCGCGGGGTGTCGTCAGGGCATTATTATTGAACCGATTCTTTCGTATGCGTATAAAATATTGTATTGAAGTCTCCAAGACCGAATTTCTGATACAATTCAGTGGTTCGACCCATACCCAGTTTTTTCTCCGGTTAGGTGAACATACCCCTTTGGCAATACTGACAAAATTTCGAACGGGCCTCGAGGTGGCGTCAAGGCATAATTATTGATCCGATTCTTTCGTATGTGTATAGAATATTGTATCGAAGTCACCAAAACCGAATTTGTGATCCGATTCAGTGGTTCGACCCATACTCAGTTTTTTCTCCGGCTCGGTGAACATACCCCTTTGGCAATACTAGCAAAATTTCGATCGGGCCTCGAGGTGGCGTCAGGGCATAATTATTGATCCGATTCTTTCGTATGTGTATAAAATATTGTATCGAAGTCACCAAGACCGAATTTCTGATCCGATTCAGTGGTTCGACCCATACTCAGTTTTTTCTCCGGCTCGCTGAACAAACCCCTTTGGCAATACTGGCAAAATTTCGAACAAGCCGCGGGGTGGCGTTAGGGCATAATTATTGAACAGATTCATTCGTATGCGTATAAAATATTGTATGGAAGTCACGAAGACCGAATTTCTGATCTGATTCAGTGGTTCGAGCCATATTTAGTTTTTCGTCCTGTTCGATGAACACACCCCTTTGGCAATAATGCCAAATTTTGAACGGGCCCTGTGTGGCGTCAGGGCATAATTATTGATCCAATTCTTTCGTATGTGTATATAATTTTGTATGGATGTCTCCTCGAATGAAATTCTGATCCGATTCAATGATTCGAGCAATACTCATTTTTTTCTCCGGCTCGGTGATCTTACCCCTTTGGCAATACTATCAAAATTTCGAACGGGCCGCGAGGTGGCGTTAGGGCATAAATATTGAACCGATTCTTTCGTATGTGAATAAAATATTGTAAGGAAGTCTTTAAGACCGAATTTCTGATTCGATTCAGTGGTTCGACCGATACTCGTTTTTTTCTCCGGCCCGATGAACATACCCCTTTGGAAATACAATCATAATTTCGAACGTGCCTTGGGGTGGCGTCAGGGCATAATTATTAAACCGATTCCTTCGTATGTGTATAAAATATTGTATCGAAGTCTCCAAGACCGAATTTCTGATCCGATTCAGTGGTTCGACCCATAACCAGTTTTTTCTCCGGCTTGGTGAACATACCCGTTTGGCAATACTGACAAAATTTTGAACAGGCCTCGAGGTGGTGTCAGAACATAATTATTGAACAGATTCATTCTGATGCGTATAAAATATTGTATAGAAGTCGCCAAGAACGAATTGTTGATCCGATTTAGTGGTACGACCCCTTTGTCAATAATGGCAAAATTTCGAACAAGTCGCGAGGTGGCGTCAGGGCATAATTATTGATCCGATTTTTTCGTATGTGTATAAAATTTTGAATGGAAGTCTCCAAAAACGAATGGCTGATCCGATTCAGTGGTTCGACCCATACTCAGTTTTTCTCCGGCACGACAAACATACCCCTTTGGCAATACTGCCAAATTTTGAACGGGCCCTGGGGTGGCGTCAAAACATAATTATTGCTCCGATTCTTTCGTATGTGTATATAATATCGTATGTAAGTCTCCTAGACTGAATATCTGATCCGATTCAGTGATTCAACCTATACTCATTTTATTCTCCGGCTCGGTGAACATACCCCTTTGGCAATACTATCAAAATTTCGAACGGGCCACGAGGTGGTGTCAGGGAATAATTATTGAACCGATTCTTTCGTATGTATATAAAATATTGTATGGAAGTCACCAAGACCGAATTTCTGATCCGATTCAGTGGTTCGATCCATACTCAGTTTTTTCTACGTCTCGGTGAACATAGCCCTTTGGCAATACTGGCAAAATTTTGAACAAGTCGCGAGATGGTTTCAGGGCATAATTATTGATCCGATTTTTTCGTATGTGTATAAAATATTGTATGAAAGTCTCCAAGAACGAAATGCTGATCCGATTCAATGGTTCGACCCATACTCAGTTTTTTCTCCGGCTCGATGAACATAACCCTTTGGCAATACTGGCAAAATTTCGAACAAGTCGCGGGGTGGCGTCAGGGCATAATTATTGATCCGATTTTTTCTTATGTGTATAAAATTTTGTATGGAAGTCTCCAAGAACGAATGGCTGATTAGATTTAGTGGTTCGACCCATACTCAGTTTTTCTTCGGCACGATGAACATACCCCTTTGGCAATACTGCCAAATTTTAAACGGGCCCTGGGGTGGCGTCAAAACATAATTATTGCTCCGATTCTTTCGTATGTGTATATAATATTGTATGTAAGTCTCCTAGACCGAATATCTGATCCGATTCAGTGATTCGACCTATACTCATTTTTTTCTCCGGCTGGGTGAACATACCCCTTTGGCAATACTATCAAAATTTCGAACGGGCCACAGAGTGGTGTTAGGTCATAATTATTGAACCGATTCTTTTGTATGTGTATAAAATATTGTATGGAAGTCACCAAGACCGAATTTCTGATCTGATTCAGTGGTTCGATCCATACTCAGTTTTTCTACGTCTCGGTGAACATAGCCCTTTGGCAATACTGGCAAAATTTCGAACAAGTCGCGGGATGGCTTCAGAGCATAATTATTGATCCGATTTTTTCGTATGTGTATAAAATATTGTATGAAAGTCTTCAAGAACGATTTGCTGATCCGATTTAGTGGTTCGACCCATACTCAGCTTTTTCTCCGGCTCGATGAACATACCCCTTTGGCAATACTGGCAAAATTTCGAACGGGCCTCGAGGTGGCGTCAAGGCATAATTATTGATCCGATTCTTTCGTATGTGTATAAAATATTGTATCGAAGTCTCCAGGACCGAATTTCTGATCCAATTCAGTGGTTCGACCCATACTAAGTTTTTTCTCCGGCTCGGTGAACAAACCCCTTTGGCAATACTGGCAATATTTCGAACGGGCCTCGAGGTGGCGTCAGGGCATAATTATTGATCCGATTCTTTCGTATGTGTATAAAATATTGTATCGAAGTCACCAAGAACGAATTTCTGATCCAATTCAGTGGTTCGACCCATACTCAGTTTTTTCTCCGGCTCGGTGAACATACCCTTTTGTCAATAATGGAAAATTTTCGAACGGGCCTCGAGGTGGCGTCGGGGCATAATTATTGATCCGATTGTTTCGTATGTGTATAAAATATTGTATCGAAGTCACTAAGACCGAATTTTTGATCCGATTCAGTGGTTTGATCCATACTCGGTTTTTTCTACGTCTCGGTGAACATACCCCTTTGGCAATACTGGCAAAATTTCAAACAAGTCGCGGGGGTGGCGTCAGGGCATAATTATTGATCCGATTTTTTCGTATGTGTATAAAATATTGTATGAAAGTCTCCAAGAACGAATTGCTGTAGGTTCCCAGCCGGATCTACACGGAATATCTCGTTCTACTTAGGTGCGGAATCCCTACGTAAGACGATACGAGCGTAGAAGACGAAACACGTTAAACACAATCAAACACACGTTACAATAAACAAAGAACACGTTGTATTGCAACTGATAACACGTGATATCTCGATCACCGATTACACAAAATTGAACCACTCTCTCAAACAAGCCGTAACCTCAACCTATATAACATTCGACAACTTCGCCTAACATGTTTAGGCGAAGTTGTCACTAACTTCGCTTGTTCCACAAGTTCGCCTATATCAGGTGAACGTGTGAGACAAGTTCGCTTAATTCTAAATACAAAACATAATAAATCGATTACAGACACTAGATACTGAACTACTGACATCATGTACCAACAGACTCCCCCTTGGCAGTAGCTTCATATCTCTATCTTCAAACACGTGTCTCGTAATCCCAAAAATCTTGTATCTTCCATCTTCAAGCATGAACGCCTTCTCGTACACAAACTGAAACTACTCTTTGATATTTCTTTGCTTCTTCTTTCCAAGCAGGAATGTAAAATATCTTTTTCTCGTCCAGCACCTGCATATCAGCTTGAGACAAATTCATTAAATGCATAGGATCATATACTCTCATCAGCTCTTGTTCATCTTCATCTTCCATTACTGCTTCAGCTGTTTCACAATCAACGTACCACCATTTCAGATCTTTGAGCACATCCTTTGGCATTTGTTTCATCGGCACTTCTTTTAGACACCGGATCGGCTTATACTTCATTATCATCCAAGGCTTGCCATCTGCTCTCATTCCTCTGTCTTTGTCTTCAACGAGCTTTCCTTTCTGTGGTTTCAACAGCTCGAACTTTTTCTCCTTTATGCTTTCCTTCCAGACTATCTTTCCAATGATCCTAGCCATGTTATCATCACTCCTGTTTATCAACCCCAACCTGGCTAAGTCCTTCACTTCACACTCAGGCAACATATTCAACGATCTCAACAACCTCTTGAAATACTAAACCCCATCATACCGTTTAATCACAAAAAGTCTCAACTGCTCATCATATAACCAGCATATAATCCCCTTTTTCGATTCAGCATAACCCCTGATGTTGTAACTTTTCTTGAACATAGTAGGGACCGCCGGTTTCTTAGTCTTTACGAACCACTGAGCGTAGCCTTCTTTCCATCTTGGCTGCTCCTCCCATTCTGTCTCATCACATCCCGTATTTTGACCCAAATCTGACTTTTCAACCGTTGGAATTTCATGTTCAACGTTGTCCTCCACAATCTCTCCTTCTTCAACTTCACTATAAATCACAATCTCAGCCCCTATCTTCTCTATCTCCTCCATTGGTAACACATCCTCATCACCTATAACATCATCTAACACCTCCTCAGCATCCACAACCACCACAACATCACCCCCTGAACCGCCAGCTGCACTCGTTGACTCCCCCTGAGATGTGGAAGTCCCAAGAGCTTGTTCAGTTCTTGGCAACTCTCCACTATCTTGACCCAAATCTGATCCGATTCAGCGGTTCGACCCATACTCATTTTTTTCTCCGGCTCGGTGAACATACCCCTTTGTCAATACTGGCAAAATTTCGAATGGGCATCGAGGTGGAGTCAGGGCATAATTATTGATCCAATTCTTTCGTATGTGTATAAAATATTGTATCGAAGTCACCAAGACCGAATTTCTGATCCGATTCAGTGGTTCGACCAATACTCAGTTTTTTCTCCGGCTCGCTGAACATACCCCTTTGGAAATACTGGCAAAATTTCGAACGGGCCGCGAGGTGGCGTTAGGGCATTATTATTGAACCGATTCTTTCGTATGTGTATAAAATATTGTATGGAAGTCACCAAGACCGAATTTCTGATCCGATTCAGTGGTTCGAGCCATATTCAGTTTTTTCTAAGGTACGAGAACATACCCCTTTGGCAATACTGCCAAATTTTGAACGGGCACTCGGGTGGGGTCAGTGCATAAATATTGAACCGATTCTTTCGTATGTGTATAAAATATTGTAAGGAAGTTTCCAAGAACGAATTCGTGATCTGATTCAGTGGTTCGACCCTTACTCGTTTTTTTCTCCGTCCCAGTGAACATACCCCTTTAGCAATACAATCAAAATTTCGAACGGGCCGCGGGGTGGCGTCAGGGCATAATTATTGAACCGATTCTTTAGTATGTGTATAAAATAATGTATCGAAGTTTTCAGGACCGAATTTCTGATCCGATTCAGTGGTTCGACCCATACCCAGTTTTTTCTCCGGCTAGGTGAACATACCCCTTTGGTAATATTGGCAAAATTTCGAACGGGCCTCGAGGTGGCGTCAGGGCATAATTATTGATCCGATTCTTTCGTATGTGTATAAAATATTGTATCGAAGTCACCAAAACCGAATTTCTGATCCTATTAAGTGGTTCGACCCATACTCATTTTCTTCTCTGGCTCGGTGAACATACCCCTTTGGAAATACTAGCAAAATTTCGAACAGGCCTCGAGGTGGCGTCTGTGCATTTTTATTGATCCGATTTTTTCGTATGTGTATAAAGTATTGTATGGAAGTCTCCAAGAACGAATTGCTGATCCGATGTAGTGGTACGACCCATACTCAGTTTTTCTCCTACTCGGTGAACCTACCCCTTTGGCAATACTGGCAAATTTTCGAACGGGCCTCGAGGTGGCGCCATGGCATAATTATTGATCCGATTCTTTTGTATGTGTATAAAATATTTTATGGAAGTCTCCAAGAACGAATTTCTGATCCGATTCAGTGGTACGACCCATACTCAATTCTTTCTCCGGCTTGGTGAACATACCCCTATGGCAATACTGGCAAAATTTCGAATGGGCCGCGAGTTGGCGTCAGGGTATAATTATTGATCCGATTCTTTTGTATGTGTATAAAATATTTTATGGAAGTCTCCAAGAACGAATTTCTGATCCGATTCAGTGGTTCGACTGATGTGCGAAAAAATATATATAAATAAAACACAAGTCGCAACTAAGCTTAAAAACCAAACAATCTATCCTAGTTCACACAAACGGCAAGTGTACCGATCGCGTATAGCACAGATAAGGAAAGTCCGGATATCGAACTCGAAGACACGTGAAAACGTTTTTAATTACTAAACTCTAACTAAGACTCACAAAAATAATATTTAAATGATTTTTAATATTTAAAATTGATTAAACTACTTAACTTAATTAAACGAAAACTTTTAACAAAACTCTTTGAAAACTTTGACTGCAGTGATAACAACGTCTACCTAGGAATGTATCATGTTGACAGAAATAACAAGACAACGGATTGAAAATATTCAAGACACCGGTTATAAAAGATGACACAACTAAAACTTGTTTATGAAAGTCAAATTACCTCTCAGTCTCTCTAACAAACTCTAACTTATTTTAGTTGATTTTAAAGAATAAACCGGACAAACAATTATTAACGTGTTCAAATACCGACTCACCTCTCGGTCTCACCGACACACTAACCTAATGGAAACGAATACTACGCAACCAAGGATAGATGAACAATTTAATTTAACCAAAATTAAACCAACTAATTGCACATAAACACTCAAACTTGACAAGACAAAAACCCGCTCTCGCGCGGTCTTAATTCTAACAAGTAAAAGCAACGAGACAATATTACTTCTTATCACTTCTCGGTCTCAAAGAAGGTGTATTTTAACTGATTTTAGATGATTATATTACCCACTTATCCCTACGGTTGTACTTCCCGCAAATAAACCCAAAACACCAAGTAAAGAGTTTAACATGCAATCAATTAATCAAAACCTATTCAATTAACTAATGCAAGAGGATTATAAGTAATAACAAATAAAACACAGCCATCACACACAATCTAATTTATGGTTTAGTTAAACTTTACATCAATAATTCAAGTCTTAAACATTAACAATCCATTATACAAGTTTAAACTATTCAACAATCATCTATCCTAGGTAGAACAAACAAGTTTAGCTACTCATTGATTTTGGACAGCCACATATACTTGATAAAAACATCACAAACATCATCATAAACATGAACAAACTCATTCAAGATCCAAACAATATCAATAACAAGTCAAACTATCAATCAATTGCAAAACAATTCAAAACAAAAGATCAAATCAACAAAGTTAGGGTTCTTGAACAAAAAAAATAAAGTTTAAAGATGTATACTCAAGTTATATGGCTGAAACAAACGATGTAAAAGACCCCTAGCAGCTGCCCAAGATCACCCCGAGCCTCCCTCTTCTTTCTCTAGCCTCCACAGCCGTCACAGCCGTCGTTTTTTCTTTTTTTTCTTCCCTGCTACAGTGGCCGCGATCGGACTCTGGTGAAAACTAGGGTTTTAGGGTTTTTTCTTTGTATTTCAGGATTGTTGCTTGATTAATGGCTGGTAACTCTTGTTATTAATTAAATATAATATTATAAAAGGCTTTTAAGAAGTGGGCTTGGGTCGGGCCTTGACTTATAAGTTTGAAAGTTGAACAATTAATCCCCTAAACTCTTCAATTTAACTCTTTTTTCCACCAAACTTCACAACCTACAAGTAAACAATTATATTTGTAAAATCAAGCATAAACAAACCATAAAACTTAATAATTAAACTAAAAAGCAATTAAAACATGATAAAAATGATACGGAAAGTAAGTGTGTTTCACTACACATCAAACATCCCCACACTTAAACCTTTTTCGTACCTGAAAAAGTCTAATGCAGTTGGATCAGAATCGGAAAATCAAAGTTAAATCAAACATATAGGTTATATTTTAAAGCTCAGAAAAACGCAAAAACCGCGATCGTCGATATCGTTGTCCACCTAAACCCATGCCTTAATCTTTACCGGGACAAATAAGATCCGACAATAATATTACTCAGTGGTTTACACAATTAAGACCCGCTTATTTTCTGCTTTTACCGGATCAGACCACCCCAACTTGACTTAAACCTCAAAGTTAGTAGATTTAAAACTTTGTTGCTCAATATTTATGAATAGTTAAGACGATCAAGGGTATTGTTTATCCACCTAAGCTTAAGCATCAAAGTCTACCAAGAAGCCATTAGATATGATTAAGGTTCAATTATTTATAGCCAGTGCTCCCCACAACATGACATACCCACGTTGTCAAGCAATACCCCAAATCCATAACCATAGGTGAGTATGCAAAATTTTATCTGTAGGGCTTACATGTAGCGTGTCCCTTGTGGTCCGTTTCTTAATGGTAATGAGACGCGAGCAAGGGGACCCCACATGACTAACAACGTGGATGATCAAGTCTGTAGTGTATTTGTACTTTCGTACTTTTTGTGATCATGTTATAGACGTATAAGGGTTTGCTCTTTGGCTTTATTTTAAATATCCACAACCCCACTTAGAAATTGTGAATACCCAGCTAAATAGATTGCATACAGACCCATGGTCTCCGGACCCGAAGCATCCCATCAATACAGGATTTAAGGTTATAAAACCATACGCCGATGAGGTGTAAAACACTAAACTAGCATTTTAAGATTTATATCACAGGATACACAGCATACTCTAACGTTAAACCTACCCAAGCATCATATGATAACGTATTCAAATTTTTTAAAAACTCATGATATTTCCAATTTTTTCATACCAAAATTTGAGGCTTGAGTATGGCCCGACCTTTCATTGCTTATTTTCCACGGACAAAACGCTTTACCCACAAAAGATTTCCGTTTTAACCATTTTATCAAATTTGCCCTTTCATTTTCAAGGCTGAGCCTACCGACACATCCCAAGTTAAGTGCGTTTTCTTTAATTAATCTCATATTATTAGTAGTTTGAAAAACCGATTTTTCGAATAAAATCATTATCTCCCACTTTAATGCAAAAGAAACTAAAAACAAGGGACATTTTTTTCTTTTTCTTTTTTTTATTTTTATTTATTTTTTTATATATTTTTTTTAACTTAAACAACGTATGAAAACGAAAAACAAGTGAAAACTTTTTATTTATTTATTTTTTTTATTATTTTTAATTTTTTTAATTTTTTTTCTACAACTAAGTAAAATAAATTCCCATCCCCACACTTAGAACGAAATCGTCCTCGATGAGAACAAGGAAAAGAAATAAAATAAAAATAAAACGTAAAGCATAAAATTAAAATTTGAAAGAACAGAAATTAAAATAGAGAACGGGTTACTCCCCTTGTTTAGATGCAGATTCTTCATCAGCTGTATATGCCGTATAGCATTTCATTCGCGGCCGCAACCACGGGTGAACCAGTTCCAAAACGCCATCAGAGCTACCATGCGCATAATAATACCTGTAACAACTCAAACTCGCTCGCATGTAGCGGCGTACGAAACAGAAAACAAAAACATAAGAAGTAACATATTTTTGTGTTTTTGATTTTTTTTTAAATTTTTTGATTTTTATTAAATATATTTTTTTTTTGTATTTATATGTTTTTATAAATATAAATAAAAATAAAACAAATAAAAACAGATAATAAGGAGAATCATAATACAAACTTTACAACTCGGGCTGTCTCCCGAGTGATGCATCCATCACGACTATTCCTCAGTGAATGAGTCAAGGTAGAACACCTCGACTGTCTGATTAGTTATCGGCTCTCCAATGTAATGCTTCAATTTATGGCCGTTCACTTTAAACTTCCCGCTTCGGTCTTGTATCTCAATCGTGCCATACGGGAAAACCTCAATGACCGTGAACGGTCCCGACCATCGGGATTTCAACTTTCCCGGGAATAACCTCAACCGTGAATTATACTGTAAAACCTTATACCCACACTTGAACTGCTTAGTACCCTTCAATTTCCTGTCATGCAGTTCCTTCGTATGCTCCTTATACCGAAATGATTGTGCATATGCGTGATCCCGGAGCTCCTCTAATTCATGTAATTGATGGAAACGATTACCCTCTGCGGCGGGTAAATCAAGATTAACCCTTTGAAGGGCCCATGAAGCGCGGTGTTCCAATTCAACAGGAAGATGACAGGCCTTCCCATAAATCATCCGAAATGGTGTGGAACCAGTCGGAGTCTTGTAGGCTGTACGGAAGGCCCACAGAGCGTCATCTAATTTGTCGGACCAAACCCGACGATTTGAACCGACCGTTTTCTCGAGAATACGTTTGATTCCCCGATTACTCACTTCTACCTGCCCACTAGTCTGTGGGTGGTAGGCGGTCGCAAGCCGATGGGTGACCCCATAACGCTTCAACGCCTTTTCCATCTGCGAGTTGCAAAAGTGAGTACCTCGATCACTGATCAAGGCTTTCGGGACTCCAAAACGAGCAAATAGACTTTTTAAAAAACGGACTACCACTCGGGCATCATTGGTGGGTAGAGCTTTGGCCTCAACCCACTTAGACACGTAATCGACGGCCACGAGTATGTATTTGTTTCCACGGGAAGATGGAAACGGTCCCATGAAATCAATACCCCAGATATCAAAAACCTCACAAACTTGAATGGCATTCTGGGGCATTTCGTTTCGCGAAGAAATGTTGCCGACACGCTGGCAACGATCGCAACTCTTAACAAACAGGTGAGCATCCTTAAACATGCCACCCTTTTTAGGAACCACTTGGACTGGACTTACCCAAGCACTATCAGAAATGGGGAAAATGATCCCCGCATCAAGGAGTTTAATGATCTCCTTCTTTACGACCTCTTGCATTTTCGGATTAAGCCGCCGTTGCGGCTGGACGACAGTTTTGAAATTTTCCTCCATGAGGATTTTATGAGTGCAGAACGAAGGGTTGATACCCTTGATGTCGATAATCTTCCAAGCAATAGCCTCCTTGTGCTCTCGTAGCACCCTCAACAACTTCTCCTTCTCGACCTCGGTCAACGCAGATGCAATGATAACTGGAAGCTTCCTCTCTTCATCTAGAAAAGCATACTCAAGGTGGGAAGGTAAATCCTTAAGCTCCAAGGAAAGAGGAGGACTCTCGACTGAAGGTCGGTCCATCGGATCGTCTCGTACGATCTCGGCAGACACGCCAGATTCAGGGGTATGCGACTCGGTGTCGTCATTTAAGGACTGATTGGTTACGGCAACCATTTCAATCTTCGGAATCTCCCTATCGAGAATCTGGGTGTCGGAGGCAGATCCTCCACAAATTTCGCTGAAAAACTCCCCGACATGCTCCATGATGGTATCAATGAAGTATAAGGAGTCATCAGCAGACTTGGGGTGTTTCAGTGACTGTCGAACGTCAAAAGTGACGTTCTCATCCCCAACTCTTAAGATTAATTTACCCTCGCAGACATCGATCAATGCCTGTGCAGTGGCAAGGAATGGTCGGCCCAAGATGAGTGGGACACTATCGTCATCGTTCATGTCCAGGATGACAAAGTCCACCGGGAAGATGAACTTGTCGACAATAACAAGCATGTTCTCAACCACCCCTCGGGGGTATTTCACAAAACGATCAGCAAGCTGGATACTCATACGGGTAGGCCTCGGTTCGCCTAGTCCCAACTTGCGATACACGGAATACGGCATGAGATTAATACTGGCACCAAGATCTGCCAGTGCATGTACGACCGTATTATCACTCAAGATGCAGGGAATTGTGAAACTCCCAGGATCGGACATCTTTTCAGGTAACTTTCTCTGCAAGACTGCAGAGCAACCAGCACTTAGAGGAATGGAAGAGACTTCGGCTAACTTCTCTTTGTTCGATAGAATATCCTTAAGAAACTTTGCGTATTTGGGCATTTGCGTGAGTGCCTCAAGGAAAGGAATATTAAGATGAAGTTGCTTCAGAAGATCAAGAAATTTGGAGTTTTGCTCCTCGTCTCTATCCCTACGGACTCTCCCGGGAAATGAGAGTCTAGGTTTGTAGACTCTCGGTGGTGTGCTTGGTGATGGTTGGTTCTCGGCCTGTGCTGTACTTCCTGAGCTGTGCCTTTGATGCACCCTGGCCGGTGGAGACTCCAACTGAATCTCCTCTTCTACCTGCTCCTCTACATCTACCGCAGGCTCGCAAACGACTCCTCTCGTCGCCTTTGAATCACGGGCTCGCTACATGCCCCCGCACCGCTCCTTGTCGTCACAGCCTTCGCGAACGCCTTCGGATTTTGTTCAGTGTTACCTGGAAGTGTACCTGGCGACCTCTCATTTAGACGACTTGCTATCTCTCCTATCTGACGCTCAAGATTTTGAATTGACGCTCCTTGATTTCTCATGAATGACTCGTGCTCTCGGAATTTCTCTTGAGTTTCTTTGTGACGGGAGTCCACTCGAGTCATGAGTTGCGACAACATTTGTGTCTGCTGTGCCATCATCTCCTCTAACGTGGGCTTCTTCTCCCCACTACTCGGTCCCTCACCGGAATCCTGGAATAGGCTCTGACGTTGCTGGAAGCCGGACTGATTTCCGTTCCTTCAGTTGGAATTTTGGTTACCTCTCCACCCCGAATTATAAGAATTGAAAGAATGTTGATTTCGGTTTGGATTATCAACGAAGTCGACTGCCTCATCCTGGAAACCTACAAGGCATTGAACGGTATCGTGTCCCCTCTACAGATCTCGCATAACTTACTTTTCACCTGCAAGTCCTTCACGATCTTTGCTAACGCTTCGACTTGTGCCGCCAGTGCGGTGCTGTTGTCGACCGAATGCATGCCGCGTGATAGGGAATCGACGGTTTTGGTACTCTTAACTGGTGGTCGCTGGTATCCACTCATGGCTAAACTGTTAAACAAGGCAATGCACTCATCCGTATCCTTCGTCGTCAGTAGGTTACCTCCTGCAGCTGTGTCGAGCA
This sequence comes from Bidens hawaiensis, assembly GCF_021521415.1. Taxonomy (NCBI): domain Eukaryota; kingdom Viridiplantae; phylum Streptophyta; class Magnoliopsida; order Asterales; family Asteraceae; genus Bidens; species Bidens hawaiensis. The sequence continues at coordinate 425,089 of NW_027491617.1, read as the reverse complement.
TACTCTGAGTTGCGTACGTCACTCCGTTGTAGAACTTCTCGACAACCGCCCAGTCTTGTAGGCCGTGGTTTGGACATAAAGCAAGTAGATTTTTGAACCTTTCCCACGCCTCGTAGAAGCTCTCGGTGTCCTCCATCTGGAAAGAATGAATCTGGTTACGCAAACGAGCGGCCTTAGCCGGAGGATCGTATTTTTCAAGAAATTGGGTCTGCATGGCAGCCCAAGTAGCAATGGATCCCTGTGGGAGGGACTCAAGCCACAGACTCGCATGATCAACGAGTGAGAACGGAAAGATTCAGAGTTTTATGGCCTCTTCGGATACGCCGGCAAGATGAAACGTGTCGCAGATACGTGCAATACGAGTGAGATGAGAATGCGGGTTCTCGTGGAGCAACCCGTGAAACTGAGCAGAATGAGCAATCGTGTTCAGAACGTTAGATGGAATCTGCCAAGTCGTTTGAACTCCTATAGCTGGTGGAGCAATGCTGGATCTCGCGCCAGCATCGACCGGACGGGCCCGGTCTGCAACTGTCCTCCTCGGTAGTGGATTCGCGTCGCCCATAATCCCATTCCTAATGACGGGTTCAGAAAAAGTAGGAGAAGAAAACGTATTACCGACGGATGTAGATGAACTGGAAGACGGTTTTGTACGACGTCTCTCAAGAAGCTCTCTCTCTGGTTCGGGAAATCCTTCAACTTCTGGTGGTCCTAGAGATCGAGTACGTCGCATACAACTATTATAATAAATAAAAGAAATATTAATTAGCTAAACTATTTTAAACTAACAAACAAAACAAATAAGAAAGACAAGTAGTAAACAAGGCAAATCTTAACTCGAGTCGTTCTTAATACGCTTCTAACCGTGTCCCCGGCAACGGCGCCAAAAACTTGATGTGCGAAAATATATATATAAATAAAACACAAGTCGCAACTAAACTTTAAAAACCAAACAATCAATCCTAGTTCACACAAACGGCAAGTGTACCGATCGCGTATAGCACAGATAAGGAAAGTCCGGATATCGAACTCGAAGACACGTGAAAAAGTTTTTAATTACTAAACTCTAACTAAGACTCACCAAAATAATATTTAAATGATTTTTAATATTTAAAATTGATTAAACTACTTAACTTAATTAAACGAAAACTTTTGACAAAACTTTTTGAAAACTTTGACTGCAGTGATAAAAACGTCTACCTAGGAATGAATCATGTTGACAGAAATAACAAGACAACGGATTGAAAATATTCAAGACACCGGTTATAAAAGATGACACAACTAAAACTTGTTTAAGAAAGTCAAATTACCTCTCAGTCTCTCTAACAAACTCTAACTTATTTTAGTTGATTTTAAAGAATAAACCGGACAAACAATTATTAACGTGTTCAAATACCGACTCACCTCTCGGTCTCACCGACACACTAACTTAATGGAAACGAATACTACGCAACCAAGGATAGAGGAACAATTTAATTTAACCCAAATTAAACCAACTAATTGCACATAAACACTCAAACTTGACAATACAAAAACCCGCTCTCGCGCGGTCTTAATTCTAACAAGTAAAAGCAACGAGACAATATTACTTCTTATCACCTATCGGTCACAAAGAAGATGTATTTTAACTGATTTTAGATGATTATATTACCCACTTATCCCTACGGTTGTACTTCCCGCAAATAAACCCAAAACACCAAGTAAAGAGTTTAACAAGCAATCAATTAATCAAAACCGATTCAATTAACTAATGCAAGAGGATTATAAGTAACAACAAATAAAACACAGCCATGGCACACAATCTAATTTATGGTTTAGTTAAACTTTACATCAATAATTCAAGTCTTGAACATTAACAATCCATTATACAAGTTTAAACTATTCAACAATCATCTATCCTAGGTAGAACAAACAAGTTTAGCTACTCATTGATTTTGGACAGCCACATATACTTGATAAAAACATCACAAACATCATCATAAACATGAACAAACTCATTCAAGATCCAAACAATATCAATAACAAGTCAAACTATCAATCAATTGCAAAACAATTCAAAACAAAAAATCAAATCAACAAAGTTAGGGTTCTTGAACAAAAAAAATAAAGTTTAAAGATGTATACTCTAATAATATGGCTGAAACAAACGATGTAAAAGACCCCTAGCAGCTGCCCAAGATCACCCCGAGCCTCCTTCTTTCTCTAGCCTCCACAGCCGTCACAGCCGTCGTTTTTTCCTTTTTTTTTCTTCCCTGCTACAGTGGCCGCGATCGGACTGTGGTGAAAACTAGGGTTTTAGGGTTTTTTCTTTGTATTTCGGGATTGTTGCTTGATTAAGGGCTGGTAACTCTTGTTATTAATTAAATATAATATTATAAAAGGCTTTTAAGAAGTGGGCTTGGGTCGGGCCTTGACTTATAAGTTTGAAAGTTGAACAATTAAGCCCCTAAACTCTTCAATTTAACTCTTTTTTCCACCAAACTTCACAACCAACAAGTAAACAATTATATTTGTAAAATCAAGCATAAAAAACCATAAAACTTAATAATTAAACTAAAAAGCAATTAAAACATGATAAAAATGATACGGAAAGTAAGTGTGTTTCACTACACTTCATCGACCCATACCCAGTTTTTTCTCCTGCTCGGTGAACATACCCCTTTAGCAATACTGGCAAATTTTGAACGGTCCCTGGGTGGCGTCAGGGCATAATTATTGATCCGATTCTTTCGTATGTGTATATAATATTGTATGGACGTCTCATAGACCGAAAATCTGATCCGATTCAGTGATTCGACCCATACTCATTTTTTCTTCGGCTCGGTGAACATACCCCTTTGGCGATACTATCAAAATTTCGAACGGGCCACGGGGTAGCGTTAGGAAATAATTATTGATCCGATTCTTTCGTATGTGTATAAACTATTGTATGGAAGTCTTCAAGACCGAATTTCTGATCCGATTCAGTGGTTCGATCCATACTCAGTTTTTTCTACGTCTCGGTGAACATACCCCTTTGGAAATACAGGCAAAATTTCGAACGGGCCGCGAGGTGGCGTTATGGCATTATTATTGAACCGATTCTTTCGTATGTTTATAAAATACTGTATGGAAGTAACCAAGACCGAATTTCTGATCCGATTCAGTGGTTCGAGCCATATTCAGTTTTTTCTACGATACGATGAACATACCCCTTTGGCAATTCTGGCAAAATTTCGAACGGGCATCGAGGTGGCGTCAGGGCATAATTATTGATCCGATTCTTTCGGATGTGTATAAAATATTGTATCGAAGTCCCCAAGACCGAATTTCTGATCCAATTCAGTGGTTCGACCCTTACTCGTTTTTTTCTCCGTCCCAGTGAACATACCCCTTTGGTAACATAATTATTGATCCGATTCATTCGTATGGGTATATAATATTGTATGGAAGTCTCCTAAACCGAATTTCTGATCCGATTCAGTGGTTCGACCCATACTCATTTTTTTCTCCGGCTCGATGAACATACCCCTTTGGCAATACTATCAAAATTTCGAACGGGCCACGGGGTGGAGTCTGGGCATAAATATTGAACCGATTCTTTCGTATGTGTATAAAATCTTGTATGGAAGTCACCAAGACCGAATTTCTGATCCGATTCAGTGGTTCGACCCAAACTCAGTTTTTTCTCCGGCTCGGTGAACATACCCCTTTGGCAAAACTAGCAAAATTTTGAACGGGCCGTGGGGTGGCGTCTTGGAATAATTATTGATTTGATTCTTTCATATGTGTATAAAATAATGTATGGAAGTCTCCAAAACCGAATTTCGGATCCGAATAAGTGGTTCGACCCATACTCAGTTTTTTCTCCGGTTGGTGAACATATCCCATTGGCAATACTGGAAAAATTTCGAATGGCCCCGAGGTGGCGTCAGGGAATAATTATTGAACCGATTCTTTCGTATGTGTATAAAATATTGTATCGATGTCTCCAAGACCAAATTTATGATCCGATTCAGTGGTTCGACCCATACTCATTTTTTTCTCCGGTTCGGTGAACATACCCCTTTGGCAATACTGGCAAAATTTCGAACGCGCCGCGGGGTGTTTTATTGCATAATTATTGACCCGCTTTTTTCGTATGTGTATAAAATATTGTATGGAAGTCTTCAAAACCGAATTACTGATCCGATTCAGTGGTTCGATCCATTCTCAGGTTTTTCTCCGACTCGGTGAACATACCCCTTTGGCAATGTTAGCAAAATTTCGAACGGGCCGCGCGGTGGCGTCAGGGAATAATTATTGATCTGATTCTTTCGTATGTGTATAAAATAATGTATGGAAGTCTCCAAAACAGTATTTCCGATCCGATTCAGTGGTTCGACCCATACTCTGTTTTTTCTTCGGCTCGGTGAACATACCCCTTAGGCAATACTGGAAAAATTTCGAACGGGCCTCGAGGTGGCGCCAGAGCATAATTATTGATCCGATTCTTTCGTATGTGTATAAAATATTGTATCGAAGTCCCCAAGACCGAATATATGATCCGATTCAGTGGTTCGACCAATACTCAGTTTTTTCTCCGGCTCGCTTAACATATTCCTTTGAAAATACTGCCAAATTTTGAACGGTTCCTAGGGTGGCGTTAGGGCATAATTATTTATCCGATTCTTTCGTATGTGCATAAAATATTGTATAGAAGTTTCCAAGACCGAATTTCTGATACGATTCAGTGGTTCGAACCATACCCAGTTTTTTCTCCGGCTTGGTAAACATACCCCTTTGGCAATACTGACAAAATTTCGAACGGGCCTCGAGGTGGCGTCAGGGCATAATTATTGATCCGATTCTTTCTTATGTGTATAAAATATTGTATCGAAGTCACCCAGACCGAATTTGTGATCTGATTCGGTGGTTCGACCCATACTCAGTTTTTTCTCTGGCTCGGTGAACATACCCCTTTGGCAATACTAGCAAAATTTCGAACGGGCCTCGAGGTGGCGTCATGGCATAATTATTAATCCGATTTTTTCGTATGTGTATAAAATATTGTATCGAAGTCACCAAGACCGAATTTGTGATCTAATTCAGTGGTTTGATCCATACTCAGTTTTTTCTCCGGCTCGGTGAACATACCCCTTTGGCAATACTAGCAAAATGTACAACGAGCCTCGAGGTGGCGTCAGGGCATAATTATTGATCCGATTCTTTCGTATGTGTATAAAATATTGTATCGAAGTCACCAAGACCGAATTTCTGATACGATTCAGTGGTTCGACCCATGGCAATAATGGCAAAATTTCGAACAAGTCGCTGGGTGGCGTCAGGGCATAATTATTGATCCGATTTTTTCGTATGTGGATAAAATTTTTTATGGAAGTCTCCAAGAACGAATTGCTGAACCGATTCAGTGGTTCGACCCATACTTAGTTTTTTCTCCGTCTCGATGAATATACCCCTTTGGCAATACTGCCAAATTTTGAACGGGCCCTGAGGTGGCGTTAGAACATAATTATTGATCCGATTCTTTCGTATGTGTATATAATATTGTATGTAAGTCACCTAGACATAATATTTGATCCGATTCAGTGATTCGACCCATACTCATTTTTTTTCCGGCTCGGTGAACATACCCCTTTGGCAATACTATCAAAATTTAGAACGCGCCACGGGGTGGTGTCAGGGCATAATTACTGAACCGAATCTTTCGTATGTGTATAAAATATTGTATGAATGTCACCAAGACCGAATTTCTGATCCGATTCAGTGGTTCGATCCATACTCAGTTTTAGCTACGTCTCGGTGAACATAGCCTTTTGGCAATACTAGCAAAATTTCGAACAAGTCGCGGGGTGGCTTCAGGTCATAATTATTGATCCGATTTTTTCGTATGTGTATAAAATATTGTATGAAAGTCTCCAAGAATGAATTGATGATCCGATTCAGTGGTTCGACCCATACTCAGTTTTTTCTCCGGCTCGATGAACATACCCCTTTGGCAATACTGGCAAAATTTCGAACGGGTCCAGAGGTGGCGTCAAGGCATAATTATTGATTCGATTCTTTCGTATGTGTAGAAAATATTGTACGGAAGTCTCCAGGACCGAATTTCATATCCGATTAGGTGGTCGACCCATACTAAGTTTTTTCTCCGGCTCGGTGAACAAACCCCTTTGGCAATACTGGCAATATTTCGAACGGGCCTCGAGGTGGCGTCAGGGTATAATTATTGACCCGATTCTTTCGTATGTGTATAAAATATTGTATCGAAGTCACCAAGAACGAATTTCTGATCCAATTCAGTGGTTCGACTCATACTCAGTTTTTTCTCCGGTTCGGTGAACATACCCTTTTGTCAATAATGGCCAAATTTCGAACGTGCCTTGAGGTGGCGTCGGGGCATAATTATTGATCCGATTCTTTCGTATGTGTATAAAATATTGTATCAAAGTCACCAAGACCGAATTTCGGATCCGATTCAGTGGTTCGATCCATACTCAGTTTTTTGTACGTCTCGGTGAACATACCCTTTTGGCAATACTGGCAAAATTTCAAACAAGTCGCGGGGTGGCGTCAGGGCATAATTATTGATCCGATTTTTTCGTATGTGTATAAAATATTGTATGAAAGTCTCCAAGAACGAATTGCTGATCCGATTCAGTGGTTCGACCCATACTCATTTTTTTCTCCGGTTCGGTGAACATACCTCTTTGGAAATACTGGCAAAATTTCGAACGCGCCGCGGGGTGCTGTATGGCATAATTATTGACCCGCTTCTTTCGTATGTGTATAAAATATTGTATGGGAGTCTCCAAGAACGAACTGCGGATCTGACTTAGTAGTACGACCCATACTCTGTTTTTCTCCGGCTCGGTGAACATACCTCTTTGGCAATACTGGAAAAATTTCGAACGGGCCCCGAGGTAGCGTCAGGGCATAATTATTGATTTGATTCTTTCGAATGTGTATAAAATATTGTATGGAAGTCTCCAGAACTGAATTTCTGATCCGATTCTGTGGTTCGACCCATACCCATTTTTTTCTCCGGCTCGGTGAACATACCCATTTGGCAATACTAGCAAAATTTCGAACGGGCCCCGAGGTAGCGTCAAGGCATAATTATTGATTTGATTCTTTCGAATGTGTATAAATAATGTATGGAAGACTCCAAGACCGAATTTCTGATCCGATTTAATGGTTCGACCCATACCCAGTTTTTTCTCCGTCTCGGTGAACATACCTCTTTGGCAATACTGGCAAAATTTCGAACGAGCCGCAGGGTGGCGTCAGGGCATAATTATTGATCCGATTCTTTCGTATGTGTATAAAATATTGTATGGAAAACTTCAAGACCGAATTTTTGATCCGATTCAGTCTTTCGACAAATACTCAGTTTTTTCTCCGGCTCGGTGAACATACTCCTTTGACAAAAATGCCAAATTTTGAACGGTTCCTGGGGTGGCGTTAGGGCATAATAATTTATCCGATTCTTTCGTATGTGCATAAAATATTGTATGGAAGTTTCCAAGACCGAATTTCTGATTCGATTCAGTGCTTCGACCCATACTCATTTTATTCTACGGCTCGGTAAACATACCCCCTTGGCAATACTATCAAAATTTCGAACGGGCCACGGGGTGGCGACAGGGCATCATTATTGAACCGATTCTTTCTTATGCGTATAAAATATTGTATGGAAGTCTCCAAGACCGAATTTCTGATACGATTCTTTGGTTCGACCCATACCTAGTTTTTTCTCTAGCTAGGTGAACATACTCCTTTGGCAATACTGATAAAATTTCGAATGGGCCTCGAGGTGGCGTCAGGGCATAATTATTGATCTGATTCTTTCTTATGTGTATAAAATAATGTATCGAAGTCACAAAGACCGAATTTGTGATCCAATTAGTGGTTCGACCCATACTAAGTTTTTTCTCCGGCTCGGTGAACATACCCCATTGGCAATACTAGCAAAATTTCGAACGGGCCTCGAGGTGGCGTCAGGGCATAATTATTGAACCGATTCTTTCGTATGTGTATAAAATATTGCATCGAAGTCACCAAGACCGAATTTCTGATTCGATTCAGTGGTTCGACCCATACTTAGTATTTTCTCCGGCTCGCTGAACAAACCCCTTTGGCAATACTGGAAAAATTTCGAAAATGCCGCGAGGTGGCGTCAGGGCATAATTATTCAACAGATTCATTCGTACGTGTATAAAATATTATATGGAAGTCACCAAGACCGAATTTCTGATCCGACTCAGTAGTTCGACCCATACTCATTTTTTTCTCCGGCTCGATGAACATACCCCTTTGGTAATACAATCAAAATTCGAACGGGTCACGAGGTGGAGTCTGGGCATAAATATTGAACCAATTCTTTCGTATGTGTATAAAATACCGTAAGAAAGTCTGCAAGACCGAATTGCTGATCCGATTCAGTGGTTCGACCCATACTCAGTTTTTTCTCTGGCCCGGTGAACATACCCCTTAGGCAATACTATCAAAATTTCGAACGAGCCGCGGGTTGGCTTCAGGGCATAATTATTGAACCGATTCTTTCGTATGTGTATAAAATATTGTATGAAAGTCTTCAAGAACGAATTGCTGATCCGATTCAGTGGTTAGACCCATACTCAATTTTTTCTCTGGCTTGATGAACATACCCCTTTGGCAATACTGGCAAAATTTCGAACGGGCCCCGAGGTGGCGTCAGGGCATAATTATTGATCCGATTCTTTCGTATGTGTATAAAATATTGTATGGAAGTCTCCAGGACTGAATTTCTGATCCGATTCAGTGGTTCGACCCTTACTCAGTTTTTTCTTCGGCTCGGCGAACATACCCCGTTGGCGTTACTGCCAAATTTTGAACGGGCCTCGAGGTGGAGTCAGGGCATAATTATTGAATCGATTCTTTCGTATGTGCATAATATATTGTATGAAATCACCAAGACCGTATTTCTGATCCGATTCAGTGGTTCGACCCATACTCAGTTTTTCTCCGGCTCGGAGAACATACCCCTTTGGCAATACTGCCAAATTTTGAACGGGCCCTGGGTGGCGTAAGGGCATAATTATTGATCTGATTCTTTCGTATGTGTATAAAATATAGTATGGAAGTCTTCAAGTCCGAATTTCTGATCCGATTCAGTGATTCGACCCATACTATTTTTTTTCTTGCTCGGTGAACATACCCCTTTGGTAATACTATCAAAATTTTGAACGCCCTCGTGGTGGCGTCAGGGCATAATTACTAAACCGATTCTTTCGTATGTGTATAAAATATTGTATGGAAGTCACCAAGACCGAATTTCTGATCCGATTCAGTGGTTCGACCCATACTCTGTTTTTCCTCCGGCTCGGTGAACATACCCCTTTGGCAATACTGGAAAAATTTCGAACAGGCAACGGGGTGGCGTTAGAAAATAATTATTGATCTGATTCTTTCGTATGTGTATAAAATATTGTATTGATGTCTTTAAGACCGAATTTCTTATCCGATTCAGTGGTTCGATCCATACTCAGTTTTTTCTCCGGCTCGGTGAACATACCCCTTTGGCAATATTAGCAAAATTTCGAACGGGCCGCGCGGTGGCGTCAAGGAATAATTATTGATCCGATTCTTTCGTATGTGTATATAATATTTGATGCACGAATCCCCACATTACCATCAAATCGGTTTTCAAGCGCTTCCCAAAGTTCTCTAGCAGTTTTATACTTCCTGAAGGTGTGAAGAATCTCTTGTGGAAGAGCCATTGTTATCGCTGCATGAGCTTTGCTTTCAGCCTCATACATTTTCTTTTCTTCCTCTTCCATCTTGTTGTATTTCTTAATCTGATCACGACCCTCATACTCAGCAGTTGGTGGAATGTATCCATCTTGAATGCATACCCACATCTTAGCATCTTGGTATTTGACATATTGTTCAAACCGATCCTTCCACGCCACGAAATCGGTTCCCTTAAGCATATTCGGTGCCTTAGTATCTGAACCCGCTTCCACTTCCATCTTCACCAGTTCCGTAATGTTTATAGAAGTCATCTTTCACGAAACACAAAGAAACCCGAAAAATAAAAATTTTATTCTTAACAGTACTGTAGGCGAAGTTGAAGTTAACTTCGCTTAAGTCTGAACTTCGCTTGAATTCATAACTTCGCTCTCTTTTCTAAATTCGCCTGATTTGGCGAAGTTGTGGATAACTTCGCTTAAGTTAAGCGAACTTGTGAGGTAGGCGAAGTTGTGGGTAACTTCGCTTGAGATAAGCGAACTTGTGAGGAAGGCGAAGTTGTGGATAACTTCGCTTAACCTTATATCTTCGCCTAAACCTTACAAACAGTAGCGGCAACTTCGCCTGATGAACACGATGATTTTGCAGATTTGATTTCTGGATTTTGCAAGGTATGCGAAGGTGTTATGGGTTGTTTTTGATGGTGGGAGGTGAGTAGGACACAAAAACTCGGTAAACTCGTCCCGCGAATAGTCGAACGGAACGATTTCTACACCCGCGTGATAATCCCGAACCACACAATCACGAGCAAAAGCTCTGATACCAATTGTAGGTTCCCAGCCGGATCTACATGGAATATCTCGTTCTACGTAGGTGCGGAATCCCTACGTAAGACGTTACGAGCGTAGAAGACGATACGAGTTAACACGATCAAACACACGTTACAATAAACAAAGACACGTTGTATTGCAACAGAAAACACGTGATATCAATCACAAACACTGGACAACTCGTTACAACTCGATCAATGAATGAATGCTAAACCTAGCCGTAACCTCGTCCTTATAGCAGACGACAACTTCGCCTAACATGTTTAGGCGAAGTTGTTCCTAACTTAGCTTGTTCTACAAGTTCGCCTATATCAGCGAACTTGTGAGAACTTCGGATACATCCAAAACACAAATCCAACTAACTCGATTACAGACACTATATACTGAACTACTGACATCATGTACTAACAGGCATAATTATTGATCCGATTCTTTCGTATGTGTATAAAATATTGCATCGTAGTCACCAAGACCGAATTTCTGATCCGATTCTGTGGTTCGACCCATACCCAGTTTTTCTCCGGCTAGGTGAACATACCCCTTTGGCAATACTGACAAAATTTCGAATGGGCCTCGTGGTGGCGTCAAGGAATAACTATTGATCCGATTCTTTCTTATGTGTATAAAATATTGTATCGAAGTCACCAAGACCGAATTTGTGATCTGATTCAGTGGTTCGACCCATACTCAGTTTTTTCTCTGGCTTGGTGAACATACCCCGTTGGCAATACTAGCAAAATTTCGAACGGGCCTCGAGGTGGCGTCAGGGCATAATTATTGATCCGATTCTTTCGTATGTGTATAAAATATTGTATCGAAGTCACCAACACCGAATTTCTGATCCGATTCAGTGGTTCGACCCATACTCAGTTTTTTTTCGGTCTCGCTGAACAAACCCCTTTGGCAGTACTGGCAAAATTTCGAACAAGCCGCGAGGTGGCGTCAGGACATAATTATTCAACAAATTCATTCGTATGTGTATAAAATATTGTATGGAAGTCACGAAGACCGAATTTCTGATCTGATTCAGTGGTTCGAGCCATATTTCGTTTTTTCTCCGGTTCGGTGAACATACCCCTTTAGCAATACTTCCAAATTTTGAACGGGCCCTGAGGTGGCATCAGGGCATAATTATTGATCCGATTCAATGGTTCGACCCATACTCAGTTTATTTTCCGGCTCGATGAACATACCCCTTTGGCAATACAATCAAAATTTCGAACGGACTTCGAGGTGGCGTCAAGGAATAGTTATTGATCCGATTCTTTCGTATGTGTATAAAATATTGTATGGAAGTTTCCAGGACCGAATTTCTGATCCGATTCAGTGGTTCGACCAATACTCAGTTTTTTCTCCGGCTCGCTGAACATATCCTTTGGCAATACTGGCAAAATTTCGAACGGGCCGCGAGGTGGCGTCAGGGAATTATTATTGAACCGATTCTTTCTTATGCGTATAAAATATTGTATGGAAGTCTCCAAGACCGAATTTCTTATAAGATTCAGTGGTTCGACCCATACCCAGTTTTTTCTCCGGCTAGGTGAACATATACCCCTTTGGCAATACAGACAAAATTTCGAACGGGCCTCGAGGTGGCATCAGGGCATAATTATTGATAAGATTCTTTCGTATGTTTAAAAAATATTGAATCGAAGTCACCAAGACCGAAATTGTGATCCGATTCAGTGGTTCGACCCATACTCATTTTTTTCTCTGACTCGGTGAACATACCCCTTTGGCAATACTGTCAAATTTTGAACGGGCCCTCGGGTGGCATCAGGGCATAAATATTGAACCGATTCTTTCGTATGTGTATAAAATATTGTAAGGAAGTTTCCAAGAACGAATTTCTGATCCGATTCTGTGGTTCGACCCTTACTCGCTTTTTTCTTCGGCCTACTGAACATACCCCTTTGGCACTTCAATCAAAATTTCGAACGGGCCGCGGGGTGGCGTCAGGGCGTAATTATTGAACCGATTCTTTAGTATGTGTATAAAATAATGTATCGAAGTTTTCAAGACCGAATTTCTGATCCGATTCAGTGGTTCGACCCATACCCAGTTTTTTCTCCGGCTAGTTGAACATACACCTTTGGTAATATTGGCAAAATTTCGAACGGGCCTCGAGGAGGAGTCAGGGCATAATTATTAATCCGATTCTTTCGTATGTGTATATAATATTGTATCGAAGTCACCAAGACCGAATTTCTGATCCGATTATGTGGTTCGACCCATACTCATTTTTTCTCTGGCTCGGTGAAAATACCCCTTAGGAAATACTAGCAAAATTTCGAACATGCCTCGAGGTGGCGTCAGTGCATATTTATTGATCCGATTATTTCGTATGTGTATAAAGTATTGTATGAAAGTCTCCAAGAACGAATTGCTGATCCGATGTAGTGGTACGACCCATACTCAGTTTTTTTATCCGACTCGGTGAACATACCCCTTTGGCAATATTGGCAAAATTTCGAACGGGCCTCGAGGTGTCGTTAGGGCATAATTATTGATCCGATTCTTTCGTATATGTATAAAATATTTTATGGAAGTCACCAAGAACAAATTGCTGATCCGATTCAGCGGTACGACCCATACTACGTTTTTTCTCCGGCTTGATGAACATACCCCTTTGGCAATACTGGCAAAATTTAGAACGGGCCGCGAGGTGGTGTCAGGACATAATTATTGAACAGATTCATTCGTATGTGTATAAAATATTATATGGAAGTCACCAAGACAGAATTTCTTATCCGATTCAGTGGTTCGACCCATACTCATTTTTTTCTTCGGCCCGGTGAACATACCCCTTTGGCAGTACTATCAAAATTTCGAATGGGCCGCGGGATGGCGTCAGGGCATAATTATTGAACCGATTCTTTCGTATGTGTATAAAATATTGTATCGAAGTCACCAAGACCGAATTTGTGATCCGATTAAGTGGTTCGACCCATACTCAGTGTTTTCTCCGGCTCGGTGAACATACCCCTTTGGCAATACTGGAAAAATTTCGAACGGGCCTCGAGGTGGCATCAGGGCATAATTATTAATCCGATTCTTTCGTATGTGTATAAAATATTGAATCGTAGTCACCAAGACCGAATTTCTTATCTGATTCAGTGGTTCGACCCATACCAAGTTTTTTCTCCGGCTAGGTGAACATACCCTTTTGGCAATACAGACAAAATTTCGAACGGGCCTCGAGGTGGCGTTAGGTCATAATTATTGATCCGATTCTTTCTTATGTGTTTAAAATATTGTATCGAAGTCACCAAGACCGAATTTGTGATCTGATTCAGTGGTTCGACTCATACTCAGTTTTTTCTCTGGCTCGGTGAACATACCCCGTTGGCAATACTAGCAAAATTTCGAACGGGCCTCGAGGTGGCGTCAGGGCATAATTATTGATCCGATTCTTTCGTATGTGTATAAAATATTGTATCGAAGTCACCAAAACCGAATTTCTGATCCGATTCAGTGGTTCGACCCATACTCAGTTTTTTTTCCGTCTCACTGAACAAACCTCTTTAGCAGTACTGGAAAAATTTCAAACAAGCCGCGAGGTGGCGTCAAGACATAATTATTCAAAAGATTCATTCGTATGTGTATAAAATATTGTATGGAAGTCACCAAGACCGAATTTCTGATCTGATTTAGTGGTTCGAGCCATATTTAGTTTTTTCTCCGGTTCGGAGAACATACCCCTTTAGCAATATCTCAAATTTTGAACGGGCCCTGGGGTGGCGTCAGGGCATAATTATTGATCCGATTCATTCGTATGTGTATATAATATTGTATGGAAGTCTCTTACACCGAATTTCTGATCCGATTCAGTGGTTCGACCCATACTCATTTTTTTCTCCGACTCGATGAACATACTCCTTTGGCAATACTATCAAAATTTCGATCAAGTAGCGGGGTGGCGTCAGGGCATAATTATTAATCCGATTTTTTCGTATTTATATAAAATTTTTTATGGAAGTCTCCAAGAACGAATTGGTGATCCGATTCAGTGGTTCGACCCATACTCAGTTTTTTCTCCGGCTCGATGAACATACCCCTTTGGCAATACTGCCATATTTTGAACGGGCCCTGGGGTGGCGTCAGAAATTAATTATTGATCCGATTTTTTCGTATGTGTATATAATATTGTATGTAAGTCTCCTAGACCGAATATCTGATCCGAATCAGTGATTCGACCCATACTCATTTTTTTCTCCGGCTCGGTGAACATACCCCTTTGGAAATACCATCAAAATTTCGAACGGGCCACGGGGTGGTGTCAGGGCATAATTATTGAACCGATTCTTTCGTATGTGTATAAAATATTGTATGGAAGTCACCAAGACCGAATTTCTGATCCGATTCAGTGGTTCGATCCATACTCAGTTTTTTCTTCAGCTCGGTGAACATACCCCTTTGGCAATACTGGCAAAATTTCGAACGGGCCTCGAGGTGGCGTCAAGGCATAATTATTTATCCGATTCTTTCGTATGTCTATAAAATATTGTATCGAAGTCACCAAGACCGAATTTCTGATCCGATTCAGTGGTTCGACCAATACTCAGTTTTTTCTCCAGCTTTCTGAACATATCCCTTTGGCAATACTGGCAAAATTTCAAACGGGCCGCGAGGTGGCGTCAGGGCATTATTATTGAACCGATTTTTTCGTATGTGTATAAAATATTGTATGGAAGTCTCCAAGCCTGAATTTCTGATACGATTCAGCGGTTCGACCCATACCCAGTTTTTTCTCCGGCTAGATGAACATACCCTTTTGGCAATACTGACAAAATTTGAACGGGCCTCGAGGTGGCATCAGGGCATAATTATCGAATCGATTCTTTCGTATGTGCATAATATATTGTATGAAATCACCAAGACTGAATTTCTGATCCGATTCAGTGGTTCGACCCATACTCAGTTTTTTCTCCGGCTCGGAGAACATACCCCTTTGGCAATACTGCCAAATTTTGAACGGGCCGTGGGGTGGCGTAAGAGCATAATTATTGATCTGATTCTTTCGTATGTGTATAAATATAGTTTGGAAGTCTTCAATGCCGAATTTCTGATCCGATTCAGTGATTCAACCCATGCTATTTTTTTTCTGGCTCGGTGAACATACCCCTTTGGCAATACTGTCAAATTTTAAACGGGCCGTCGGGTGGCGTCAGTGCATAAATATTGAACCGATTCTTTCGTATGTGTATAAAATATTGTAAGGAAGTTTCCAAGAACGAATTTCTGATCCGATTATGTGGTTCGACCCTTACTCGTTTTTTCTTCGGCTTAGTGAATATACCCCTTTGGCAATACTATTAAAATTTTGAACGAGCCACGGGGTGGCGTCAGGCATAATTACTAAACCGATTATTTCATATGTATATAAAATATTGTATGGAAGTCACCAAGACCGAATTTCTGATCCGATTCAGTAGTTCGATCCATACTCTGTTTTTTCTCCGGCTCGGTGAACATACCTCCATGGTAATACTGGCAAAATTTCGAACACGCCACGGGGTGGCATTAGGAAATAATTATTAATCTGATTTTTTCGTATGTGTATAAAATATTGTATGGAAGTCTTCAAGACCGAATTTCTGTTCCGATTCAGTGGTTCGATCCATACTCAGTTTTTTATCCGGCTCGGTGAACATACCCCTTTGGCAATTTTAGCAAAATTTCGAACTGGCAGCGCGGTGGCGTCAGGGAATAATTATTGATCCGATTCTTTCGTATGTGTATAAAATCATGTATGGAAGTCTCCAAAACCGAATTTCTGATCCGATTCAGTGGTTCGACCCATACTCTGTTTTTTCATCGGCTCGGTGAACATACCCCTTTGGCAATACTGGCAAAATTTCGAACGGGCGTAGAGGTGGCGCAGGGCATAATTATTGATCCGATTCTTTCGTATGTGTATAAAATATTGTATCGAAGTCACCAAGACCGAATTTCTGATCCGATTCGGTGGTTCGACCAATACTCAGTTTTTTCTCCGGCTCGCTGAACATACCCCTTTGGCAATACTGGCAAAATTTCGAACGGGCCGCGAGGTGGCGTCAGGGCATTATTATTGAACCGATTCTTTCGTATGTGTATAAAATATTGTTTGGAAGTCACCAAGACCGAATTTCTGATCCGATTCAGTGGTTCGAGCAATATTCAGTTTTTTCTCCGGTTCGATGAACATACCCCTTTGGCAATACTGTCAAATTTTGAACGGGCCCTCGGGTGGCGTCAGTGCATAAATATTGAACCGATTCTTTCGTATTTGTATAAAATATTGTATCGAAGTTTCCAAGAACGAATTTCTGATCCGATTCAGTGGTTCGACCCTTACTCGTTTTTTTCTCCGGCCCAGTGAACATACCCCTTTGGCAATACAATCAAAATTTCGAACGGGCCGCGGGGTGGCGTCAGGGCATAATTATTGAACCGATTCTTTTGTATGTGTATAAAATAATGTATCGAAGTTTTCAAGGATGAATTTCTGATCCTATTCAGTGGTTCGAACCATACCCAGTTTTTCTCCGGCTAGGTGAACATACCCTTTGGTAATATTTTCAAAATTTCGAACGTGCCTCGAGGAGGCGTCAGGGCATAAATATTGATCCGATTCTTTCGTATGTGTATAAAATATTGTATCGAAGTCACCAAGACCGAATTTCTAATCCGATTAAGTGGTTCGACCCATACTCATTTTTTTCTCTGGCTCGGTGAACTTACCCCTTTGGAAATACTAGCAAAATTTTGAACAGGCCTCGTGGTGGCGTCAGTTCATATTTATTGATCCGATTCTTTCGTATGTGTATAAAGTATTGTATGGAAGTCTCCAAAACAAATTGCTGATCCGATGTAGTGGTACGACCCATACTCAGTTTTTTCTCCGACTTGGTGAACATACCCCTTTGGCAATATTGGCAAAATTTCGAACGGGCCTCGAGGTGGCGTCAGGGCATAATTATTGATCCGATTCTTTCGTATGTGTATAAAATATTTTATGGAAGTCTCCAAGAACTAATTGCTGATCCGATCCAATGGTACGACCCATACTCAGTTTTTTCTTCGGCCCGGTGAACATACCCATTTGGCAATACTATCAAAATTTCGAATGGGCCGTGGGGTGGCGTTAGGGCATAATTATTGAACCGATTCTTTCATATGTGTATAAAATATTTTATGGAAGTTTCCAAGACCGAATTTTTGTTCCGATTTAGTGGTTCGACCCATACTCATTTTTTTCTCCGGCTCGATGAACAAACCCCTTTGGCAATACTGGCAATATTTTGAACGGGCCTCGAGGTGGCGTCAGGGCATTAATTATTGACCCGATTCTTTCATATGTGTATAAAATATTGTATCGAAGTCACCAAGAACGAATTTCTGATCCAATTCAGTGGTTCGACCCACACTCAGTATTTTCTACGACTCGGTGAACATACCCCTTTGGGAATACTGACAAAATTTCGAACGGGCCTCGAGGTGGCGTCAGGGCATAATTATTGATCTGATTCTTTCGTATGTGTATAAAATATTGCATCGCAGTCATCAAGACCGAATTTCTTATCCGATTCAGTGGTTCGACCCATACTCAGTTTTTTCTCCGGCTCGCTGAACATACCCCCTTTTCAATACTGGAAAAATTTCGAACAGGCCGCGAGGTGGTGTCAGGACATAATTAATGAACAGATTCATTCGTATGTGTATAAAATATTGTATGGAAGTCACCAAGACAGAATTTCTAATCCGATTCAGTTGTTCGACCCATTCTCATTTTTTTCTCCGGCCCGGTGAACATACCCCTTTGGCAATACTATCAAAATTCCGAACGGGCCGCGGGGTGGCCTCAGTACATAATTATTGAACCGATTCTTTCGTATGTGTATAAAATATTGTATCGAAGTATCTAACACCGAATTTCTGATCCGATTCAGTGGTTCGACCCATACCCAGTTTTTTTTCCGGCTCGGTGAACATACCTCTTTAGCAATACTGGCAAATTTTGAACGGGCCCTGGGTGGCGTCAGGGCATAATAATTGATCCGATTCTTTCGTATGTGTATATAATATTGTATGGATGTCTCCTAGACCAAATTCTGATCCGATTCAGTGATTCGACCCATACTCATTTTTTCTCCGGCTCGGTGAACATACCCCTTTGGCAATACTATCAAAATTTCGAACGGGCCGCGAGGTGGCGTCAGGGCATAAATATTGAACCGATTCTTTCGTATGTGTATAAAATATTGTATGGAAGTCACCAAGAACGAATTTATGATCTGATTCAGTGGTTCGACCCATACTCTGTTTTTTCTCCGGCTCGGTGAACATACCCCGTTGGCAATACTAGCAAATTTTCGAACAGGCCACGGGGTGGCGTTAGGAAGTAATTATTGATCCGATTCTTTCGTATGTGTATAAAATATTGTATGGAAGTCTTCAAGACCGAATTTCTGATCCAATTCAGTGGTTCGATCCATACTCAGTTTTTTCTCCGGCTCGGTGAACCTACCCCTTTGGCAATATAAGCAAAATTTCGAACGTGCCGCGCCGTGGCGTCAGGGAATAATTATTGATCCGATTCTTTCGTATGTGTATAAATTAATGTATGGAAGTCTCCAAAACCGAATTTCTGATCCGATTCAGTGGTTCGACCCATACTCTGTTTTTTCTTCGGCTCGGTGAACATACCCCTTTGGCAATACTTGAAAATTTCGAATGGTCCTCGAGGTGGCGTCAGGGCATAATTATTGATTCGATTCTTTCGTATGTTTATAAAATATTGTATCGAAGACACCAAGACCGAATTTCTGATCCGATTCAGTGTTTCGGCCAATACTCATTTTTCTCCGGTTCGATGAACATACCCCTTTGGTAATACTGCCAAATTTTGAACGGGCCTTCGGGTGGCGTCAGTGCATAAATATTGAACCGATTTTTTCATATGTGTTTAAAATATTGTAAGGAAGTTTCCAAGAACGAATTTCTGATCCGATTCAGTGATTCGACCCTTACTTGTTTTCTTCTCCGACCCAGTGAACATACCCCATTGGCAATACAATCAAAATTTCGAACGGGCCGCGGGGTGGCGTCAGAGCATAATTATTGAACCGATTCTTTAGTATGTGTATAAAATAATGTATCGAAGTTTTCAAGACCGAATTTCTGATCCGATTCAGTAGTTCGACCCATACCCAGTTTTTTCTCCGGCTAGGTGAACATACCCCTTTTGCAATATTGGCAAAATTTCGAACTGGCCTCGTGGTGGCTTCAGAGCATAATTATTGATCCGATTCTTTCGTATGTGTATAAAATACTGTATCGAAGTCAACAAGACCGAATTTCTGATCCGATTAACTGGTTCGACCCATACCCAGTTTTTTTTCCGGCTCGGTGAACATACCCTTTTGGAAATACTAGCAAAATTTCGAACTGGCCTCGAGGTGGCGTCAGTGCATATTTATTGATCTGATTCTTTCGTATGTGTATAAAGTATTGTATGGAAGTCTCCAAGAACGAATTGCTGATCCGATGTAGTGGTACGACCCATACTCAGTTTTTTCTCCGACTCGGTGAACATACCCCTTTGGCAATACTGGCAAAATTTCGAACTGGCCTCGAGGTGGCGTCAGGGCATAATTATTGAACCGATTCTTTCGTATGTGTATAAAATATTTTATGGAAGTCTCCAAGAACTAATTGCTGAACCGATTCAGTGTTACGACCCATAATCAGTCTTTTCTCCGGCTTGGTGAACATACCCCTTTGGCAATACTGGCAAAATTTCGAACGGGCCGAGAGGTGGTGTCAGGACATAATTATTGAACAGATTCATTCGTATGTGTATAAAATATTGTGTGGAAGTCACCAAGACAGAATTTCTTATCTGATTCAGTGGTTCGACCCTTACTCATTTTTTTCTCCGGCCCGGTGAACATTCCCCTATTGGCAACACTATCAGAATTTCGAACGGGCTGTGGGGTGGCGTTAAGGCATAGTTATTGAACCGATTCTTTCGTTTGTGTATAAAACATTGTATGGAAGTCATCAAGACGGAATTTCTGATCCGATTCAGTGGTTCGACCCATACCCATTTTTTTCTCCGGCTCTGTGAACATACCCCATTGGCAATACTATCAATATTTTGAACAGGCCACGGGGTGGAGTCAGGGCATAATTATTGAAGCGATTCTTTCGTATGTGTATAAAATATTGTATCGAAGCATCCAAGACCGAATTTCTGATCCGATTCAGTGGTTCGACCCATACCTAATTTTTTCTCCGGCTCGGTGAACATACCCCTTTGGCAATACTGGCAAATTTTGAACGGGCCCTGGGTGGCGTCATGGCATAATTATTGATCCGATTCTTTCGTTTGTGTATATAATATTGTATGGATGTCTCCTAGACCGAAATTCTGATCCGATTCAGTGATTCGACCCATACTCATTTTTTCTCCGGGTCGGTGAACATACCCGTTTGGCAATACTATCAAAATTTCGAACGCGCCGCGGGGTGGAGTCAGGGCATAAATATTGAACCGATTCTTTCGTATGTGTATAAAATATTGTAAGGAAGTCTCCAAGACCGAATTTCTGATCCGATTCAGTCGTTCGTCCCATACTCGTTTTTTTCTCCGGCCCGGTGAACATACCCCTTTGGCAATACTATCAAAATTTTGAACTGGCCACGGGGTGGCGTTAGGGCATAATTATTGAACCGTTTATTTCGTATGTGTATAACATATTGTATCGAAGTATCCAAGACCGAATATCTGATCCGATTCAGTGGTTCGACCCATACTCAGTTTTTTTTCCGGCTCGGTGAACATACCCCTTTGGCAATACTTGCAAAATTTCGAACGGGCCTCGAGGTGGCGTCGGGGCATAATTATTTATCCGATTATTTCGTTTGTGAATAAAATAATGTATCGAAGTCACCAAGACCGAATTTATGATCCGATTCAGTGGTTCGACCCATACTCAGTTTTTTCTCCAGCTCGGTGAACATACCCCTTTGGCAATACTGGCAAAATTTCGAACGGGCCCTGGGTGGCGTAGGGGCATAATTATTGATCCGATTCTTTTGTATGTGTATAAAATATTGTATGGAAGTCTCCAAGACCGAATTACAGATCCGATTCAGGGGTTTCACCCATACTCCTTTTTTTCTTCGGCTCGGTGAATATACCTCTTTGGCAATACTATTAAAATTTCGAACGTGACGCGGGGTGGCGTCAGGGCATAATTAATGAACCGATTCTTTCGTATGTGTATAAAATATTGTATGGAAGTCATCAAGACCGAATTTCTGATCCGATACAGTGGTTCGACCCACACTCAGTTTTTTCTTCTGCTCGGTGAACATACCACTTTGGCAATACTGGAAAAATTTCGAAGAGGCCGCGGGGTGGCGTCAGGGCATAATTATTGATCTTATTCTTTCGTATGTGTATAAAATATTGTACGGAAGTCTCCAAGACCGAATTTATTATCCGATTTAGTCGTTGGACCCATACTCAGTTTTTTCTCCGGCTCTGTGAACATACCCCTTTGACAATACTGCCAAATTTTGAACGGTCCATATGGTGGTGTCAGGGCATAATTATTAATCCGATTTTTTCATATGTGCATAAAACATTGTATGGAAGTCTCCAAGACCGAATTTCTAATCCGATTCAGTGGTTCGATCCATACTCTGTTTTTTCTCTGGCTCGGTGAACATACCCCTTTGGCAATACTAGCAAAATTTCGAACGGGCCGCGATGTGGCGTCAGGGCATAATTATTGGACCGATTCTTTCGTATGCGTATAAAATAATGTATGGAAGTCACCAAGACCGAATTTCATATCCGATTCAGTAGTTCGAGCCATATTCAGTTTTTTCTCCGGTTAGGTGAACATACCCCTTTGGCAATACTTTCAAATTTTGAACGGGTCCTGGGTGGCGTCAGGGCATAATTATTGGTCTGATTCTTTCGTATGTGTATATAGTATTGTATGGAAGTCTCCTAGACCGAATTTCTAATCCGATTCGGTGATTCGACCCATACTCATTTTTTTACTCCGGCTCGGTGAATATACCCCTTTGGCAATACTATCAAAATTTCGAACAGGTCGCGGGGTGGCGTCAGGGCATAAATATTGAACCGATACTTTCGTATGTGTATAAAATATTGTAAGGAAGTCTCAAACAACGAATTTCTAATCCGATTTAGTGGTTCGACCCATACTCGTTTTTTTCTTCGGCTCGGTGAACATACCCCTTTGGCAATACTATCAAAATTTCGAACGAGACGCGGGGAGGCGTCAGGGCATAATTATTGAACCGATTCTTTCGTATGTGTATAAAATATTGTATCGAAGTCTCCAAGAACGAATTTCTGATCTGATTCTGTGGTTCGACACATACTTAGTTTTTTCTCCGGCTCGCTGAACATACTCCTGAGGCAATATTATCAAAATTTCGAATGGGCCGCGGGGTGGCGTCAGGGTATAATTATTGAACCGATTCTTTCGTATGTGTATAAAATATTGTATCGAAGTCTCCAAGAACGAATTTCTGATCCGATTCTGTGGTTCGACACATACTTAGTTTTTACTCCGGCTCGCTGAACATACCCCTTTGGCAATATTATCAAAATTTCGAATGGTCCGCTGGGTGGCGTCATGGCATAATTATTTAACCGATTTTTTCGTATGTGTATAAAATATTGTATCGAAGTCTCCAAAACCGAATTTCTGATCCGATTTAGTGGTTCGACCCATACTCAGTTTTTTCTTAGGCTCAGTGAACATACCTTTGGCAATACTAGCAAAATATTGAACGGGCCCCGAGGTGGTGTAAGGGCATAATTATTGATCTGATGATTTCGTATGTGCGTAAAATATTGTATGAAAGTCTCCAGGACCGAATTTCTGAACCTCAGTGGTTCGACCCATACTCAGTTTTTTCTCCGGCTCGGTGAACATACTCATTTGGCAATACTGGCAAAATTTCGAACCAGCCGCAGGGTGGCGCCAGGGCAAAATTATTGATCTGATTCTTTCGTATGTATATAAAATATTTTATGGAAGTCTCCAAGCCCGAATTTCTGATCCGATTCAGTGGTTCGACCCATACTCAGTTTTTTTCCGGCTCGTTGAACATACTCCTTTGGCAATACTGGCAAAATTTCGAACAGGCCTCGAGGTGGCGTCAGGGCATAATTATTGATTCGATTATTTCGTATGTGTATTAAATATTGTATGGAAGTCACCAAGATCGAATTTCTGATCCGATTCAGTGGTGCGATCCATATTCAGTTTTTTCTCCGGCTCGGAGAACATACCTCTTTGGCAATACTGCCAAATTTTGAACGGGCCCTGGGTGGTGTCAGGGCATAATTATTGATCCGATTCTTTCGTATGTGTAAAAAATATTGTGTGGAAGTCTCCAAGACCGAATTTCTGATCCGATTCAGTGGTTCGACACATACTCATTTTTTCTTCGGCTCGGTGAACATACCCCTTTGGCAATACTGGCAAAAACCTGAGTATGGTTGAACCACTTAATCGGATCAGAAATTCGGTTTTGGAGAATTCCATACATTATTTTATACACATACCAAAGAATAGAATCAATAATTATGCCCTGACGCCACCTCGGGGCCCATTCGAAATTGTATACAAAGGTGTATCGTACGGGCCGCGGGGTGGCGTCGGGGCAAAATTTCGAACAGGCCTCGAGGTGGCGTCAGTGCATATTTAGTGATCCGATTCTTTCGTATGTGTATAAAGTATTGTATGGAAGTCTCCAAGAATGAATTGCTAATCCGATTAAGTGGTTCGACCCATACTCATTTTTTTCTACGGCTCAGTGAACATACCTATTTGGCAATACTGGCAAAATTTCGAACGGGCCGCGGGGTGGAGTCAGGGCATAATTATTGATCCGATTGTTCGTATGTGTATAAAATATTGTATGGAAGTCTCCAAGAACGAATTGCTGATCTGATTTAGTGGTACGACCCATACTCAGTTTTTTCTCACGCTCGGTGAACATACCCCTTTGGCAATACTAGCAAAATTTCGAACGGGACCTGGGTGGCTTCAGGGCATAATTATTGATCCGATTCTTTTGTATGTGTATAAAATATTGTATTTTGATCCAATTCACTGATTTGACACATACTCAATTTTTCTTCGGCTAGGTGAACATACCTCTTTGGAAATACTATCAAAATTTCGAACGGTCCGCGGGGTGGCGTCATGGCATAATTAGTGAACCTATTCTTTCGTATGTGTATAAAATATTGTATGGAAGTCACCAAGACCGAATTTCTGATCCGATTCAGTGGTTCGACCCATACTCAGTTTTTTCTCCGGCTCTTTGAACATACCTCTTTGGCAATACTAGCAAAATTTCGAACGGGCCCTAGGGTGGCGTCAGGGCATAATTATTGATCTGAGTCTTTCGTATTTTGTATAAAATATTGTATGGAAGTCTCCAAGACCGAATTTCTGATCCGATTCAGTGGTTCGACCCATACTTATTTTTTTCTTCTGCTCGAAACATACCTCTTTGGAAATACTATCAAAATTTTGAACGGGTCGCGGGGTGGCGTAAGGGCATAATTAGTGAACCGATTCTTTCGTATGTGTATAAAGTATTGTATGGAAGTCACCAAGACCGAATTTCTGATCCGATCAGTGGTTCGACCCATAATTATGCCTTGAAGCCAACCCGCGGCCTGTTCAAAATTTTTGCCAGTATTGCCAATGGGGTATTTTCATCGAGCCGGAGAAAAAACTGGATATGGGTCGAACCACTTAATCGGATCCGCAATTCGGTCTTGGTGACTTCCATACAATATTTTATACACATACGAAACAATCGTATCAATAATTATGCCCTGACGCCACCTCGTAGCCCGTTCAAAATTTTTCCAGTATTGCCAAAGGGGTATGTTCACCGAGCCGGCGAAAAAACTGAGTATGGGTCGAACCACTAAATCTGATCAGAAATTCGGACTTGGTGATTTCAATACAATATTTTATACACACACGAAAGAACTGTGATCAATAATTATGCCCTGACGCCACGTCGGGGCCCGTTCGAAGTTTTTCAAGCCAAAGGCGTATGCTCATCGAGCCTGAGAAAAACTGAGTATGGGTCGTACCACTAAATCGGATCAGCAATTTGTTCTTGACGACTTCCATACAATATTTTATACACATACGAAAAAATCAGATCAATAAATATGCACTGACGCCACCCCGCGGCCTGTTCAAAATTTTTTCCAGTATTGCCAATGAGGTCTGTTCACCGAGCCGGAGAAAAAACTGGGTATGGGTCGAACCACTGAATCGGATCAACAATTCGGTCTTGGTGACTTCCATACAATATTTTATAAACATACGAAACAATCGTATCAATAATTATGCCCTGAAGCCACCTCGATGACCGTTCGAAATTTTGCTAGTATTGCCAAAGGGGTATGTTCACCGAGCCGGAGAAAAAACTGAGTATGAGTTGAACCACTTAATCGGATCAGAAATTAGGTTTTGGAGACTTCCATACATTATTTTATACACATACCAAAGAATCGAATCAATAATTATGCCCTGACGCCACCTCGGGGCCCGTTCGAAATTGTATACAAAGGTGTATCGTACGGGCCGCGGGGTGGCGTCGGGGTAAAATTTCGAACAGGCCTCGAGGTGGCGTCAGTGCATATTTATTGATCCGATTCTTTCATATGTGTATAAAGTATTGTATGGAAGTCTCCAAGAATGAATTGCTAATCCGATTAAGTGGTTCGACCCATACTCATTTTTTTCTACGGCTCAGTGAACATACCCCTTTGGCAATACTGGCAAAATTTCGAACGGGCCGCGGGGTGGAGTCAGGGAATAATTATTGATACGATTGTTTCGTATGTGTATAAAATATTGTATGGAAGTCTCCAAGAACGAATTGCTGATCCGATTTAGTGGTACGACCCATACTCAGCTTTTTCTCCGGCTCGGTGAACATACCCCTCTGGCAATACTAGCAAAATTTTGAACGGGCCCTGGGTGGCGTCAGGGCATAATTATTGATCCGATTCTTTTGTATGTGTATAAAATATTGTATTCTGATCCAATTCCGTGGTTCGACACATACTCAATTTTTTCTTCGGCTAGCCTTTTGGCAATACTATCAAAATTTCGAACGGTCCGCGGGGTGGCGTCATGGCATAATTAGTGAACCGATTCTTTCGTATGTGTATAAAATATTGTATGGAAGTCACCAAGACCGAATTTCTGATCCGATTCAGTGGTTCGACCCATACTCAGTTTTTTCTCCGGCTCTGTGAACATTCCCCTTTGACAATAATGGCAAAATTTCGAACAGGCCGCGGGGTGGAGTCAGGGCATAATTATTGATCCGATTATTACGTATGTGTATTAAATATTGTCTGGAAATCTCCATGACCGAATTTCTGATCCGATTCAGTTGTTCTACCCATACCCAGTTTTTTCTCCGGCTCGATGAACATACCCTCTCTGCAATACTGGCAAAATTTCGAACGAGCCGCAGGGTGGGATCAGGGCATAATTATTGAGCCAATTCTTTCGTATGTGTATAAAATATTCTATGGAAGTAACCAAGATCGAATTTCTGATCCGATTCAGTGGTTCTATCCATATTCAGTTTTTTCTCCGGCTCGGTGAACATACCCTTTTGGCAATACTGCCAAATTTTGAACGGGCCCTGAGTGGTGTTAGGGCATAATTATTGATCCGATTCTTTCGTATGTGTAAAAAATATTGTGTGGAAGTCTCCAAGACCGAATTTCTGATCCGATTCAGTGGTTCGACACATACTCATTTTTTTCTTCGGCTCGGTGAACATACCTCTTTGGCAATACTAGCAAAATTTCGAACGGGCCGCGGGGTGGCGTCAGGGCATAATTATTGAACCGATTCTTTCGTATGTGTATAAAATAATGTATGGAAGTCACTAAGACCGAATTTTTGATCCGATTCAGTGGTTCGACCAATACTCAGTTTTTTCTCCGGTTCGGTGAACATACCCTTTTGGCAATACTGCCAAAATTTCCAACGGGCCCCGAGGTGGCGTCAGGGCATAATTATTGACCCGATTCTTTCGTATGTGTATAAAATATTGTTTGGGAGTCTCCAAGACCGAATTTCTGATCCGATTCAGTGGTTCGTCCCATACCCAGTTTTTTCTCCGGCTAGGTGAACATACCCCTTTGGCAATACTCGCAATATTTCGAACGGGCCTCGAGGTGGCGTTAAGGCTTATTTATTGATCCGATTCTTTCATATGTGTTTAAAATATTGTATCGAAGTCACCCAGACTGAATTTCTGATCCGATTCAGTGGTTTGACCCATACTCAGTTTTTTCTCTGGCTCGGTGAACATACCCATCTGGCAATAGTGGCAAAATTTTGAACGGGACTCGAGGTGACGTCGGGGCATAATTATTGATCCGATTCCTTTGTATGTGTATAAAATATTGAATGGAAGTCTCCAGGACTGAATTTCTGATCCGATTCAATGGTTCGACCCATACTCAAATTTTTCTCCGGCTCGGTGAACATACCCCTTTGGCAATACTGGCAAAATTTCGAACGGGCCCTGGTATGGTGTCAGGGCATAATTATTGATCTGATTCTTTCGTATTTTGTATAAAATATTGTATGTAGGTCTCCACGACCGAATTTCTGATCAGATTCAGTGATTTGACCCATACTCTGTGTGTTTCTCTGGCTCGGTGAACATACCCCTTTGACAATACTATCAAAATTTCGAACGGGCCGCCGGGTGGCGTATGGGAATAATAGTTGATCTATGTCTTTCATATATTAATAAAATACTGTATGAAAGTCTACAAGACCGAATTTCAGATCCAAATCAGTGATTCGACCCATACTCAGTTTTTTCTCTGGCTCGGTGAACATACCCCTTTGGCAATACTGGCAAAATTTCGAACGGGCCGCAGGGTAGCGTCAGGGCATAATTATTGATCCGATTCTTCCGTATGTGTATAAAATATTGTATGGAAGTCTCCAAGACCGAATTTATGATCCGGTTCAGTGGTTCGTCCCATACTCAGTTTTTTCTCCGGCTCTGTGAACATACCCCTTTGGCAATACTGGCAAAATTTCGAACGAGCCGCGGGGTGGCGTTAGGACATAATTATTGATCCGATTCTTTCGTATGTGTATAAAATATTGTAAGGAAGTCTCCAAGACCGAATTTTTGATCCGATTAAGTGGTTAGACCCATACTCAGTTTTTTATCCGGCTCGATGAACATATCTCATTGGCAATACTGGCATAATTTCGAGCGGGCAGCGGGGTGGTGTCAGGGCATAAGTATTGAACCGATTATTCCGTATGTGTATAAAATAATGTATGGAGGTCTCCACGACCGAAATACTGATCCGATTCAGTGATTCGACCCATACCCAGTTTTTTCTCTTGCTCGGTGAACATACCCTTTGGCAATACTGGCAAATATTCGACCGGACTGCGGGGTGGCGTAAGGGCATAATTATTTAATAGAATCTTTCATATGTGTATAATATACTGTATGGAAGTCTCCAAGACCGAATTTCTCATCCGACTCAGTAGTTTTACGCATACTTAGTTTGTTATCCGGCTCGGTGAACATACCCCTTGGTAAAATTTCGAACGGGCTGCGGGATGGCGTCAGGGCATAATTATTGATCCGATTCTTTCATATTTGTATAAATTATTATATGGAGGTCTCCACGACCGAATTTCTGATCCGATTCAGTGATTCGACCCTAACCCAGTTTTTTATCAGGCTTGGTGAACATACCCCTTTGGCAATACTGACAAATATTCGAAAGGGCCGTGGGGTGGCGTATGGGCATAATTATTGATTCGACTCTTTCATATGTGTATAAAATACTATATGGAAGTCTCCAAGACCGAATTTCTGATCCGGTTCAGTGGTTTGACGCATACTTAGTTTTTTATCCGGCTCGGTGAACATACTCCTTTGGCAATACTGGCAAAATTTCGAACGGGCCGTAAGGTAGGGCATAATTATTGATCTGATTCTTTCGTATGTGTATAAAATATTGTATAGAGGTCCCCACGACCGATTTCTGATCCGATTCAGTGGTTTGACCCGTACTTAGTTATTTCTCTGACTCGGTGACCATACCCCTTTGGCAATGTTGCCAAAATTTCGAACGGACCCCGAGGTGGCGTAAGGGCATAATTATAGATCTATGTCTTTCGTATATTAATAAAATATTGTATGGAAGTCTCCAAGACCGAATTTCATATCCGATTAAGTGGTTAGACCCATACTCAGTTTTTCCTCTGGCTCGATGAACATACCCCTTTGGCAATACTGGCAAAATTTCGAACGGGCAGCGGGGTGGCGTCAGGGCATAAGTATTGAACCGATTCTTCCGTATGTGTATAAAATATTGTATGCAGGTCTCCACGACCGAAATTCTGATCCGATTCAGTGATTCGACCCATACTCAGTTTTTTCTCTGGCTTGGTGAACATACCCATTTGGCAATACTAGCAAATATTCGGCCTGGCCGCGGGGTGGCGTAAGGGCATAATTATTGATCCGACTCTTTCATACGTGTCTAAAATACAGTATGAAAGTCTCCAAGACCGAATTTCTGATCCGATTCAGTGGGTTGACGCATACTTAGTTTTTTATCCGGCTCGGTGAACATACTCCTTTGACAATACTGGCAAAATTTTGAACGGGACGCGGGGTGGCGTCAGGGCATAATTATTGATCCGATTCTTTCATATGCGTATAAAATATTGTATGGAGGTCTCCACGATCGAATTTCTGATCCGATTCAGTGATTCGACCCATACCTAGTTTTTTCTCTGGCTCGGTGAACATACCCCTTAGGCAATACTGGCAAATATTCGAACGGGCCGCGGGGTGGCGTAAGGGCATAATTATTGATCCGACACTTTCATATGTGTATAAAATACTGTATGGAAGTCTCCATAATCGAATTTATGATCCGATTCAGTGGTTTGGCGCATACTTAGTTTTTTATCCGGCTCGGTGAACATACTCCTTTGGCAATACTGGCAAAATTTCTTACGGGCCGCAGGGTGGCTTTAGGGCATAATTATTGATCTTATTCTTTCGTATGTGTATAAAATATTGTATGGATGTCTCCACGACCGATTTCTGATCCGATTCAGTGGTTTGACCCATACTCAGTTTTTTTATTTTCATTAACTGTCTTATCACATTTTCCATTAGCATTTTGAATCATTGAATAATATGCTACTTAAAAGTTCAAGGGTTTATTTGTAATTAAATCATTCTTTTCTAAGTCCAGGGACCATTCTGTCATTATGTTAAACTTCTAATTCGTTACTTATCCTTAACGAACTGACTTACCATGACGAATTGGCTCTTGTTACGAATTGGAACCTTTAACGAACTGGACTATTAACGAATCAGTCCATGTAGCGAACCAGTCCAAGTAGCGAATTAGACCTTCTAATTCGTTATCTACTTTAACGAACTGGTCATAACGAATCAAGGGTGATTCGTCACCCCTTTCCCTTAACGAATTGAACACGAACTGTAATCAGTTCGCTATGTTCCCATGCACGAACTAGCTAGCGAATCACCTTTAATTCGCTATATTCCTGTAGCGAACTAAGGTTAGGTCAGGAATGTCAGAACATTCCCTGACATTCCCCCTTAACCTCGTACCACTTTCTGGCGCCGCCTTTCCGGCGCGGTCATTGCCGGAAAGCCGCCGGAAAAAACGCGATTTCGTCAGAAAAACGGGTTTTAGCTCGTTTTTCACCGTTTTTCGTCCCGTTCAATCCAGATCTGAGCTAGGGTGACTCCTAAGCTCATTATAGGTTCGGTTTATACCCGAATCCACACGGATCTCATGAGTTAAACGGTTTAACGGTGTCGGCTCGTCGCTTCATGATTATATCTAACGGATTTAAGCTCAAACAATAAAATACTATCATTACCTCGGGTCGGTTCTCGGTTTCCTTCTTGATATCGGTTTAGAGAGAGAGAGAACTAGGGAGAGAATCTTAAGTGTGTGTCTTGGATGGTGTAAGGGATATGTGTAAATGAATTAAATGGAGGATTAAGGGTATATATATTTTTGATCATGGGCTTAAGCCCATGGTCTTTCCTTCATTCCTCCATAACACAAGTCCATAACCCATATACATTTACCCAACACAAGTCCATCTCGTATTCTATTCAACTAAACCGATAACGACCCGCTATAAAGTAAACGAACGTTATTTTATTAATATAACCGAAAGTAGGATGTTACAACAATTATTGATCCGACTCTTTCATATGTGTATAAAATACTGTATGGAAGTCTCCAGGAGAATTTCTGATCCGATTCAATGGTTTGACGCATACTTAGATTTTTATCCAGCTCAGTGAACATACCCCTTTAGCAATACTGGAAAATTTTCGAACGGGTCGCGGGGTGGCGTTAGGGCATAATTATTGATCCGATTCTTTCGTATGTGTATAAAATATTGTATGGAGGTCTCCACGACCGAATTTCTGATCCGATTCAGTGGTTTGACCCATAGTCAGTTTTTTCATTGGCACGGTGAACATACCCATTTGGCAATACTGTCAAAATTTCGTACGGACCCCGAGGTGGCGTAAGGGCATAATTATTAGTTTATGTCTTACGTATATTAATAAAATATTGTATGGAAGTCTCCAAGATCGAATTTCTGACCCGATTCAGTGATTCGACCCATACTCAGTTTTTTCTCTAGCTGAGTGAACATACCCCTTTGGCAATACTGGCAAAATTTCGAACGGGCCGCGGGGTAGCGTTAGGGCATAATTATTGAACCGATTCTTCCGTATATGTATAAAATATTGTATGGAAGTCTCCAAGACCGAATTTCTGATCTGATTCAGTGGTTCGACCCATACTCAGTTTTTTCTCCGGCTCGGTGAACATACCCCTTTGGCAATAACGGAAAAAATTTTAACGGGCTGCGAGGTGGCATCAGGGCATAATTATTGATCCGATTCTTTCGTATGTGTATAAAATATTGTATGGAGGTCTCCAAGACCGAATTTCATATCCGATTAAGTGGTTAGACCCATACTCAGTTTTTCCTCCGGCTCAATTAACATACCCCTTTGGCAATACTGGCAAAATTTCGAACGGGCAGCGGGGTGGCGTCAGGGCATAAGTATTGAACCGATTCTTCCGTATGTGTATAAAACATTATTTGCAGGTCTCCACGACCGAAATTCTGATCCGATTCATTGATTCGACCCATACTCAGTTTTTTCTCTGGCTCGGTGAACATACCCATTTGGCAATACTAGCAAATATTCGGCATGGCCGCGGGTGGCGTAAGGGCATAATTATTGTTCTATGTCTTTCGTATATTAATAAAATACTGAATGGAAGTCTCCAAGACCGAATTTCTGATCCGATTCAGTGATTCGAGCCATACTCAGTTTTTTCTCTGGCTCGGTGAACGTACCCCTTTGGCAATACTGGCAAAATTTTGAACGGGCCGCGGGGAAGCGTTAGGGCATAATTATTGATCCGATTATTCCGTATATGTATAAAATATTGTATGGAAGTCTCCAAGACCGAATTTCTGATCCGGTTCAGTGGTTCGACCCATACTCAAATTTTTCTCTGGCTCTGTGAACATACCCCTTTGGCAATAATGGAAAATTTTCGAACAGGTAGCGGGGTGGCGTCAGGGCATAAGTATTGATCCGATTCTTCCGTATGTGTATAGAATATTGTATGGAAGTTTCAAAGACCGAATTTCTGATCCGATTCAGTGGTTCGACCCATACTCAGTTTTTTCTCCGGCTTTGTGAACATACCCCTATGGCAATACTGGCAAAATTTCGAACAGGCAGTGGGGTGGCGCCAGGACATAAGTATTGATTCGATTCTTCCGTATGTGTATAAAATAATGTATGGAAGTCTTTAAGATCGAATTTCTAATCTGATTATGTTGTTTGACCCATACTCAGTTTTTTCTCCGGCTCTATGAACATACCCCTTTGGCAATACTGGAAAAGTTTCGAAGAAGCCGTGGGGTGGCGTCAGGACATAATTATTGATCCGATTCTTTTGTATGTGTATAAAATATTGTATGGAAGTCTCCAAGACATAATTTCTTATCCGATTCAGAGGTTCGACCCATACTTAGTTTTTTCTACGGCTTGGTGAACATACCCCTTAGGCAATACTGGAAAATTTTCGAACGGGCCCCGAGGTGGAGTCAGGGCATAATTATTGATCAGATTCTTTCGTATATTTATAAAATATTGTATAAGAGTCTCCAAGACCGAATTTATGATCCGATTCAGTGGTTAGACCCATACTCAGTTTATTCTCCGGCTCGGTGAACATACCCCTTTGGCAATAATGACAAAATTTCGAACGGGCAGCAGGGTGGCGTCAGGGCATAAGTATTGATCTGATTCTTCCGTATGTGTATAAAATATTGTATGGAAGTCTCCAAAACCGAATTTCTGATCCGATTAAGTGGTTCGACCCATACTCAGTTTTTCTCCGGCTCTATGAACATACCCGTTTGGCAATATTGGCAAACTTTTGAACGGGCAGCGGGGTGGCGTCAGGACATAATTATTGATCCAGTTCTTCCGTGTGTGTATAAAATATTCTATGGAAGTCTCCAAGACCAAAATTCTAATCCGATTCAATGATTCGATGCATACTCAGTTTTTTCTCCGGCTCGGTGAACATACCCCTTTGGCAATAATGGTAAAATTTCGAATGGGCAGCGGGGTGGCGTCAGGGCATAAGTATTGATCCGATTCTTCCTTATGTGTAATATTGTATGGAAGTCTCCAAAACCGAATTTCTGATCCGATTCAGTGGTTCGACCCATACTCAGTTTTTTCTCCGGCTTTGTGAACATACCCGTTTGGCAATATTGGCAAACTTTCGAACGGGCAGCGGGGTGGCGTCAGGACATAATTATTGATCCAGTTCTTCCGTGTGTGTAAAAAATATTCTATGGAAGTCTCCAAGACCAAAATTCTTATCCGATTCAATGATTCAATGCATACTCAGTTTTTTCTCTGGCTCGGTGAACATACCCCTTTGGCAATAATTGCAAAAATTCGAATGGGCAGCGGGGTGGCGTCAGGGCATAAGTATTGATCCTATTCTTCCGTATGTGTATAAAATAACGTATGGAAGTCTCCAAGACCGAGTTTTGGATCCGATTCAGTTGTTCAATCCATACTCAGTTTTTTCTCCGGCTCTGTGAACATACCCCATTTGGCAATATTGGCAAACTTTCGAACGGGCAGCGGGGTGGCGTCAGGGCATAGGTATTGAACCGATTCTTCCGTATGTGTATAAAATATTGTATGGAGGCCTCCATGACCAAAATTCTGATCCGATTCAGTGATTCGACCCATACCCAGTTTTTTCTCTGACTCGGTGAACATACCCCTTTGGCAATACTGGCAAATATTCGAACGGGCCGCGGGGTGGTGTTAGGGCATAATTATTGATCCGATTCTTTCATATGTGTATAAAATACTGTATGGAAGTATCCAACACCGAATTTCTGATCCGATTCAGTGGTTTGACGCATACTTAGTTTTTTATCCGGCTCGGTGAACATATCCCTTTGGCTATACTGGCAAAATTTCGAACGGGCCGCGGGGTGGCGTCAGGGCATAATTGTTGATCGATTCTTTCGTATGTGTATAAAATATTGTATGGGGGTCTCCACGACTGAATTTCTGATCCGATTAAGTGGTTTTACCCATACTCAGTTTTTTCTCTGGCTCGGTGAACATACCCATTTGGCAATACTGTTAAAATTTCGAACGGACCCCGAGGTGGCGTAAGGGCATAATTATTGATCTATGTCTTTCGTATATTAATAAAATATTAAATGGAAGTCTCCAAGACCGAATTTCTGATCCGATTCAGTGATTTGACCCATACTCAGTTTTTTCTCCGGCTCGGTGAACATATCCCTTTGGCAATATTGGCAAAATTTCGAACGGGCTGCAGGGTAGCGTATGGGCATAACTATTGATCCGATTCATTCGTATGTGTATAAAATACTGTATGAAAGTCTCCAAGACCGAATTTCTGATCCGATTCAGTGATTCGACGCATACTCAGTTTTTTATCCGGCTCGGTGAACATACCCCTTTGGCAATAAAGGCATAATTTCGAACGGGTCCCGAGGTGGCGTCAGGGCATAATTATTGATCCGATTGTTTCGTATGTGTATAAAATATTTTTTGGAAGTCTCCAAGACCGAATTTCTGAGCCGATTTAGTGGTTTGACCCATACTCAGTTTTTTGTCCGGCTCGTTGAACATACCCCTTTGGCAATAATGGCATAATTTTGAACGGGCAACGGGGTTGCGTCAGGGCATAGTTAATGATACGATTATTTCGTATGTGTATAATATTTTGTATGGAAGTCTCCAAAACCGAATTACAGATCCGATTCAGTGGTTCGACCCATACTCAGTTTTTTTTCCGGCTCGGTGAACATACCCCTTTGGCAATACTGGTAAAAATTTGAACGTGTCGCGAGGTGGCGTCAGGGCATAATTATTGATCTGAATCTTTCGTATATTATAAAATATTGTATGGAAGTTTTCAAGGCCGAATTTTTGATCCGATTCAGTTATTCGACCCCTACTAAGTTTTTTTCCGGCTCTATGAACATAACCCTTTGACAATACAGGAAAAGTTTTGAACGGGCCGCGGGGTGGTTTTAAGGCATAATTATTGATCCAGTTCTTTCGTATGTGTATAAAATATTGTATGGAGGTCTCCAGGACCGAATTTTTGATCCGATTCAGTGGCTCGACCCATACTCAGTTTTTCTCCGGCTCGGTGAACATACCCCTTTGGCAAAACTGGCAAAATTTCGAACGGGCCCCGAGGCGGCGTTAGGGCATAATTATTGATTCGATTCTTTCGTACATTTAAAAAATATTGAATGGAAGTCTCCAAGACCAAATTTCTGATCCGAATCAGTGGTTAGATCCATATTCAGAGTTTTCTCCGTCTCGGTGAACAAACCTCTTTGGCAATACTGGAAAATTTTCGAACGAGCCCCGAGGTGGCGTCAGGACATACCTATTGATCCGATCATTTCTTATATTTATAAAATATTGTATAGAACTCTCCAAGACCGAATTTTTGATCCGATTCAGTGGTTCGACCAATACTCAGTTTTCTCCGGCTCGGTGAACATACCACTTAGGCAATACTGGCAAAATTTCGAACGGGCCCCGAGGTGCCGTCAGGGCATAATTATTGATATGATTCTTTCGTATATTTATAAAATATTGCATGGAAGTCTCAAGACCTAATTTCTGACAAAATTCAGTGGTTCGACCCATACTCAGTTTTTTCTCCAGCTCAGTGAACATACCCCTTTGGCAATAATGGCAAAATTTCGAACGGGCCCGGTGTGGCGTCACGGCATAATTATTGATTCGATTTTTTCGTATATTTAAAAAATATTGTATGGAAGTCTACAAGGCCGAATTCTTGATCCGATTCAGTAATTCGACCCATACTCAGTTTTTTCTCCTGCTCGGTGAACATACCCCTTTGTCAATAATGACAAAATTTCGAACCGGCCGCAGGGTGGCGTTAGGGCATAATTATTGATCCGATTCTTTCGTATGTGTATAAAATATTGTATGAAAGTTTCCAAGACCGAATTTCTGATCCGATTCTGTGATTGGACCCATACTTAGTTTTTTCTCCGGCTCTATGAACAGAACCCTTTGGCAATCCTGGCAAAATTTCGAACGGGCCGTGTGCTAGCGTCAGGGCATATTTATTGATCCGATTCTTCCGTATGTGTAAAAAATATTGTATGGAGGTCTCCAGGACCGAATTTCTTATCCGATTTAGTAGTTTGACCCATATTAAGTTTTTTCTCTTGCTTGGTGAACATACCTCTTTGTCAATACTGGAAAAATTTCAAACGGGTCCCGAGTTGGCGTCTGGGCATAACTATTGATCTGAATCTTTCGTATGTGTATAAAATATTGTGTGGAAATCTCTAAGACCGAATTTCTGATCCGAGACATTGGTTCGATCCATACTCAGTGTTTTCTCCGCCTCGGTGAACATACCTTGGCAATACTGGAAAATTTTCGAACAGCCCCGAGATGAGTTTAGGACATAATTATTAATCTGATTATTTCGTATCTTTATAAAATATTGTATGGAAGTCTTCAAGACCGAATTTCTGATCCGATTCAGTGGTTCGACCCATACTCAGTTTTTTCTCCGGCTCGGTGAACATACCCTTTTGGCAATATTGGCAAATATTCGAACGGGCCCCGAGGTGGGGTCAAGGAATATTTATTAATCTGATTCTTTCGTATATTTAAAAAACATTGTATGGAAATATCCAAGACATAATTTCTGATCTGATTCAGCGGTTCGACCCATACTTTTTCTCCGGCTCGGTGAACATACCCCTTTGACAAAACTGGAAAATTTTCGAACGGGCCCCGAGGTGGAGTCAGGGCATAGTTATTGATCCGATTCTTTCGTATATTTATAAAATATTGTATGGGAGTCTCCAAGACCAAATTTATGATCCGATTCAGTGGTTCGACCCATACTCAGTTTTTTCTCCGGCTCGGTGAACATACCCTTTGGCAATACTGGCAAAATTTCAAACAGGCACCGAGGTGGCGTCAGGGCATAGTTATTGATCTGATTCTTTCGTATATTTAAAAAATAGTGAATGGAAGTCTCCAAGACAGAATTTCTGATCTGATTCAGTGATTCGACCCATACTCAGTTTTTTCTCCGGCTCGATGAACATACCCCTTTGGCAATACAGGCAAAATTTCGAACGAACCGCGGGGTTGCGTCAGGGCATAATTATTGATACGATTTTTTCGTATGTGTATAAAATATTGTATGGAAGTCTCCAAGACCGAATTTCTGATACGATTCAGTGGTTTGACTCATACTCAGTTTTTTCTCCGGCTCGTTGAACACGCACCTTTGGCCATAATTACATAATTTCGAACGGGCAACAGGGTTGCGTCAGGGCATAATTATTGATCTGATTCTTTCGTATGTGTATAAAATACTGTATGGAAGTCTCCAAAATCGAATTTCTGATCCGATTCAGTGATTCGACCCATACTCAGTTTTTTTCCGGCTCGGTGAACATACCGCTTTGGCAATACTGGCAAAATTTCGAACGTGTCGCGAGGTGGAATTAGGGCATAATTATTGATCTGATTCTTTCGTATGTGTATAAAATATTGTATGAAAGTCTCTAAGGCCGAATTTCTGATCCGATTTAGTGATTCGACCCATACTTAGTTTTTTCTTCGACTCGGTGAACATACCCCTTTAACAATAGTGGCAAAATTTCGAACGAGCTGCGGGGTGGCATCAGGGCATAGTTATTGATCCGGTTCTTTTGTATGTGTATATAATATTGTATGGAGGTCTCCAGGACCTAATTTCTTATCCGATTCAGTGGTTTGACCCATACTCAGTTTTTTCTCCGGCTCAGTGAACATATCTTTTTGGCAATATGGCAAAATTTCGAACGGGCCCCGAGTTGGCTTCATGACATAATTATTGATCTGATTCTTTCGTGTATTTATAAAATATTGTATGAATGTCTCCAAGACCGAATTTCTGATCAGATTCAGTGGTTCGACCCATACTCAGTTTTTTCTCCGTCTCGGTGAACATACCCCTTTGGAAAAACTAGCCAAATTTCGAAGGAGTCCCGAGGTGGTGTTAGGGCATAATTATTGATTCGATTCTTTCGTATATTTAAAAAATATTGTATGGAAGTCTTCAAGAACGAATTTCTGATCCGAATCAGTGGTTCGATCCATACTCAGTTTTTTCTCCGGCTAGGTGAACATACCCCTTCGGAAATACTGGAAAATTTTCGAACGAGCCCCAAGGTGGCGTCAGGGCATAATTATTGATCCGATTCTTTCGTATGTGTATGAAATAGTTTATGGAAGTCTCCAAGACCGAATTTCTGATTCGATTCAGTGGTTCGACCCATACTCAGCTTTTTCTCCGGTTCGTTGAACATACCCCTTTTTCAATACTTGCAAAATTTCGAACGGGCCCCGAGGTGCCATCAGGGCATAATTATTGATATAATTCTTCCTTATATTTATAAAATATTGTATGGAAATCTCCAAGACCTAATTTCTGATCCGATTCAGTGGTTCGACCCTTATTAAGTTGTTTCTCCATCTCGGTGAACATACCCCTTTGGCAATAATGGAAAATTTTCGAACGGGCCCGGGTTGGCGTCACTTCATAATTATTGATTCGATTCTTTCGTATATTTAAAAAATATTGTATGGAAGTCTCCAAGGCCGAATTTTTTATCCGATTCAGTAATTCGACCCATACTCAGTTTTTTCTCCTGCTCGGTGGATATACCCCTTTGGCAATACTGACAAAACTTCGAACGGGCCGCGGGGTGGCGTTAGGGCATAATTATTGATCTGATTCTTTCGTATGTGTATAAAATATTGTATGGAAGTCTCCAATACCGAATTTCTGATCCGATTCAGTGATTCGACCCATACTTAGTTTTTCTCCGGCTCTATGAACAGACCCCTTTGGCAATCCTGGCAAAATTTCGAACGGGCCGCGAGGTGGTGTTAGGGCATAATTATTGATCCGATTCTTTCGTATGTGTATAAAATATTGTATGGAGGTCTCCAGAACCGAATTTCTGATCCGATTCAGTAATTTGACCCATACTAAATTTTTTCTCCGGCTCGGTGAACATACCCCTTTGTCAATACTAGCAAAATTTCGAACGTGTCGCGAGGTGGCGTTAGGGCATAATTTTATCTGATTCTTTCCTATGTGTATAAAATATTGTATGGAAGTCTTCAAGGCCGAATTTTTGATCCGATTCAGTAATTCGACCCATACTCAGTTTTTTCTCCTGCTCGGTGAACATACCTCTTTGACAATACTGACAAAATTTCGAACGGGCCGCGTGGTGGCGTCAGGGCAAAATTATTGATCCGGTTCTTTCGTATGTGTATAAAATATTGTATGGAGATCTCCAGGACCGAATTTCTGATCCAATTCAGTGGTTTGACCCATACTCAGTTTTTTCTCCGGCTCGGTGAACATATCCGTTTGGCAATATGGCAAAATTTCGAACGGTGCCCGAGTTGGCGTCATGGCATAATTATTGATCTGATTCTTTCGTATATTTATAAAATATTGTATGGAAGTCTCCAAGACCGAATTTCTGATCCGATTCAGTGGTTCGACCCATACTCAGTTTTTTCTCCGGCTCGGTGAACATACCCCTTTGGCAAAACTGGCAAAATTTCGAACGGGCCCCGAGGTGCCGTCAGGGCATAATTATTTATATGATTCTTTCGTATATTTATAAAATATTGTATGGAAGTCTCCAAGACCTAATTTCTGATCCGATTCAATGGTTCGACCCATACTCAGTTTTTTCTTCGTCTCGGTGAACATACCCCTTTGGCAATATTGGCAAAATTTTGAACGCGCCCGGGGTTGCGTCACGTCATAATTATTGATTCGATTCTTTCGTATATTTAAAAAATATTGTATGGAAGTCTACAAGGCCGAATCTTTGATCCGATTCAGTAATTCGACCCATACTAAGTTTTTTCTTCTGCTCGGTGAACAAACCCCTTTGACAGTACTGGCAAAATTTTGAACGGGCCGCGTGGTGGCGTCAGGGGCATAATTATTGATCCGGTTCTTTCGTATGTGTATAAAATATTGTATGGAGGTCTCCAGGACTGAATTTCTGATCCGATTCAGTGGTTTGACCCATACTCAGTTTTTCTCCGGCTCGGTGAACATATCCCTTTGGCAATACGGTAAAATTTCGAACGGGCCCCGAGTTGGCGTCATGGCATAATTATTGATCTGATTCTTTCGTATATTTATAAAATATTGTATGGAAGTCTGCAAGACCGAATTTCTGGTTTGATTCAGTGGTTCGACCCATACTCAGTTTTTTCTCCGGCTCGGTGAACATACCCTTTTGGCAAAACTGATAATATTTCGAACGGGCCCCGAGGTGGTGTTAGGGCATAATTATTGATTCGATTCTTTCGTATATTTAAAAAATATTGTATGGAAGTCTCCAAGACCGAATTTCTAATCCGAATAAGTGGTTCGATCCATACCCAGTTTTTTCTCCGGCTCGGTGAACATACCCTTTTGGCAATACTGGAAAATTTTTGAACGAGCCACGAGGTGGCGTCAGGACATAATTATTGATCTGATCCTTTCGTATATTTATAAAATATTGTATGGAAGTCTCAAACACCGAATTTCTGATCAGATTCAGTGGTTCGACCCATACTCAGTTTTTTCTCCGGCTCGGTGAACATACCTCTTTGGCAATACTGGCAAAATTTCGAACGCGCCCCGAGGTGCCGTCATGGCATAATTATATATATGATTCTTTCGTATATTTATAAAATATTGTATGGAAGTCTCCAAGACCTAATTTCTGATACGATTCAGTGGTTCGACCCATACTCAGTTTTTTCTCCATCTTGGTGAACATACCCTTTTAGCAATACTGGCAAAACTTCGAACGGGCCGCGGGGTGGCGTCAGGGCATAATTATTGATCCGATTCTTTCGTATGTGTATAAAATATTGTATGGAAGCCTTCAAGACCGAATTTGTGATCCGATTAAGTGGTTCGACCCATACTCTTTTTTTACGGCTCGGTGAACATACCTCTTTGGCAATAATTGCAAAATTTCGAATGGGCCCCGGGGTGGCGTCAGGGCATAATTATTGATTCGATTCTTTCGTATATTTATAAAATATTGTAAGGAAGTCTCCAAGACCGAATTTCTTATCCGATTCAGTGGTTCGACCTATACTCAGTTTTTATCCTGCTCGGCGAACATACCCCTTTGGCAATACTGGCAAAATTTCGAACGGGCCCCGGGGTGGCGTCAGGGCATAATTAGTTATCCAATTCTTTCGTATGTGTATAGAATATTGTATGGAAGTCTATAAGACCGAATTTCTGATCCGATTCAGTGGTTCGACCCATACTCAGTTTTTTCTCCGGCTCGGTGAACATACCCAATTGGCAATACTGAAAAAATTTCGAACAGGCCCCGAGGTGGCGTCAGGGCGTAATTATTGATCCGATTCTATCGTATGTTTATAAAACTAAATATAACTTTAGGATATAATTTGTAAATGTTTTTGCAAGGATTTCAAAATGTTATCTTGAATACGTATATAAATAACTACAAATGCTTTTGAGTTTTAAGAACGTTCGGTAGTCTCCTTATAATTCCGTTAAAATATTGAATTTGAATCAGTTAAAGTTATATTGCATTTGATTCATTTAAAATACACTAAATGATGGTTCAAGAAGATTTTTACGACTAAATTTTAAAGGCATGTTGACCGATTGAGAGGTTACCTCTTAATGGCTCGGCATAAGGTTGCCAAACAACTCCTTAGTTACATACAAAACCGAAATTGAATTGAACCGAAAGTTTGGTATTTACGAAAATATAAAACTAGACCGCCGGTTTTGTTTCAGTTCTTTATTTAGGTTTGGTTTTTTCGAATTTGGATTGTTTTTTCAATTTCATGCACACCCTAGTCGACTCGAGCCACAAATCACAATCGATGGGGAACGTTGTACTTGGTGGTTCCATTAGATGGTATCCCTATCGGGATGATAGTGTCGTGTGCGGTTGAAGGAGAACGGTTTCATGATCATGGTTTAATGTCATTTCTTATTTTACAATAG
Source organism: Bidens hawaiensis (assembly GCF_021521415.1). Taxonomy (NCBI): domain Eukaryota; kingdom Viridiplantae; phylum Streptophyta; class Magnoliopsida; order Asterales; family Asteraceae; genus Bidens; species Bidens hawaiensis. The sequence continues at coordinate 381,703 of NW_027491617.1, read as the reverse complement.
TGTTATCCTATATCGTTTTAAACTTTTACATTCAATATTTCTAAAGCTCTCGAGACTAAAAGATGGATTCATCATCGGATTTTATTCAAGGTTGAAAACGTCGTTAGGCGGCTAACTCGGGAGTTGGGTGTACTTGGAGTACTCGGGGAGTACTCGGACATGATAAATATAAAGAAAAATAATTTTTAGATATTATATATATGTCAAATATCATAAAATTACTAATATTTATAATAAAATAAGTAAAGATCAATATAAATAAGAGAATTATATTTTTAAATAATAAATTAGTCTAAAAATTATTAGTCATTTAGTAAAAAAAATAATATTTATTCTTTAATATTAAAGATACACGAGTTGTGCTTTATTTTTTATGCCAAAATCGGCTCAAGTTCACCGACTAGATGCGATTCTGACTGAGGTTGATCACCTTTAATCAATTCTTAGCAACTAAGCAAAATTAAAGAAACTCATATCGGCGACATACCTTGTAGCGAGTACTCGATGAGTACTCATCCTTGGAAATCTACTTTTACAACATTGATTTTATTACACACTTTTTATCACAACATTTGTAACAGTTACTTCTAAATTGTATACTATTAAAGCTGAAAGTTCACGTTTGAAGAAACACGAAATCTCCCCTTAGGTCTAATTACTTAGTCCAAGGGTGACGATCTAGTATTTCCCATGATGTATTATTCCTTCTTGGCGCAAATGAGTAGTACACCTACAAAACATAACACCGTGAGCTCGTTACGAGGGAAATGGGGGGGGAGGGTTCTCTTTTAACCACCATCTGGCGTGAGAATCAGTATACTATTTGTGATAAGTACTAAGAGAGTTGAGAGTATTAGATGCCAAATCCTTTATCATTTGGAGGTAGGTTGGTATTTATAGCCGTTGAAGATGAGAGAAATGATATGGCCAACTGCCCTGTCCGGCTCTCCACCAATCATGTCTCCTGCACCTGTGTTCTAGGGGGGTTGGTAGGCGTCGTGGTCATTTGATGTTGACATATCGTACTATGTAGTACTATTGATCATGTGTTGTTTATCTCTTATTGGTTGGGCACTATTTACGATGAATATCCTTTCTTTTTGCCTCATGCTCTTGGAGATCTTTGGCGCTCTCATTCCCAATGTATCAGGAAATGTTTATTATATGAGGACATGTTATTCATCACTTTTGGCCCTTATACACAACGGGAGTATAGATTATGCGTTTTAAGAATGGGTTTAGTACCATACCTCTACAACATTCAATAAATAAGAACAGTTGCTTTAAACCGAGATCGCAAAGTTACATGCAACCATTTGGTGTGTGACTACTTTACCAAGAATGTCATATATAGTGACGGAATATTTAAACAATGGTTATGAATGACCAGACAACTAGAGAAGAGGGATGACATTTTTTAGATTTGAATGGGATGTGAGAGGTAAATGGATTTTAATCCTTTAACAAAGTCCACAACTACACTTCGTCAAATAACATACGAAGCCATCTCCGACTCATTAAACAATGGTTATGAATGACCAGACAACTAGAGAAGAGAGATGGCATTTTTTTAGATTAGCATGGGATGTGAGAGGTAGACGGATTTTAATCCTTAAAGTCCACAAATGTTTTTTGTCAAATAACATACGACGTCATCTCTGACTCATTAAACAATGGTTATTAGTAACCAGATAATTACTAGAGAAGAGAGATGACATTTTTTAGATTAACATGAAATGTGAGAGGTAGACGAATTTTAATCCTTTACAAAAGTCCATTGCCGCACTCTGTCAAATAACACAAGACGCCATCTCTGACTCATGGGATGAGTGTTTGAAGATGAAAACTTCATTTGAAAGTATATATAACTTATGAAAGGTGCCATTAAATTTTACAAGAGACAATGTGTGTACACCATGTGAAAATGTGAAATGACATTCAACAAGTGTATGAGACGCATGAAACATGGCATTTTAGGAACGGGTGATAGTATTGATGTATGTACCGGGAATGGACAAATTGTTATATTGCATGGTGATGTTAATGCAATGATGAATGATCATCCACACTCAACAATAAAACATAAGGTGACACATATGATAAATCATAATATGAAAAGTTAGATATAGCGTTTACAATGAAAATTTAAGAGACAATTAGATAATGATAAGATGAAATTCAGGTATAAAATGGCCCAACATACTTTTTTTTTTCTTTTTCCTTTCTTTTAACTTATTGTTCTTTGAGATTCTTTATTTTTTACCTCCTTATAATTTACGAAATGTTATAAAAATGTGTTTGAGATAACTTATTATGTGAAAAGATAAGTTGATAAGTTTTAAACTTTTAACTTATAACTTATTGCTATAAGTCATAAGAAGATAAAAATAATTAGAAATTCCAAATACCTACGACATTTTTCTTAACTCATTGATAAAACCACATAATAATGAAATGTATACATATTATTTTATATAACTAAAATTGTAACTATTTTTGTGTATCCAACCGCTTAACACCCCCAATCCCCGCATATAATATTAAGAACTTTTCATTATAATATACTATTCAACTAAGACTGAGATGCGCTTCTCGCTTCGGCTTGCTTTTTGCAATACCTAGAGGTAAATAATGAAACATTTTGTAATCTCCTTTCTAAATATTAGACAAAGCGTTGTTGTAATTCTTTCTCTAAACTCAACACACTCTCATGTGTTGTTTTTTCGGTTAAAAACACGCTACAATTATTATTCTGTTATAAATATATACATGGTAGAGATACTATACTGTACACTAATGTCTTAAAGTACGAGAGATACGCGAGACGCACAAAGGCAAAAAACAAAGGCAAAAACCTAAAACGCTCAGAAAAGCTCACAAAAACTTAAACGCTCAGCCAAAAACCTAAAACGCTCAAAAAACGGTCTTCGTGAAAAAAGTAAAAAATTGATCGATTAACGATCCAAAATTGTTTTTTTCGGTTAACCAATGATTAATTGGATATGTATTGACGATTCCGAGATGTTGGGATGTGATTCCATGGATCGATTCGTGAAAAACGGAATTCGCGTACATTAATGTACGTTAAGGATTAGTGTATTGGATCTTTTCACTATATATTATTATGGTTATTAATACATAATATAGATTAGGTCTTTTCTTAAAGTTATTTTCTCGTATATATACATCTCACCGTGCCTTATTGTATTACACACCTTATTAGTGAAACATCACTTTCTCATATTCTTTAGCTATTAGGCTTGTTTCACAACACATATATCTTGACATACTACACAAAAAAAAAACACTTTTAATATATTTCAACATATTAGAATAAGTGTCGGGTATGCAAGAATCGTAACGGAATGAAATAGACTATTGTGAGGGAATGAAAAAAATATATTTGATTGATCAATGGAATCACCTATCCATAAGAAATCTTATTCTTATAACCACCCCAAAATCATTCCTTTGCCCACCCTTCCCTATAAACACCACCACCTCAACCACGACTAGCATCATCACCTTTAGCCGCTTCCGCCACCATCGAGCACCACCACTTATGTCCGCCATCACCACCGGCATCGGCTGCCACAACCACCATTACCTTTGTATTCTATTCCTTAATATTTTCCTAATAAATTAAGATTCATTCCATTCTTGCATGATAACCAAGCTAGTCAATGAAATGGTGATGATCGATATTTTTCATTGTCCATTCCATTCATCCGTTCATCCATTCCTTCGTCTATATTATTTCCGCTTACCAACCATATTTCTAAACATGACAACAATTATATACCCAATTCAATTCGTATGATATAAGCTAACTAAAGAAGGATGTGTAACACGTACGTAACTACTTTCTCCTTATCAACAAACGTCATGCTTTAAGGATCAAGGAAGCCCGTATCAGATGTGTTTTTCATCAGCAAGTTGTATGAAATATATTCAACACTCAAAAGTGTACGTAGCATGCCATGGGATCAATTTAACTGTCAAGCTATAAGTCACGCAAACACTTAATCAAACACAATCACTAATAATATCTCTTAAAAATTATTACGTACCTGATTAACATCTGACTACAAGACCTCGTGTTGTGGTTGTGGTTAGGAATGTCAAGTCGCCTCGGTTGCCAAACCCTTTTGCTTCCTGCTCGACATTTCCTTAACGCCCAAGAGGGTTCAAAAATATGTGGTCCACCCCATTTTAGCTAATCATTTTCTTTAACATTTGGTTAAACAACACCACCTTTGCTAAATGATATATAAGTTAAAATGCACTGTTTACATAACAATAACGTGACGTTATAACTTTCCAAATCACAAACATGTAGTCAAATATTGAACATTAAATGTTTCATGCAGCATGCATCCACGATTTTCTCTAATGATATATCATACATCAACTAACAACGACATACTTTTCGAAAAGTGTGTCTATAATATGTAACAACACTGGTTTCCAAGCAAGTTGACTTTATGAAAACATTGAATGCTGATAATTAAATTACATAACTAACTATAGCTACCGTACGCTTCATATATAATCCTAAAAATTCATATTAATATATAATCATATAATATCTATAAAGAGAGCTAGTAAGATATATATATTATTGTTGTAGATGCGATCTGCATAGACTTGACACATTGATCTCTATATACTTGCATGAAGATATAATTGACGCCTTTAAGTTTCGATCAAAGTATCAGATGCTGACCAGCTGCAGGCAGATGTCTCTCCACACCTCTCTCTATCTTATATATATATACATATCCTCATGAGTCCCCATCCACGTAAATATATATATAATATTATATATGCATAAATTAAATCAACAATTTTGCAACATTGATTACGTAATAAAAGTGTGTATCGTATCTAAATATTTCATGAATATCATTAGTCTCCTACATATATAGAAGACATCAACATACAAAAGTTGATATAAATATGTATAGACTAATAATATTCCCCCTTAGTTTGAGCGGAAGTTTAACAGACACTCAAACTGGTTTGAAAGGACACGGATAATTAACGGGGTAGGGCGTAGGCCTTTTGTGAAAATGCCAGTATTCTGAAAAGCTAAAGGCATAGTGTGAACATGGTTAAGCCGCACTTTTTCTATGACAATTTGTATATCAGTTTCAACGTGCTTCGTTCTTCGATGTATTGTACCAGGTTCCGAGACAAGTAAACAACTGATATGTTGTAGTAGATCGTTGCTTTGGACAAGGGTGCATGTAACTCGACTAAAAGGTTACGCAAAGTGTATATAGTATCAAAATATTTCGTGTATATTATTGAAACTTAATCCCATTATATAGGGATCATATACAAATTAAATACAATCTCCTAGAGATATAGACTATATCAAATATAATCTTGACATAAATGTGAATAATTGAATCTACTTAAAAATGTAAACTTATGAATTAAAATTACAAAATCTTGAGTTTGATTCTCAAATTTACATCCATGCATGCATACATTATTAATTAATAATACATAGATACACGCATAATTCTCAAATCTTGAGTGACTCATTATGTAATGTTACTAACTCAAAATAGAATTGCTCACATGGCTCTTTTGGTACATGTTGATGAACAAGAGAAACTGATTACTCTTGTGGTTTCTATTTTATACAATAATATAAAATAATATCTTATAGCATGCATCTTTCCTTTTCTTCTTTTATAGTTGCATTACTGATGCTTCATATATTATATGGTTAATTAATGATTGCAGCAGATTCCCAACTTCCATACGTCACCAATTGTTTAAAGGAACGGTCAAAATTTTAGATAAAGAATATATATATATATACATATATATATATATATATATATATATGTAATATATAACTATTAAACTCGTGTGACATATAAGTTGCCTGCACAAGCACTTGATTTGATCTATCTAGAGAATTTTCTTTCTTTCTTTGATCACAAATTATCAACGTGTTGCACTGTTACATATACATCTTATCACTATATTTAGACACCAACAAGATCTTGGTTCTTCAAATTACTTGCCTTTTGGCTAGCCAAAATATTCATTATTCACACTCTTACTTAGCCGAAAATATTCATGGGTAGTAAAAGCTATGGAAAATGGTGCCCGGTTTTGGTTATGATCGCCGTCCAGTTCACCTTAGCAACCGTTAATGTAGTTCTCAAAAAGGTTATAGTCGCCGGACTTGATCATCTCGTCTTCATCACCTATCGCCTGATTATCGCTGCCATCTTTTTGGCCCCGGTAGCCTTCTTTTTCGAAAGGTACACACGCTTGTTTAAGAAACTTTGTATGCATGTTGTGATTATATATATATATATATATATGTGTATATATACTGAATGCAAATATATATGTTGCAGGAAGAGTGAAATAAAGCTTACATACAACATAAGTTTCTACCTCTTCTTGAATGCAATTCTTGGGTAAGTGACAAGTTTTAACGTATGTTTACTATTTTTTTTTTTCTGAATTTGAGCGATGCAGGACTGAATCTCAGTACTTATTATTTACTGCCAGTATTTATATGTTGATCTTTATATGGCCGCAGGGCATCACTCACACAATACTTGTTTCTTTTGGGTATACAATACACATCAGCCACTTTCTCTTGTGCTTTTCTTAATGTTGTGCCTGTGATCACATTCATCATGTCATTACCCTTTGGGTTTGTATCCACAATCTTACAATCCATATGTAATTTCTCACTTTATATAAATGTTTTAGTCATATATATATATATATTTGTGTGTGTGTCACTTTAATATAGATTGGAAAGGGTGAACATAAAATCAATGGTGGAAGAGCAAAAGTGATAGGGACCTTGGTGTGTGTGGGAGGTGCAACTTTACTAACCTTTTATAAAGGAATGCCTTTATTTAACCACCACTCATATTTGCAAGCCACAAATGAATCCATCCATGTGCAATCTATCAGAAGGTTGAGTTAAGTTTTGGCAACCAAGAAAGCAAGATGGACTTCAGGTTCTTTGGCATTGGTTGCAGGCACAATTCTGTGGTCTGCATGGTTTCTTGTACAATCAAAGATTGGTAAGAGATACCCCTTGCAGTATTCCAGCACCGCCATCATGATGTTCTTTGGTGCGGTTCAATCGTTTGTGTTAAGCTTGTTCATCCACAGAGATCTTTCTTTATGGATTCTTAAAGGGAAAGTGCAAATCTTAAGCATCCTTTATGTTGTAAGTGAATTGCTTTTTCATCTTTATGTTATGTGTACCAATTTTGTAACAATTTAAAAGTTTTAAACACCCCCCCCCCCCCGGGACATTTGAAGCGTGCATTAATCGGTTTTGGGCTCAAACTAGGCTAAAAATTTTAAAAAAAAGTAGCTTTTGAGTTTTGAAAAACGTTCGTTTTATTTTTTTTATTTTCACAATGGGTTTGGTTCGGTTATGGATTTTCAATTTTACTATTTGAATGTGAAAAATTATGGGCCGATTGCCCAAAATAAACAATTTGGGCTTGAAATTGTTAATTAATGAATAACTGATTATCACATATTTGGATCTAAAATTTTTGGCTACTGTCAATTTACTTAAAGAAAATTCGGGTTGGTCGTTTTCTTGGTTTTTAGTTTATACAAAACCCGAAAAATGCTTTCTCAAAAAACATAACACCAGACAGTCAGTTATTTCGATTTCATGAACACCCCTAGCATACACTACTACTACTACGAGTGCACTATTACTTGTTACGTTTGTTTGTTGGTTTAATGGTTTGGATGGAAACAGGGAATTGTTGGATCCGGGTTGTGCTTTGTTGGGATCTCATGGGGTGTGAAGAAAAGAGGTCCTGTTTTCGGTGCGGCATTTAGTCCTCTTGTTCAAATATTAGCAGCTGTAATAGACATTCCATTTCTACATGAACCATTGCATGTTGGAAGGCACTTAATCTCCTCATCATCCTACTCTATTAATTACTAAATCCATACAATCGTTGGTTACGGTTCTTGGTTCGTTTATTGTGAACAGTTTAATAGGATCGGCTATCGTGGTAGCAGGACTATACATTCTCGTATGGGGAAAGAACAAAGAGTTGCAAAATCCCAAAAACGAAAAGATCAATGTTCAAGATCTTGAGTTTCAGCCATCTTCGGTAGTTTGTGATTCTAAGGATCCAAAAATCCTAGAGAGTTAAGTTGTTTGTACTAAAAAGACAATTAACATTGTCAACAAGACAATTAACATTGCGCATTTTGAATAAACACGGACTATAGTGATTTGTAGATGTCTCATATTCAATATATACATTTCCGGAGTCTTATATACGTTGTATTGCTACTTAATTTGATTTTTCTCGAACAACTTGTGCTAGATTATAAATAAAAAAAAATAACCACTAAATACGCAATCTTGATTGGAATTTGTTACACTAAAGATCATAGTAATTAGTTCTTTTGTTTATGTTATTTACATTCTCCGACGTGTCAGTGATCACCGTAGTTTTTCCAGTTAATTTTTCGTCGATTAAAGTGTGTCCTCTAGTTGTATATATTGTTAACAAAACATATATATGTTGTTTTGTTACATGGAATCATACCTGCAATACCTGTAGTATCCTCATTTATTTCACATGTATTTCCTTATACACATAATTGTGACATAAATGAAAACATGAAACCATCCTAGAGTGGAAAGTCTTAATATTCTATGAATTAAGTATGCAACAACAATATAATCCAACACTTTCAACAATCAACAGAATTAAAGGCTATTCCATAACTTTACATAAATCTCATAACCATTTTTAATTTTCTCTTCCATCTATCTAATATAATACCATCAATATATCCATTTTGGTTTTAAGAAAGTAACATTTTCATCTCTCATACCTCAAATTTAGTTCACAAAATTTCAGATTATTATTTATTAGTATTTAAATATTTAGTCTAATATATAATAATATTATTGAGTTTTTTTATTACATGTGTTTTGAGCTAGGCCTTGTGCAAAGGTTGTCAGTTCGAACCCTGAGCTGACCCGGATTTTCGTTCAACCTTGTGTTACGTCAGAAAGTTCTGCTCAAGTGGTGGCGGCACAACGGCTATCAAGTGGCAGTCAGTGGTATGGTTTCCCGGGGAACGCCCAAGCCAAACTCTGAAGTCATCGTGAGCCCGACTAAGACTTCAGGGCTCTCCAAATTTAGAGAGTACGGTAACCTAAATACAAGAAATTCGTCATTCCAAAAAAATGTATGCATTCTTAGACTCTTGAGTACTAATAAGTAATAACTAATAAGTGTAAACACTTCTAGGCTGCTAGCCCAAAAGCCCAAGTTAACTAACACTTCGGCCCATCACAGGCCACGCTAATGTTATACTCAACAAGTCATCTAGTCTAGTATGATATATCCCAAGCAGACCAAGCTACATTACGCTAGACTCATAAGCTTTTATCTTGATCGGATTGTTTTTCAACTGTTATAAGAGATGGTCCATGCTAGCCCGTTGCTCGTCGGCTTTAAAGTAAGGTTTGCCCGATCACAACTAGTGTCTCCACGTCTCGAATGTGTATTCATGTATCTTAGGGACTTCTTAATTGTTTAACATGTATATATGACACAAACGTGCAGTCCGACTCTACACTTAACCATATTTTCGAATCATTGGTCAAATCAGTCATCAATGATCAATATAATTCTTGCCTTACGATGCTCGATCATGGAATCCTTTCAAGAAACGAGATTGATTATTGTATATTGGTGATCAATTCATGTTAATACCAAATTAAAACATACACACTTCCTTAATTTCTTTGCTACAAAAACTAATCCATTACACTAAACTTATTAAATACACATAAATAACACATGCAACCAAACCCTACTAAGGGGCTGTTTGTTTCACTCAGATATGAATGAGTCAGATCTGAATAAGCATCTGTCACATTCAGCAACAACAGTAAGTCTGAATGATTTAGACCTAATTTTAGTCATTCAAATGTTTTTCTGTTTGAAACCAAACAGTTTAAAGTCTGAATGAATCAGATGTTTACATTTGAATGGTTCCATTTAGATGTAAACAAACAACCCCTAAGAAAGAAAATCAAGATACAAAATAGAAACCTAGTTGCATATTTGATTAACACCAAAAACAAAAAGGAATTCATTTTCTTATTAAGTCCCCATATGTGATAAATGCATTAACATTTAGATGTGCAAATTTGAAAAACAAAAAAGGCCCCATACCGACAACGTTGTCTAGTTTAACGGAGCTAACATACTTCGTTGGTTTGGTTGAGAATATGATTTATTATCCAACATCACGCTTATCAATTTGGCTGAGATTTTTCATATTAATTAACCTAGTCTAATGGGACCTTAGGTGGTACATAAGGATGGATGGAAGCAATGGTAGAGAGGTCCCATATCATTGCAATGGACGTTTGGGACCATAGGGTGGTACCACATAGAAAAAAAATAGAGATAGGGGACAGTGATGCATACATATTACATATATGTAGCCATGACTGCATTGCATTTTTATGGTTAACTAGTATTAAGGCCTCTATGTTACGGTGGGGACGTAAAATCATGAGAAATGAAACATTGAAAGGTTTTTTTCTAACTCGTGTGTTAATGGGGGCGTTGGACCTACGCTTTGTGGCGGGATTGCTAAACCAAACAAAAAGTAGGCATACAAACGTTCAATCACGCAAACCCATTGTGGCGTGCTAACACATAAAACTAGACCGAAACATAAAACATATAAAAGAAAGTTTATTTAATTAGGACTGAAACATTGAACGGGGAAAATAGACGTAAAAACGCCGTATCACACATGTGCGTAACAATGTGTTAACTTACAAAATTTAGACCGAATCGTTATAACATAAAATTTACAGAAAATGAAAAGTATTGGAGACCAAAGTTGAAAAGTGTTGTGATTAAGAATGTAATATGCTGAACTTGTAAAAGATAAGAAGTATTCGGGTTAAAAGTAAAATATGAATCATATAGGTTAAAAATAAAAAGAAATTAAAAGAACTCTTATTATAACTCTATGCATAATCTACAAACTTTTATGTACACAAAAGTTGATGCTTGTATACATATCAATAAATTATTACGTATAACATAATAATTGAGAAATATGAATGTAACTATTATGTTTATATTCATCAACTTATTTGCAAAGAAATATAGTGAAATTAAGTCATAATCAACCTACAGTCCCCCCCAAAGAAAGGATGAAAGTACCAAGATTGGGGACCTTAACCTACTTATATGTTACAACTAACTGCTTTAATAATTATGTAATACAAACAGAAAACTCACATAAATATCCAGCTCCATGATCAAACTCAAAGGAGATACTAATATCTCACTTTATATTGTCAAGCTTCATATAAATGCACTTTCTTGTTTATAGACGTCTAATAATAATGTGATATCTAATAATTTTTTATTCAAGTCGTTTTTGTTTATTAGTTTACACATATAGGTTACCATAGTGAACCGACCAAACTTATTTAATTGTTTCATTATTTAACTAAATTATTTTTAAAATGCAAAATTCTAATTATAGTATTATTAAAATGTTAAATTAGATAAGTTACACATATCGTTTAATATAGCGAACGTTGGTATCATAACATACCGAACTGATTGATACAGCAATTATTTATATATTATTAACATCATATTTTAGTTATTTGGATAAAAAAATACAATAAATGTATTTAATTAAAGCTTATACTCTAGCCACAATTTCTTTTTCTTTGAAAATGTTTGTTTAAAACCTATATTCACTTACTTGCCATTAGGGTGCCCATAGTGTGCGAGAAAACAACCTAAAACGGGGCAAATTTTTTTTAAACACTGCCCTCCAGGCGATAAAGGGGAGATATGGGAGGGCGACGAATTCTTCTCGCCCAACGTCCTTCTGTTTTTATTATTATTATAATTTTTTGTGTGTGATGTATGTATATATGTATGTATGTGTATGTATGCATGTATGTATGTATGTATGTATGTTGGGCTACAACACCATTACACTCCAAAACAAAAACTCACCATTTGCTGACTGGACGACACGTGACGTAAAACGTCCCATTTTGTAGCCCTCCACTACAAATAGCCTTAACCAGCAAGCTAGGTATATGGCAGCCACTTACGATGTCAAAACCACATCCTGGTAAGCAATTTGTGGGGCCAGAAGAACAACCTTTCAGATAACATTTATAAAAAGTGATGGTAGTACTAAGGAAAGAAATGAACGTAGGATGTTGCTAAAGCCTAAAGGGAGGTTTTGGATCGATACCCTCTTTTTGTAGGATAAGTAACCATCAAACCTACATTTCGTTATAATGTGCTAGCTAGCTAGCTCTAGACCTGTCTTATGGGATCTGCTGCCTGCCCACAATGTCATTGTTCTACTGATCATTTATTCATTCGACTCTTACACACACATATCCCTAGAATATGTACGTTTCAAACACTTGTGTAACTGTGAAACAAAACCAGATCTAAAGGCTAATGTTGGTAGTTTAATTTTATAGGATAACAATGTAAACATTTTAATTAATCGATTGTTTGATCAAAGTTAAATTACCCCTTTAACTATAATGTTCAACTTAATTTATCCGCTTTAGGGTTGTAAAATGTTCGCTTTATACGAATTTAGAAGTGATTCTAATTTAATGCTATGGTGGATATTAAGAACACAACTCAAAGATCAAGTATCCGTATTTCAAATCATAAGCATGAAATAAGATCAAAGGAGAGTATTTTATTGAATTGAATTAGAGATTACGATCAAAAGTACACTCGAATGTTTACATCTACGAATATATATATAACCATAATCTTGAAATGTTGTATCCCTTGGCAAAGGGTGCGACGGTTATGAATAACTCGTGTAACCTAACCTAATATAATAATAATAATACAAGTAACGATTATATTACAGTCTAATATGCTAGGAATGATAAGTGAGCAACCGGGGAGTTAACATCGAAATTTAGTGATTTTGAATATTGGTAGTGGGCTTCCAACGTAGTTTTTTTTAATATAAGTTTTTTTAACAACAATGTCCGGCACCCTAACAAGAATGTAGGATCAGCGATGCAGCTGGTGACAGGAAAGTCAGAAATTGAGTTCGAGACACCAACCTAAGTATATATGGTTGTTTCCGCCCATGTTGGAACTTGGTAATGTTTAATCGGTTTTTAAATATGTGCGTTCGGTCGTCTTATATGTATACTTTTAGAAGAGAAAATTCAAAGGGGCAAATTAAAATAATAATTTGGTTAATTGACAATTTAATTAAGATAATGATGAATTGATTAACAACGCATTACATGAAGGAAGAGAGCCGAAAATCAAAGATAATGTTGGTGATATTAAGTCTTTAAGTTTCTTGTGGATAAAATAAAAGTAAAAGAATTTTAAGGGCAGTTGGTCAAATTGATGCTAGAATGATATTGTTCATTTTTGGTAGTGACTCTTCCGGGCTCAGTAGATGGATCCTAGCTTCTCTTGTGTTGGTTTTGTTTTTGTACTCCTTAAAAAAATAATATTAATAATAAAAAACTTACCCTGAAAAAACAAATGGAAAAGAAGAAATAGGTTCATGTGGAGAAGCTAAGTGGCTACTTAGATCCATTGCATCTAATCCTACTTAACGTGACAGCTGACAACCGACTTTAGCCACATATCCATGACCCACATCCAGCCTATTTTTCTTATGAAAAATAAACATGCACTTTGTGTCCTTTTTTCCTTTTGTATAATATTACAATATATAGTATAAAAGTGACACGAATCATTAAACGCTTTCATTAATAATTACCAACCTAAAACACTAAATTAAGAAAACATGCAAAACACAGATAGAATTAAGGGTGTAAAAGTCTAGTCAAGCCCTAATCACTAGTCTAAAGTCGAGCTTCACTTGTTTAATTAACTTATGAGATCTCAAACTTGACTTATTTCAAATTCACCGGAGAACTAAAACACTAATCCAATCGAGGAGTAACAACTTTACAACACATGTTGACACCGCTACATTGTAAGCCCTTTACAATAGGTAATTTATATGACCTACACATAACCTACATGCATACATACATATATGGGGAAAGTGAATACAGTGCTGTTAGACACCTAACCTTACACGAAAAACCTATCAAAACTACGTAGTTTTGATAAAAACTTAAGTAATTCATGTTTAACAAATTCATAAAAAACTGAAATACCTAAATCACGTTCTTTATTTTCTTCCTTTCGTCCATACACATCAACAATTCCATTCCAAAAGAAGATTTGCGAAGATGAAGATAGAAGCAGTAGGGCATATAGCAGTGAATCATTCAGACATGATGGATTTCATATAACTCTTGAATTAGTCGATAAGGTTGTTGATTAATTAAACCTAAATTCTTATATTCACAGTCAGTCTTCTCTTTAAATTAATAGATAGATATATAAGATCAATAAATTGGTTATGCAATAAAAATAAATTGGCTATGCGATTATGAACACTTGGAGAGTTATGGCAGAAAACAATTAATTGGTTTATGTTTACGATTAAAAAATTGACGATGTACAAGGATGAAAGAATTGGTGCTTTCTTTTCGGGTATATAGGGTTTTTATTTTATTAAAACTACGTAGTTTTGGTGGGTTTTTTGTGTAACGTTAGGTATTTAATAGCACCGTATTCACTTTCCCAAATATATATATATGCGCTATTAATATTTAAAAACTAAAAAAAAAGATATTTGAACAAAGTATATTAGTTTTTTATATACATAGCGTACACATTTGTATGTAAAACAAAAATTTCCAAAAATGTAAACCATGGATCAAAAAACTAAATGTGTTTTGGGTTTATTTATTCTTTCATCTATGTACTAATCATCTCTCTTTCCTAATTAACAAATATGAGTATTTATATTTAGCTCAAAATAAAAACAAATAAATAAAATAGTTAAGAGAATAGATGGCTAGTATTAATAAAATAAAAATGTTGGAAGTGAAGAGCACTAGATAAAAGTAGTTTAAAAAGAAATTAGTTTTTACATTTTCTTTGTTTTTACTTTTACAAGTCATTAAATATATAAAAATTAAAAATCTAAGTATTCAACTTTAAATTAAGCAACTCTTATCTCTAAATTAAAATATTAATTTCTTTTAAAATTTTAATCCGGTTAACAGGTTAACCCATTTTTTAACGGGTCATGTTCTGATTAACCTTTTTTTATTTTTAAACGGGTTGTGTTTGTGTTGACCTGTTTAAAAAAAATAGGTCGTGTCAGCTAACCCAACACTTAGATTTTTTCGTGTCAAGTTCAGATTGTGTTTTCATTCGAATACAAAATTACCACCAGTAGTTAAATATTGTAATGTACACTAATATATAATTCATGCCCTCCACTTTTAAATGTATTTCTTTTTGGTAAGTTTTAGTGCGTACTCTGTAGAGTGTACCATTAAATTAATATAAACATATAATAACACTATACTAACAACCTAAAATCCAAGAATTAAAAAAAGGGGGGGGGGGTGTGGGTGCAGTCTTATTTAATCAATTTGGGCAGATACATTAGCTAAACCTACTGATATTAATTTCCCTATGTTAATATATTATATTATGATTTATGCTTATATATATAAAAGCAGCAACACATCCAACCTAACTAGCCAAAGATGCTACTCTACCATTATTCCAACTCTAACCTTATATAACCAAAATAGGCATGATGTTGGAGGCTGGCAGCATCTAGGCTTTGTACATTTTTAAACGTACTATATAATTTCTTAAATACTATTCACGTGTGGTGTATTATAACAAACTTTTGCTTTGTATAAAGAAGTTAACCTGGGATTACATGAATTTATAACTTTTGATTTTTTTTCTAGGCAAGAACAATTAATATATAAGAAGTAGAACCAGGAAGCTAGAAAATGATTAAAAAACAGAAAAAGAAAAAAAATTACAGAAGGAATACAAATTACAAAAAGTATCTAAAGCCACCGAAAATCCTAAGTTTAAAGCAACCAAACAAACTCCTTTTAATTTCTTCAATCGTGGATTTAATGGACAATTCCGAGCGTTAAACACCCTTTCATTCCTTTGCTTTCAAATAAACCAAAAGGCGGAGTATACAATTGCGTTCAATAAGCGCTTTTCATATTTACTTTGTTGTTCCTACGTACATTATGTCCAAAAATTGTTTCAAGGAGTCTAGACCAGTAAAGTCCTACACACACCAAATTAAGACTTATCTCCAAATTGCTTTGGTACAGTAGCAATCTAAAAATACGTGTTTCGTCGACTCAACCTCTGAAAGGCACGCTCAACAGTGGCTTGTTGACAAAGACATACCTCTTGCAATTAGGTTAGACGCAACATGGATTATTGTACCGTAACATCCTTCAAACAAAACAGTTAACTTTAATTATAACTTTTGACAATTTTTAAATCTTAGAGAAAATAATTATTAATAAAAAGGGTGGGCTGGAAATGGAATGTGAAGGAGGGGAGGACAGAGAAACATGAATGCTGCAATGAAAGAACATCAATCAGGATACTTTTGATTTTATGAAGTAAAGTCCAAATATCGTTATGGTTGTCTGATCTTTAGCCTGCATGCATTACTGCCATTGCTAACCACATTTCCTGCTCATTTGGAGTTGCAATCAAATATATAGTGCTGGATTTGTACTTAGTATTTAGTACTCTCTCATTAATCTATCTATTGCGTCTATTTTTAGCGGGTCTCTTTGAAAACAATCTTTCTATTTTCAAGGATTAAGGTAAAGTTTGTTTACATCTTATTATCAAGTATCTCCCAATCTAGTAATAGCTTTGTTATTTTTAGAATTTATTGGGTTTTAGTTGTTGTACTCTCTCATTAATGTTCCATAATTTTCCTCTTCACATCTTCATTTTTATTCAAACTCGTTATACATAAACTTATAGACCGATAAAACAGGTCGTAGCGTGTTTAACATGTCATTGGCGACACGATTTACACAACTAACATAAATACAACTCGTTTAAATATTTATATCTGATGTCTATGAAACTATGACACAGTCGTACGTTTCATGTTATAAGAAGACGAAATGATAAAGACTAGCCTACTAATTTAAATTTTTTAAAAGAAAATATAAAATTACATGGTTTATATTTTTCTTAAACATGTTTGATCAGTTTTTAAACAGGTAAGAATTTACCGGATATTGTTTTGTAACTCCTCTATACAAAATGTTTTGTACACATACACATATATATTTTATCCATGCTATACGAGTATAAAATGCAAAATGGCTGTTTAATTCCACCAGAGTCTTGTTGCTTCAATATTAAGTAGTGCCACCACTTAAAACCTAGGCCTACTAAGCCTATGCTAGATGCTTTCTTTCTTTAAACTAAGGTGGGCCCCAGTCTCATGTCTTACATATTCATCATCATACTCCCCAACCTTGGTTGTCCCCTCATGTACCTTTCCCTGGTTACCTAACTAATAACAATTTGGCCCCTATATAGTACCACCTATCCTATTTATTATTTCTTTCCAAAAAATAAACATATTCGAAAATTTTGATTCTTTATGATGATGATAATGATGATAATTATTATTATTAGGTTATTGTCCCGTGGGCGTTACGGGTGGAAATATAGAAATCGTCTAATAAACACATATAATTTCAAACGACAATATTTCCCGTCCTCGAAAGTAAGTTAATAGAACTTGTCTAAATTCAAACGATAGACAAAGTTTATTAAATCAGATATTGGATATAATGAATTGTTAATTAGAAGATTATCGGAATTTGTACATTCATCTGTCGTCATTTGAAACCCCCCCCCACCCAACATTCCCTTCACCTATATCCAATAGTCAATTCGCAAATTATTTTATCTCTTCAACATGTAAGGATTGACATCTAACTGTGAGCATCGTGTTTTTTTGATAGTTTAAGTACCTTATGCTTTTACAAGGTGTAGGAATAACTACTTGAAGTGTAACTTAAAATAAACATGAAGAAAATTCTATACAATTTAACTATTTATTTAACAAAAGTATCATAAATTTAGTATATACAACTCCCTAAATACTTCCTTATATATAAGGTTTATACTTTAATTTGTTGGATTTCGCTGTTGATAAATATAAAAGGAACAAATTGGTTTTTCAATAGCTAATAACTAAACAGTTACATATATCAATTGGCTTATATAACTTATTTAGCGATTCATAGAGCCATAAATTGTATACACTCTAATATTGACTTGAACTTGTTGTGACTTGAATTCAAGATGTTAATAACCCATATTAGCTCAAACATGTTCTAAATCATGACACGAACCTGCACAATTTAACATGCCTAACTACATATCCATATGGCTGCTAATAACAGTCCGGATGTGACAACTATTCGATATAGTGACGTATTTTATTTTCCATTAGTAAGATACTAATAATGTATTCATTTTTTAATACATATAAAAGATGAATAAAATAATTTTTAGTGATTCTTAAATATTTAGTAGTTCTCATTGAGCCTAACAGTATGTATAAATCTTAAAATATTGGTTTTACTTATTAATCTGTATTAATAATCTTTATATCCATGAAGACAAGTATCTACAACATATGATATATTGATAATAAAAAATCAAATTGCAAAATGATCTTGGCTGGAAAGTAGTTTAATATATTAGAGAAATATAACTTTCTCTTTTTATAGTACTTTTTAGAAATGAGTTTAATAGACGTTACCAAAATCTTGTTCATATGCAACCAATCTATTTATTTTCCTCCCGAAAAGTCATGCACTTGGCCATTAACATATTCTCCATCTTATTTTTGCGAAATGAAATCAACCACAACAGTATTATCTTAGGAGGACTTACTAATTATTATAATGTAAAAATGGTTTCAAATTTAATAATGAAAATATTAAATTGTATAGTAATGATAAGGTAAATAAGATATTTGGCCCTCGGTATAAATATATATGCAATTTGTAAGCACCTTAATGTTGTTTTGGAATTCCAAAAAATGGGCAATGTTGTATCTAAACCATCATGGAAGAAATATTAAATAACTAATTAGTAATTAATCAATTTAAAGGTCAAAATTAAATTAACAACTCAATTGATGAATATAAAGTAAGAAATTACCTTATATTCAAATTTCACTGTCAAGCTCCTGATATATATATATATATAAAATAAAAAAATAGTTTATAAAGCTTTCGATAAATAAAGTAAAAACCCTTATACAACAAACACCAAATAAATTGAGGTTTTTACCTAACACCCGATTAGAGATTGAGCATGAGATGATAGTTTATATAGCATTTTGATATCTTATTTTCCATTAGTAAGATACTAGTAATGTATTCATTTTTTAATACATACAAAAGGTGAATATAATAATTTTTAGTGGTTCTTAAATATTTAGTAGTAATTGAAGCTTACTATTGTATAATAGTATTATTTCTCCTAATCATTATACCTCCACATGAGGCGTCATCACCATAAAACTGCCTCAAAAAAAGCTTTTAATAATTCCTACAAAAGTCAATGATATAAATTTAAGTAAACATAATAAATAAATTAAATATGAAAATATGTTATTAAGCTTGGTACCAAATGTTGTGAAACTGAATCACTTAATTTCTTAAAAATAAAAAATGTCAACACATTTTCACATTTATATAGAGAATAATTAAATATTTTAATTACAATTAGTTCATAAATTGATGATTTTGCATAATTATGGTAAATTGAATGATATGTGGTTTTGGTAATTGAATGTGATTTTAATCCGGTTATTCAAATAATTTTGAATTTTGAGGTATTTAATGATATTAGAAAAGTTAGTCTCACCATTTTTATTATAGAAAATAATTAATTTTGATAAATGACTATCATAAAGTAAATTAAGAAAACTATTAAATGATTTATCATAAAGTAAATTATCCATTCTTTAGTAACATCATTTTAGTAAAGAAATATAGTATATACATAGGCTTAATTAATTGTATCATATCTCGTATAATAAACATCATTTGAAGTTAGTTTATACATTTATTTTTAATAAGTTTACTCAATTAAAATTTTCAATTTCATATCTCGTTTTTAGTAAAAATTATTTTAATATATAGGCTTAATTAGTATACATTATTTTTTTATAAAGCTAAACAAAGTTATATTCTAGGCTTAATTATTTATGTTATTGTTAACTGGGTCTAATTTTAGATGTATGGGAATTGACAATTTATACCAGTTACCAAAATTCGTTTAATTGATATGATTAATTATATTAATGGTAATAAATATCAATTACTAACTTATTCTTGTACATTACTAACTTTATGCTCTAGCTTGAAATATGGTGTAGATTTAAACATATAAATTTTAATTATATTGTAATCAATCGTTTTAAAACATTATATCACCTAACCTAACTAAAACACGTATTATAATAATCTTTATAAAAACGTAAATACATTAATTAATTGCAATAATAATATATTGGTTACCTTAATTAAAACACGGTAATTAAAAAATTACAATAAAGACATATTAAATTGGTCAAATGTATTAAAGATTCTATAATGTACGTGAACACCGGATTATTAACTATATAACCTATTTTTGTAAGTGTTCAAGAATTCGAATTTCAAAATGGTTCAAATAAATAATTTTTATTATTCACTTAAGGAATTTAGTTAAATTGACATTAAATTCACAATAACTTGAAATATTTAGAATAAACTAATATTTTTTTTATTTAATGCATGAATATTGAATAATTATGAAATGAGTTTATATTTATGGATGGTATTCAAAAAAATAAAAATGGTTGAAAAAAATTAGTCAAATTAGGAATGAGAATTATGTTTAAATACGTAAATTTTATTTAAAATTCTTCAATATAAATGGTCAAATTGAGTCAAATCGTTAATTTATTCAAATTGTTGTTATATAAACCTATTCAATATAATCAAATATGTTAATGTATTTAAACCTATTCAATATAATTGGACTTTGACCAACAACAACATAAGATTGATTATCTTACTATAGATAATTTAATGTATTATAGAATAATCAACTAAATTTCATATTGAGATTATATAATAACCAATTAAATTACATAAATTGTGAAAATTAAATAAATACATGAATACTAACATAAATGTAAATCAATATTAAACAAAAATAAAAGACATATTATCAAACAATTCTCAATCCATGAAATTAGCTATACCAAGTTGTGGACAATAACCTGAAATGATAAAATTAAATATTAATATTAATATCACATAATAAATATATTACAAATTATGGAAGATTTGAACCATGTGAAAAAATGTAAAATTGATGTTATAACTTACAACTGGAAAATTTGAATCGCGTTACCGGAAAAACGAAATAGTGAAGATCTCCATTGAATCTTCGATTTTGATATATAACCTAAAAAGATTATAAGAAAAAATCATATAAATATTAATATAAATACAAACAAAAACGAAAAATTATCAGTTTAATCTTGGATTTTGATATAGAATCTAAAGATATTATAACAAAGTAATATAAACATTAAAATAAATATAAAACCTTACCGGAAAACGTTACCGGAAAACCGTAATAACTTCAACATATTAATTCAATCTTGGATTTTGATTTACAACCTAAAGAGATTATAAAAAAATAATAAAGCATTTAAATAAATATAAAACATTACCGGAAATCTTACCGAAAATAATATAACCTTCCCAGAAAACGTATAACAAAATTGTCCATTACCGGAATATAGGAGACAGTTGAGGAATAAGCAGAGAGAGAGAGAGAGAGAGAGAGAGAGAGAGATTAAAATGGTTAGAGATTTGTTAGTGTAAGAATTCCCGTATGAATGTTAGGTATTTATACAAGAATTTCCTATTGTAATTAAAAACAAAAAATTAGGAAAACTCAATTAACTTAAAATAAGGACGAAAATTAGGGAATTAGGATTAATTATTTTTTAAAATTTCAATTACTAAAATGTATTGTTCATAAATTAAATCTATACTATATTTAAATCTAGACTATATTTAAATACGAAATTAAACTTATTAATGTAGAGATATAAATTACTAATTCAAAAATTGAGATCTTCTTTCTAGAGGTGAAAAATTCAAAAAAAAAAATCATTTAGGAACAATAACACTTTTAAACAAAAAAAAATACAAAAATGGACGATATAAAAAAACACAAAATAAAAACGTTAGACACAAAGCTAATGGTGTTTGCTAAAGAGAGTTTAAAGGTGTAAGAATTACCTTATGAAACTTAACTATTTATACGGATTGAATTATTGTTGACATTAGGATTAATGGATTTTTAAATTTTGAATTTACTAAAATGTAATGTTTCAAATTTAGATTATTATAAATATAATATTACTTAATTTAAATTTAAATGTTGACTATATTTAAACAGACGGAAATAAACTTATTAATGTAAAAATATAAATTATTAATTTATTTATTTACAAAATATAATTAATCATCAATTATAACACCGTAAATGTAATTTATAAAATAACAATGTCTATAATATATAAAATTACAATAAATTTTTATATAATGAAGTACTGAATCATATGATTGAAAGTTATAAAAATAATCAACATTTAATTATATATGTAATTCATATAAGGTGTGAAAAAAGAAATTACTAATTTTGTTTTTATTTATTAACAGCAACACAATTTTAATATAACTGAACACTAATTATCAAATCCAATATAATCAATTAGAATATTTAAAATCAGCACCATATATTTAAATCAATAATTGAGAAATTTAGAATCAGTAAACAAGTCAACATTTGTATTTATAGTAAATCTTAAAGATGGTTAATAAATTCCTTAATCAATTGAGCCATTAATAACTTAAATATTGTAATTGATATTAATATATTTGGTTGCAATTTTATATTTACGTAAAATTTATTAGTTCTAATTTTATATTTATGTAAAACTAATGATTAGTTAACCGATTGTCTGATCATCCGTAATTATAGTAAAAATTAATGATGCTAAATCATATACTTAATCAAATAATCAAATAAGGTACAATAATTAATTTAAATTTAGAAATTCCGTAATTATACAATTTCCTTAACCAGTTTCCTTAACCAAAGTGGTGATCCTTTCCTAAATTTTACGATAATGGTAGAAACCGGTCAATTTGAATTTTTTTTTAAATATAATGGTAGAACCAATTATACAAAAGTTAAATTCATATTTTCTCTATATTGAATCCTATTGATGAAATATATATTAATTATCTAAATTATACATTATATATTATCTAAAAATCATTAAACCTGCTGAGAAGAAACAAAGAGTGTGAATAAAATCAATCATTAATAAAAAATAATAACAAATATATTAAGTATACATAATAAATAAATCGTAATTAATTATTAATTATAATTATTAAGTAGAAACATAATTAAAAAAGATTCAAAATTAAACATTAAATGAAAGATGAAAAAGAATACTTTAAGAGAATCGATTAATCTTATTTTAATTAATTATTGATTTATTTAATTAAGATGAAAAATGAAGAAGCTATATTGATATACATGAAAACTCTAGTGAACAACCAATAGGAAGAGAGGATTTTGACATAAAGCCTATTGCTTTAATAATATAGTTAGATTAACACGTTTGGTTATTGAAAAGCATATGAAGAACAGAAAGACGGGGAATCAAAATAAAAATTCTCTAGGCTAACTATTTCATCTCTCATACTTTTGCTTTCCACAAAAATGATGCAAAGATGCTAAGAAATGAAAAAATTGTCAAGCAGTAAGACAATGACATATCTACATTGATTTGTACTTTATTAGTTACTTTAAATCATATCATTCCTTGTGGTACATTGCTATGCGAGTGTCTTGACTCTTGAGCGTGGGTTGGTGATTTTACTATTATAAAAATCGTATAGTTGAGTTAAATTTACTTAAAAACTAAAGAAATATAACTATTATCATCAAGGGCGTAGCTTAGTTGGAGCCATAGCCCCCCCCCCCCCCCGCGGTTTTTTTCGCTCGGTAGTATACAGCTATCCTTTTTCTGCTGAAACTTTTATACATAGTTTTTTTTAACATTTTCATCATCAAACATTTCTTTTGCAAATAGATATTTCTTTTTGTTACTTCAGTACCTTTTTAATTTATTTTTAATTGTTTAAGACTAAAAACTGAATGAGTGGTCTAGATTTATTTCTCGCTTTAACTTGATTTTTCGCATAAACTATCCCCTGTATGTATGTAACAAATCAAAAAATTTCTTTTCGTGTCCCGTAGATCCGTCAATGATGAACCATGCTCCATTTTGGAGACCTACACACACTTACATCACCACAACTCTACAAGCTATTGATCTTGTAGCAACGACGCATACAATGACAGAAACTGTTGTAGATATAAACATGCATTTAACAATGATAAGTCGGTACTATAAAGCATCTCAAAATTTTGACCAAATAATCTATACAGTCACGAAAACTCATCACTATAGAATTTGGCGGGTTGGTGATAAATCCAGGCGCCAAATTGAAAACTTGTAGCCCTGATAAATCAATATAGAGATATATTGTTAACTTTTTTTTTTTTTTTATTTTTTTTTATTTTGTATATCTTACCTATAGACATAGTAATGATAAGTTATCTCTATATGTTTTGATTTTCTTTCATTTTTTTTTTGGAGTTCAATTCAGTCAACAAGTCGTTTACCAAGTAAAACAACGTCGTTGACCCCCAACTTATATCGAGCCCTATCGAGAACAGGTCATTACTATAGAGTGACCCGGAATCAGCCCTAATACATGGATCGTAACCTCTTTCTCATATTACCCATATATCAATTTCAATTGCCTCTTGATATCTTGGTATCCATCTCAATCCCAAAAACAACCCCGCCGTCCGCCATAAGTCCATAACCCACCTCCGTGAACCACCTTTGTCGACGAAAACTTTAGCGACAATGTAAATAATTAGCCTAGCTATTTGTGCTTAGTACTTTCCACAAACACTATAGCGACAGCAACCATAGGAAACACTACTAGAAAAAGAGATGTGTTTTTACAACTGAATTCGTAAGAAATTTGTTGGAAAATTCAGTTTCTAACAATTTTTTAACAAAAGGTTACGTTGAAAAAACACATGCTTGAAAATCGTTTTCAACCGTTTTTATCAACTTTTCTTACCAAATTGCTACAAAAACATGTGGTTGTAAATTTTCTACAACTTTCATACAAAAACTATTTTTGACTTAACATAATGATTAGATAATATTGTAGGAAAGTTTGAAATGTTTTTTTGTTGGAAATTAATCTTTGAAACTACTTGTCGTAGGAAATTTGTAGGAAATTTTAGTGGGAAAATGAATTGTTTTATAGTAGTGTAATAAACCCATACAACGACGACATGGCATCGCTAAATCCCAAAAATTTTTGTCGTTTCTTTTATAGATTTAAACCCGTGCAATACGCGTGTATGTATATACACACACACATACTTGATCTTCGCAGAGAGTGAATTATATCATCATAGTCTTGGGACATGGTTTAGTACGCATGATACATGAATCTTTTATAATACCTTGTGTTAATTGGCAGATAGACATATATATATATCCTAGCATGTATAGATCACAATACCATACATGCGTGTTTGGCATCATTTGTTAGTGCGCATTGATCATGATTTGTCTGAGATAGGACCAGCTAGCTATATGTTTTTCCTTTGAAATTATTTTGCTTTAAGTCGCATTTCTAAAAATAATAATTGAATTATTGGTCCAAAAAATATGTACAAGGAAAATTAATAGCAGACTTAAAGTGTGGCATGCTAGCTGCAGTTAAAAAATTAAGATATAAAATCAATAAATGCTATTATTAGTGTGCGTCTTTTTTTAAATGGAAAATGCTATTATTAGCTTTTTTTTTTACAACGATTATCATCCAAAATGTTTACCTATTATATTATCAGCTAGCTAGCCACTTTCCTTTCTTGAATGAGAGTAAAACGGTTTGGCATCTATTGTTGTTAAAGAGTAAAGGTAAAAGTACCTAGAACAAATAAATTAAACAATATTAGTTTAAAAACATTAGAATTAATAAAAGCAAAGACACATGCATGTAATTCAGCTACACAAAAAGGATAATTCCGCCAATTACAAAATGTATGGCACAAACTTACTTGCAATCTTAATCATTTGCTATAATATAAACATAAAAAAATTAATATTATTATCTGTGATATTCGTCAGTTTCATTTTATTTGTTTACCTGACCTGTGCTCGTATTCGAATTCTTATTTTTTTTTTATAAAACTAAGTGTTTATTAGTAATTTATGTTATTTAATTTATTTTATATTGTCTTAATGTTTAAACATGTTAAAATTTCCAAAAAAATGTATTTTGGCCTATAACACATATCTGGAAGCTTTAGGGACCAAAACAGCGAAATCAGAAAAGTTGCCAATCCCACCTCGCCACATCACGTGACCAAGGTGGTTTTGGTGGCCGTGTGACGCGGCCAGAGGGTTGTAGTAGATCATATTTGTGTTGGTTCGTGTTTCAGCTCGTTTTTGACTCGTTTATCCTCAAATCTATCCAAATCGTGTTATAATTCAAATTTAAGTGTTCTAGAAGAAGGTTCTCTCTGAGAATTTAAATGTCTCGGCCGAGCAAAAATGAAAATGCATGTAAGCTTTAACGAGTAACGAAATAAAAGTTCCTTATATCCAATACCTCAAATGGGTTAAGGGTAAAAAAAGATTGAGCCTAATATCTAATAAAAGAATTTAGATTTGTACCCTATTTAATATATATATATATATATATATATATATATATATTTGTGCCCCGAAAAATTAAGTGTCCAAGCCGGTCGCCCGGGTTGCCCAACCCACTAGCCGGCCTTGCCTAGAATGATCCTAAGCATATTCTATCTTAATCCTCCGATCTGTCATCTAATTTAAGTTATAGATCAAGGATTAGAGTTTAGTTCATTCAATTTGAGTTTTAAAAGAATTATCTTTAAATTCATGATAAAAACAAGCTAAAATCAGACTCATATATATACAAGGGCGATAGATCGTTCATAACCCTCTACAAACTCTCAAAACATCTCTCTCATTCACGAATTCAAGTCATAGCTCAAGTGTTCTTCATCGTTGACTTTCAAAAGTCAAAGTTATTTATCTTCTTGATTTCTGCTAGTTCTAATACGAATATCGGGTAAGTTTGTACATCAACATTATTCTAGTTCATCATAGAATCAAAAGATCTCATTAAAATTTAAAGGATTGAGAGATTATCATGTCCAATTTAATCAAATTCCTTTTAGGGTTTATGTTAGGATAAAATTGGGGATTTTGTGATTAACGTATCTTCTAATCAAAATTAGCCTTTGATCTATAGGACTTTTATGTTTATTTTCATGTTTTATATATGACGGACCAGACCCGAACTCAGATTTGTTGTTTGGATTCTGAACCACATCATCTCGCTTAAAACTTGTTTATTTCATAACTTGAGTTCTATTTATTCGTTTGTTATGATTCCAGTGGCGTTATTCTCGGTTTTGACTCTAGTTTATTATCTCAAATTTGCAGGTCTTTTTGTGTTAGACCAGTCAGCACGTGCATTTATTATTGTTTTATTATTATCTCACCTAAATAATAAATATGAGTAATTCATACCCCCTTTTCATCTTTTACTTTTGGGGGTAATATACGTATCATGTATATCAAAGTTTATTTATTTACATCTATACCTCATCAACCACAATTTGATATTAGGTGTTTATGGATTTATTGCTTATCGATGACATGCTACATAGTTAAGTGTTTATTTTTATTGTTTGGCGGTTGGGCCACCTCATTCTCATCGAGTATGCATACCTTACCCCGGTAAGCTGACGTTGTGCTAAACCGAAAGGGTCCACATCTATTTTATTTGGTAATTGTTATATATCATCAATGCTGTAATTGTTTATATTTACGTACGAATCGGTTGTTTTACAATATAACAATACATTAGAACTTGTGTATTGTTCACTAAACTTTATGTTGATCAAACTCTAATTTTACACATGTTACAAGTTTGTTAGTTGAAGATTTGAATGTTTGAGAAGATATTTAGTTTACTCTAGGTTATAAAATACAAAACAAGTTTGTATAATGGATTGTTTTTGTTTATATGTGATGTACTTTGATTACATGAATTTAAATGATTAGTTATTGTCACGTAATATTAACAATGTCTTGCGAGCTACTGTGCAATGAGTTGCGCCCTGACATATTTCGTCGTAGGTTGGAATGTGACATTATCAAGATGATGTTTCACCTGCTGTTAAAGAAAATGCATGCATTTGAAATCAACTTACTTCTAGAATTACCAAATAACATAAGCAGCCTAACGGAAATGCATGCAGGTTAATTATAATGACTAGGTAATACTCCCAGTGCTTTGCGCCAAGCTGATGGTGTGGCCGATAAAAAAAGCAAATTCGTCAAAGCTTAAATACAATAAGTTATCATATTAAAAAACGCGCATTGTGGTGACGAAGCTACACAAATTTGGTTGGTACTGGGTTACAACACTGAAAGTAAACCAAAAAAATTACATTAACGAAATCTGTGGATTGACACTTTGAAACTATGCAAATTCGGTCTGTATCGATGATACCGATACAAATCATAAACATAAATTAGTAAGCCTAAGAAATATATTAAAAATAACTTAATAAGCATATTTAAAAATATAACAGTGATTAATTGATGATTAGCTATTAACTAAGATTTATTAAACTTGAAAGTATAGGAAAAATATAAAGAAGGATCATATAAGAACATTTATTACCATATAATTTAAATAACCAAAAAAATTGGTGAAAGAAGCAACAAGAAAGACTTGAACTTAAGCATCATTTCTCAATACAAAATTAACAAATACGAAAACAACCACCTAACTATCACATTGTATTTGTTCTTTAAGAAAAATATTCTAAAAACATTTACAGCAAGCTCCTACAAAGTTTGTGACACCAACCACTTGCTTTTTATCTATATATATAATTACTAGCCATGTTATTACTTATCGAGTATTATAAGGGGTTGGTGTTAAATGGGTGTATGTTAAGTTGTTAACACAATATCAAGCATTAAACATGGAATAACATGTAACCTAAAGGGGATTTTTCAGAAAAATATAAGAGACGAGATATATGTATAACTATACAAAAAGATATATCTTATACATATTCATATATATGCATGTAAATTTCATATAAAAGCTGTCAGAAGATCTATCACGTATCAACCTTCAACACATTTAAAAAGCTGTCTGCAATAACCTAGAATTAAGCAGATAACATGCCATCCAATAAAAAATAGATCAAGGCACTGGAAAATTATCAAAATCAATGCTACACCAAATTGTTCACTCTAAAGAGAATAGATGTCACTAGAATTAACCATCTGCAGGTGATTAATGAGGATTAAAGGCATATATGGTGAAAGTCTGAAAGAGATGATTAGTAAGATTAATTGTAGTGGGAAAAAAGAATGCATTAAAGCTAGCACAAAAGGATAGGACAGATCTAAATTACTGTATAAGGCTTCTGATGTAATCCAAAGCCCTGTGAGTTTACTCAAAAGAGAAAGAGTACAATTAATTACACCTATGACATACAGACACCATATATATAATATATATACTATATGTGTGTGTGACTTCATTTACGAGAATTTATGTTAAGTTTATCTTATTTTCTGTTTTTATATGTGTTTTAACGGACACATGAAACAAAATGTGAACAGTATGATGATGAGATAAAATAATACTACCAATTAAACTTTATTTTTATGGCAAGTTAAATTGTTAATTATAATAGACAACACACAAATCAGTGAGATTTCTTTTTAACAGTAGAGTAATTAATATGGGTGATTGTCACTCTTTTATACAAACGTGACATATAAACATATGCATGGCATGTATACTATAGCTAGTATAGTAATATACTTATATATATAATATATGTACTTCACTGTTCTACAACTACATGCATGTATCACTAGTATATACTAATGCGCGCACACACACATACATTACATATTGATAGCTGTTTAATTATACTTGTCGATCTTCTTAAATAATCATGCTAATATATTCCTTGTAGTAAGATCATCAATCTAAAATCTACAAACTTTTGTGAACATTCTCCATCCCCATGTTTTCTCTAGGGAAATTTGTAAGGTTTTTTGATTTAAAATCCCTATAACCTGCATGATTTAATTATGTTCCAGAAACCAGTTTCTAAGTGTGTACTAAACATATACATTTAACTTAATACTCTTTTATATTACGTACTTGAATTGGTATTAGAGATATATTTGGATATTACTGCATTAATATATTTATATATGTACTTACACAATTATATGGTTGTAATCTCTCTCTCTATACATAAACAGATTCTTAATAGTTATTCTATACACCTACAATATGTTGCCATTCTCGCTCGTAATTCTTTCATTGTATCAGAACATTATTACTTCTAAAGACTTAATTATGTAATTTCTATTTTAAATTCTTTTTATTGTTTTGAAACTAGACATTGATCTTTAATTTTAAAAACCAGGACAACAAATGCAGCAATGATATGCGAGAATCAGGTAAGAAGTCATGATATGGTGAATATATATGTTTTGTGTACTTGCTATTTGCTAATTGGCTTGTTCTATAGACTCTCAACTAGTAAGTTGAGTTTAAAGATTAATCATGGTTTGGAGTAAGTTCCCGTACATACTGTGTGTGTTAGTTTGTGCCATTTAAATCACCATTGGGTTTATTTCCCCTAGTAGCTCTTTTTTATTTTATTTTTGAACGACTAATGTTACAATTTACAGGGTTTGAATAATTTACCTTTTATTCTATATCCTAATTAACCTTCTTATCATCCTATTAAAGTGGGAATGACATTTCCATGGCAACTCAACTACAAGTTTCTCGCTACTTGGCTTTAAATCTAATTAAGAGACCTACTTCCTTAGTTGGAAATATCAAGTTAATATCTAAAGATAATTAGGTTTCAAAGGAAAGAAGTAGCTGCAGATTTGAGTGTATTATAATTGCTACATAAGCCTAAACCTAGACCACTCTAATTGTTGGAAAAGAAGAGACTAAAGGTGAGGAAAGGCTGTCTCAATAAATACTATTATTAACATTAATTAATTGCAAGCAAGTGATATAACTTTTGCTACTTCATCTAACTAACCTAGCAATTACTTAGCTAACCAATGCCAATTTAAAGAGCTTGCTTGGAGTCAATGGGTGAGTTCTTATATTATGCAACTAGAACTTGGTTTATATTTAATAGTGTTTTGTGTACTTATAATCACGTATAATAATACAGTAACTTTTCTAGGACAATGTAAGCTTCACTCCGGTTTTCACAATCCCACATGAAATGACTTGTTAATTTTAGGGAGGACTTGTTAGTCAGAAACTAGCCACTATGCAAATTTGTTATAGTTAACATAACAAATAGTTGCATACCATTACTAATGAAAACTGATAATCACATATAGCAATTTGCATGTTTCAATAGAATTTATATATGTCATTTCAATCTTAGCTATGCGAGTGAAGACCAGAATTTAAAACCTGACATTGGAGTAGAATTTCTTGGAGTAGTTTAGGAGTAGATAGTGAGTGTAGACGTTAAACAAAAAGAATTTATGTATATATATGTGTGTGTACTGTGCTTTCAAGTAAATACTTTAATTCCTTAATGAGCATGTGTTTTGTATACATGACATTTAATGTCATTAATTTAGTGTGCATGTGATAATAATCACTCTACTATTTCGGTCAATTTTCTGATATAAAGAAATGCATAGAAGTATGGCTGTTTAACTGTTCATATAATATGATAATAATTAATCACTCTATTAGTTTTGTGCACATTTAAATTAAGTGGGAGCTTGACTCCCAAAATTGTAGTGTTATGATATAATAACGCATACAACTATGTTTTCATGTCTATCTAGCTACACCATACTCTTATCTCATTTGTACACACTATATGTATGATTTATATATCCACACATCATGTAGAGACAGAAAGAAGCTAGCATATTATTATTATTGCTTGAGTTATAGTAAAAAATAAATAGAAAACTATTCACAATAGAATAATTAATAAAAAGCAAGCAATGTAGTTGACATGTAACATGAAATGTGGAGTCTGATAAAGAGATGGGAGAGTACTATAAAAAAGAAAAAAAAGATAACACAAAGAAGGGGACCTGGCTAGCTAGAGAGTTATAAATTAAAACTGATCTAAAACAGCAAGGAAAGGACATGCATGTATTTGTGAAAATTGTAGTATGTGAAGATATGGAGAAAACAGGTAAAGAAGATCAATAGCAAGAATTAATGATAACATTTCTTGAGAGATGTCTAGTAACAACTAACAAGCAACAGGCACACAGAAAGCAAACCTTTTTGTGAGTGAGTGTGTGTAATATTGGGAGAGAGAGAGAGAGAGAGTACCTGTGGAGAGAGAGTACCCAAAGGAAGGTGTAGCAGCAGCAGCCACAAGAGCAACAAACCTACAAAAGGTAATAAAAACAAAACAGAAGACGAAAGAAAGAAACCCAAACCCTTCCTCATTGATTCTTTATTCTTCTTCTTCTTCTTCTTCTTCTTCTTCTTCAAATTATATATTCATGTTTTCTTGTAGAGATATTTAAACATAACAAGATAAAAGAACAAATAAAGCTCAATGTCTCATGTAAGAAAAATAGCATGTTTGCATACAAAAATGGTTTTACATGTGATCAAGAAATGGATTGAAGGATTAACATAAATATATGAAAAGGTATATAACTTAATAAAAAGAAATCATTAGTCAATAACTTAGTAATATTAATACTGATATCAAAGGTGTAATGAATTCAAAACCGGAAAATTGTACATTAGACTAATTAAATGAAGTAGCTGAAAACTAAAACCAGTTTGAACCTATTATCACTTCCAGTAGTTTGCAGCAAACAACTTTAAATTGAACAGTTGCATTCTTCAATCCCCTTCTGTTTGATTATCCATCATCGACAACAGTGGCTAACTTTCACTTGATTACCGATATAACTGACCAGATCAAATCCAAACAGTTTAGTTAAACAGCTCCTTAAATATTAACTAATGCATCATCTAATATTAACCCACATTATAACAAACTATATGATTGTATAATTGTGTGGTCATATATCCAAATCCAAGCTCATACGGGAGGATGGCGATTTTGTGGTTTTGTTGAAAGCCTCACTAGACGAAGAAGATGTCATTGCGGTTTCATGGAACTGTGTTTCTTCGTCTTCGTAAGGCCTCAATTGAAGGTAAGGTATAGTAGAAGAAGATGTTGGTGGATGATGATCATGATGGTAATTTCCCATTGGAATGGGATTCGCGGCAGTAGTTGAAGAAACCATCTCACTGCTTTCCCATGGACCACCGGCACTGAGTCAAACACTAGTTCTGACTGAGGTGCCGGTGGTGCGGCTACTGGTGGAACAGGAATTGGAATATTCATTCCAATTCCAATTCCAGTTCCACCCATATTTCTTTGGTGCAATGGTATCATATCACTTCCTCCACCTGATCTGAAATAAATTACAGATCCTGAACCACCTTGGTTCACATTAACAACACTTCCAGTACCTATAGTGTGGTAAGGGCCACCAGTGTTGCCGTAGCGATACGAAGAAGGCTGTAACATCAAATTTGAATGGTTTCTTGAATGTGCTGGTTGTGATTGCAAGAAAAGTGGGTTCCAAGGATTGATATTGTTCCTGTTGAGTGAAAATTGATGATGTGAAAGTGGAAATGACAGATTTGATGATGATAGTTGATACGGTGGAGCCACGGGTGCATCCGGGCGGTGCCTCCAGTCGATAAACAATCGATCTTTAGCCGAACCACCAACACCTCTTTGAAAAGAGACAATATCTCCAGCATCTAGCTTCTTATCTTTCACAAAACGACTCCAACCTTTAGTCATCACATAGCTTTGGCTGCTGTTCCAGTAAGAATACCTAAACCTCCATGGTTTCCC
This sequence comes from Bidens hawaiensis, assembly GCF_021521415.1. Classification (NCBI taxonomy): domain Eukaryota; kingdom Viridiplantae; phylum Streptophyta; class Magnoliopsida; order Asterales; family Asteraceae; genus Bidens; species Bidens hawaiensis. The sequence continues at coordinate 347,510 of NW_027491617.1, read as the reverse complement.
ATTCCTATCTTCAAAATTCAGAAGCAAACCCTTGTCATTTGTCGACGAATCCAAGGGGAAATACCTCTCGGCGTGCTGTTTCGGTATCACGAGTCGATTGAGCTTCCCTACATCACTTGGAGTCACTACTTTATCAAACATATGCTCTCTCTCCACCATCATCATCCCTTGTTGGTCATTATTATTATTATCATTATCATTATCGGCCGCAGGTGTCACGGGGGCTGATGATGAGTAATCCATCATCATGGGGTCAGCTACCCGTGACGAGGATTCACCTCCTCCGTGCAACCAGCCCCCACGCGGGGGCTGGTGATACGGAGGTTGAGGATGGAATAAAGAAGGTTGTTGATGTTGACGCGGTTGATTCTTATATTGATGAGAAGACGGAGAAGATGAAGAAGAAGAAGGAAATAACTGACATGCCGGTCCCGTGTTTCGTCTATCTTCTTCATCTTCCTCCTCAAAAGAATTCCCTCCTTCTCCTCCGTGTTGCGGGTGGTGTTGTCTTCTGCTGCTGGTATTATCAGCACCGGTACTGGTAAAATTCATGGTGAATATTTTTTTGTTTGAGAGTGTGGCTTCCAAGAAGAAATTGTATAAAAAGATATAGATCTAGCTAGTCATATATATAGCTGATAATTAATAGCTGGTTGTCCTTGTGATGTTCTTGCCTCTTGCTTCTTGATCATGTGATGATTATGTACTTGCATCCATGGAAACTAAATCAAGAAATGAAATTGAGGGTTTCTGGAGGGCTAGAGAAATTGAATTGAAGGTGAATTAATATATTAATATTGATGGTGATGATATGATATTATGATCTTAGGGTGTGGGGATGTAAGTACTGTTTGTGTGTTGGCTTTTTCTGAAGTGTGTATTCACTTATGGTAATCAAACATCTATAGCTAGCTAGGGTTGACATAATAAGAATTATTGGAAAAAGATTGAAAACTAACTTACCCCATTAATTCCAATATTTTACCTCTCAACTAACATTATATTCCTTTTCAATTCTTTTCCCAAAATCAAAATCCATGACTCTTCAAGTCTTCAAGTTACTTGATCTCTTTCACTTTGACATTATCATGTTTGACTACTCCTCATCATCTCAGAAAAACACTGTGCTAGTCTGATAAATAAAGAAGTAGATATTTTTTATGCTTACCTGGAAGCTTCTATCACGTTGGCTGATTTTTTGCCACACCTATTAACTAAAACTACATTTAATATAATATAATTGATTATTAATGGTCTAGTTATTATTCTAATTATGTATTCCATTAATATACTAGAGCAGACGTGCTTCTTTATATGCCTCACATGGACTTATAATTTTAAAGAAAGTAAAAAAGTATTTAACTTCAACTTTTATGGATGTTATTTGTCCTTGATAAATAATTGCATTTCTTGATAAGAACATGTTACAAAGATGGAAAAGTGAAAAACTTCTAAAAAATTGTGATTACTTGAAGGTTTAATTACTTCTTAATGTATTCTTCTTATTAATGACTAATAGTTACATCATAAATATATATTTTATGTTGAATTGTTTTAATCTAGAACGGTCCAACCTTCATTTTCATAGTAGATATTAGATATAAGAGTATCCGTAACGCTACAATCAATTCTTTTTACATGCATGCCTAGTGAATAGTAGTGATTAGCTTGTCACATCAATTTATACCCAAACACAATTTTACCCTCAACGTTATCATACTCATTCTGTCCACGTGCAACTTAGTTTTCATTATTTAATCATATGTTACGTGAGACGTAAAAAAACCCTTAAATGCCGTAGCCAAGGACATACCCCAAATGCATCTATACCCCAACCAACGCTTTTGTGGGGAGTGCGAAGGCCACATCATCACGTGCGCCTGTTCATTCATATACCATAAATATTTCTTAGAAGCTAAAGATCCTAGGTACTAAGTAAAATGTTAATTTGTTTATGACAAATCAAAGTTATTACAACCTTAGCTAGCTTTGCAACTCCAACATATGTTATGTTGGTGCACTTTCTGATAAATTATGAAAATATGAAATATGAAGATGAGAATGGGAAGAGAGGGGTCCATAAGTTATCTGGTTGGGTTCATGTGAGCTTGCCTGTCATATGGTCCTAGACCTGGGGCTGTGTGTATTCCTTCCTATTTTCAACTACTTACCCTTCCCATCCCCTCCAAAACTTTGCCAGTTGTTTCCTATTTCAACACCTTCTAATTTATCAACATTACTTTAATTAATCTCTCCCTTATTGTTTATCTTAATATAGCTAGCAATTATTTGGGTTCGTAACATTTATAATCTAATCTAATCCAACAGTTTATATAATAATTTGCCCACATGTAGCCACACATCAATAACTGTGTTATTCTATTCACCCTGTCTTGTTATTTTGTCTCGTACATCTCACATCCTTTCTATATCTTTTTTCTTTTCTTTTGTTTTGGACTATTATGCAGGTCAGGTTAATATATATTTATTATATATATATATATATAGATGTATACATTGTTTAATTTATTTGGAAAGATTTAGTCACACCATCCTAACTTGATGGTTAGAAAGTCCCAAGACTTAGAGCCCAACCACCCAAATTATAATACTGTGGACCTCCTTCTATCCTACCATTTATAATTATTCTCCATCATCTTTTTGTTTAAGCTGAAAAACATTTATTTAAATTATTATGATACGAAGAACCCTATCATAGATATCATTCCCTTCCCTTTCCTCTTTGATTATCAAATCTATGTAGATAATGGAAACAATCTACCACTAAATCTTAAATAACCAATATATAACAGTGTAACACCTGGTGCAATACTAACTTTTTAAGGAATCAAATGACTAATAATAAGGTGTAAGGGTGATACGGAAGATTTCAAAAGATGGTTTGGAGGATATCTAAAGTTAAAGGGGCAATATAGTTTTCTCGGAGTCTAAGTTTATTTATATATATATCTTAATGTTTAAGAAATAGTTTGATTATTATTCAAATTAATTGTTTCTTAGTTGAGTAGGAATGTATATAAACCCATTTGTATCTTTGTTTGTACTTGCAGGTTTCGATTTTATTAAACAAGATTAAAAGGTCGTAGAGAAGTTCTACAAATATCGTGTTCAGTTTCTTGATTCACTTGCTCATAACTAAATAAACAGTACTAAAATCAAATAGTTATTTTGGATTAATTCGAAGGGCAAATAACTTACACCTCTTTTGATACCGATGTGTGCCTATCATGTGTTTGTTCGGTGTGGGTAAGAACCTTTCATGTGTTTTATTGGCCATATTGAAGTTGAATGCAATCAAATACTAGTTAAAGTAACTACCTTTCTTGATTATGTGTGATGTTGGCTAGTATTAGTATGCTAAAACAGATATATATGTTTGCTTTTTTATGTATTTATAATGTAAGGTATCTTTAAAACGTGGATTAAATAGGGCCGTCCTGATAGCGCGGCCTGCGTTTAGATGTCTCCGAAATGTTGATGGATCATCCTGGACAGAGTTTAACTTATTAGGTAGAGGAAGAGGACCACCTAGTTTTCAGGCCATGCTGATGCTTGATTGCTTTGATTGACAACAATTGGGAGGGGGGTTGAGGTAGGCAACTTGTCCTCTAATTTGTTAATTCCATCTATTTTACAATATAATTCATTTATGCTTTCAGCATGATCTAGTACAATTATTTTCCTTTATTTATTTTACATCCATATTCATCATGCTCTTTTTTAATATTTGCGTAGACATATTTAATTTAGCTATTAGAGGAGATTATAAAATAGTAATAATATTATCATGTTCCCCAAAAGCATAACCCACATTAATAATATTATTGAATTGTAAACTAGAATTTGGTATCATCATCCTCTAGATGTTAATACATCCTCTAAAGGTCGCGAGTCAGAGTCTTAATTATATCCAGAAATTAGATGTCTAAATTATATATAATCCCATTTCTTTAAGAATACATATTTTGAAGATTTTGTCCCGAGCCTTTAGGGTTTTGTACCATCGAAAGTGAGTAATTGAAAAGTTCGTTTATAAGCATTCACAACAACAAACATACACATAATAATCTCATCATATTTCAAACTTTTCTTAAAAACCCAAACTTTTCTAAAACAAACATTCAAAAACCTCATTAAAATATATTATAATTGTATGTGTGTGTGTGTATATAATATGTATATAGGCATGTGTGAGAGAGGAAGGGGGTGGACCCACAAACATGCCACTTTTCAAGTTTGTTGCAAGTTTGCATTCACAAACCCAACCTTCACAAACTTGCTCCACAATGAAAGTTTGTCACCTAAGTCCATTTCTTTGATACATAGATCCAATCCTAGGAATTGAAGCTTTTTGTGGATGCTCTAAGAGGATGGAAGAAGATTTGACAAGAACTTAAGTCCGTTTGTCTTGTATTTCAATGTAAAAGAATATGCGTGTGTTGTTTTATGGGAATTAGAGCAAAAATAAGTTTGTAGATGAAATTTATTTAGAACATTCTATAGAAATATTCAAGTTTACTATTTTCTGGTATAGCTTGATGATCTATTAACACAAGTCTACATATTTTGGATATTTGTATCTTGGTCTTAAACAAAGAATCCAAGCAAAGAGGAGCTTTATTAAAGTAATTCACACCTCCCACCTAGCTCCCCTTCTATAACCCACCCCACATCCCTAGAAAAGAAGTTGAAAAAGAAAGAATTAGAAAAATTCAAATTCAAGTTGTAAAAAAAGTTCATGTTGCATCAAAAATATACTTTCTTGGAAGTCACTCAAATGGAGGTCATATCCAAACAATGGAAAGATTACCCTATGTTATAAGAAACTTTTGTAAGTTTGAATACTGAATGAAAACTTAGTAAATTTAGAGAAATTTTTTTAAGGACACTTAAATAGAACACTTAAATATTAAAATTTAAAATCCTATGTTGAAAATAAAGCTCTATATTTATTTGAAGGAATGAAATTTGTAGATACCCTCAATTCCTAGTAATCTTCAAAATCTTTTTCAAAATTAAATTTGAATTCAATTTATCTTACAAGCGAAAAGGGGCATCACATGTGCAAAAAGATTCATGTGTCATGTGTGTGTATATATATACAAGGGTGGGCCGAAATAAGAACAACCCCCAGATTTGTGAATAGTGGGGAACCACGTACATATGTATCGTTCATTTGTACAAATATAATAAAATCAATGTTGTGGCAGTTTTATAATTATGCGAATCAACATGAGCAAACTAATTGCCGAAAACATTAAAAACGACGCAATAATAATATCGTGATCAAAATGTAAAACATTAGCGTATTAGTCATTGATGATTGAAATACATTATATACAAATATTACATGGTGGCTTTTTAAAACAAGTGAAAACATCAATCGTAATAGTGTATACATAGGGTGATTATGTTACATGTGTTAGTAGTATAATTTAGTGTGATGATTACTACATGCATTGCATGTTACTAGTGATACCTCAATTTAATTATTAACTAATATTAATCACTTGTCAATAAGATACTATATGAATTGATGACTACACTACATGTGTTACTCATTATATATATTTGGTATATATTTATTTTTAGCAATACTACATACGTTGTTGTTTATACTTTGTTGCATAAGGCTCTTTATGGCCTCAAGCAAGAATCATGAGGATTCGCTGATATATAGGAGCATTGTTGGTACAATGCAATATCTTGTCTTGACTCATCATGAGATTGCATATGCGATTGGTAAGGTTTCTGAGTTTCTTATTAAACCTACAGATTGTTAAGGAGGTGAAATTAAGTGTATTATAAGGCATTTCTTATAGATTGGCTATTAGGCGATATGTTGGTTTGATTATACGCTTATTATGATGCTGACGTTGCTACTTGCCCGAAACGGTCCTTAATCTGGTATGGGCTACTACATCTTTTTTGGACACAAACCTTATCAGTTAGAGTTCCAATAAACAATGCATTGTTGCTTGAATGAGTGCAAACACTGAGTATCGAGCCTTGGCACACACTTCTTGAAAGGTTTGTTTGATTACATCTATCTTACATGAGCTTCGGATTCCTATCTCATTTCCATCGACTCTGATGCGAGCACAAAATCAAAATCAAAATCAAATGATCGACTTGATTAATAATCAAAAGATCCCAAACAACCGAAGGTTCTTGAAAAATTGCTTAGAGAATAATGTTTATAAAAGAAAAGCAATCACCAATAACCTTAACATTAAAAGACTTAAATAAGTTTTAAACGAAATAAATAACTAAAAAAGAAAAAGAAAAAAAAGAACCCAAGCCTGCTACTAGCCAGCCCGTGCAGCACGGCTTTGTGTTTGTACACTTGCATGCACACCCGTCACATTCTCCTCATCAGTCTCCTCTTCAGAATTACCACAGTTACTATAGTCCGACCATGTACATCTGATGCCCCCTTCATCCGACACTCTTATATGACAATCCTCGTGCCACATACTTAGTAGTTAATCCAGTGTTTCGACAACACATGAAAAACCTTGTGATTGGTTCGCACTTCATTTGATATATGATTTTTAGAATGAACTCTCGTTGTTGGATCGACATGTCCCTACGTACTACTTCTCAATTGCACCCATTTCGCTTGAGGGAGCATATTAGACGGATTATTGTAGCATGTGTGTGTGCAGGGTTGGGGTGTGTTTTTTAACCGCACCCAAATACCAAATCTGACTGAAACCCACCCGAACCCGAATTAGAGAATACCCGTAAAACCGAACTCGAACACCCGAAACGCAAGATCCGAAAACAACCCAAACATTTATTGCTTTTTCTTTATAAATGTGTTTTGGTTTGAAGTCTTTGGTATTTGAAAAATTATGTTTTATAGTTATTGTTGAGATTTGAAAAATGAACATTATCATATCATATGAATGAATTTTTATGATATTGATATAGTAGAATGATGATATTTTGTGACTAAAAATAATTTTTTCATATACATTTAAACTCGAAAACCCAACAATTTAACCCAAGCATGACCAACCTGAATTTATTTGGGTTGGTTATCGAATCAATTTTTTCCAGCAAAAAACCAAAAAAGAAAAAACCGAAACCCAAAAAATTAACCCGGAGAACATACTTATTTCATTTATTGTATACATTAGTTGCTCAATTTAGTATCAAACTCTTATATCTAATGTTATGTTTATTTTCTTTTCTCATGTATTGGGCTTTTCGGTTATGCGCTTCTCTCCTCTCCGATGAGTTAATTAAGCCTTGACCTTGCTCAAGATTAGGCGGATCCATCTCTTCCTTCTCTTTACTATTTTGTTGTTGCTCTTCTCGAAGATTTGAAGAATGTTTATTAATTACGGGTCTTTCCTTCCTTGACAATTATTCTCCGACTTGTACATCCTCCTTCAATCAAAGATTTCTTCTTTGCTAATTGATCGGGTCTTCCCCGATTACTGCTTATTGATTTGGCTTCTTACTCTAAGAGATGTATGGCAAGGTTATAAAAGGGTGCTTCATTGCTAGCTCTAAATACACATCAATTAACAATGTAATTAATTTATAATCTTCTTCATCGTTCTAGGATTATTTGACCCTATATTTTTCATCTTGTTTTTAAATAGTCTTGTACGAACCAACCGGTGGTTCATTCAATTTCTGGCATTGTCAAATGACATAAATTTCTCTTTTCAAATCAAAACATAGCAAGCAAAAGTGTTCTCGTGTTACTAACATATAATAACTTTAGCTAGAATTCCTAAAATAGTACAATGGATGAGAGAGAATATCAAAATAGTCCAAAAGTTGTTGAAATTACAATTTTAGTTCAACCAAATCTATCTCTGTCGTGACATATGGATTCCCGTCGATAGTTTTCGTCTACCAATGAAACTGTGCCACGAGTTTTTTTGAATTTCGTCTGAGCAGATTAATTTCAAGTGAATTTCGTCTTTGGAGACGATTCTCAAATAAGCATGCACCACCACCACCATCATCATGATCTTCATGTTCCGGCCACCACCACCAATCGCTCCCGCTTATGACAACTATCGGCGGGAATCTAAATATCACGACGAAGATACTAAAATTGTAATTTTAATAACTTTTGGACTATTTTAATCCATTAGACTATTTTTGGAATTTTCCCGTTACTTTATTGTCAAGACCAAACAAACCACTTAATAACTTTTCATGAACATGAGTACAAAAAACATATAATATTATATTTATTCTTTATTTATAACCAACTCACAGCTTGAAGAAGTAGATGTGGTTGCCAGACTAAATTCCATTGTTTCTCCAAGTTGAATAGTTCTTTTGTCAATGTGTTGCAGTTTTACCCAACAAATTCTCTCCTTGCCTTGTGCAAAGGTACATTTTTCTAAAATATATTAAACCACTATATGAATTGTATACTGATTATTAAGATTTTTAAAATGACCACATAATATTGGTGAAACAAAATACATGTGCATAAACCGGTTTCAAACCCAAAACCGGTTCGTTTTGATCAACAAAAGTCAAAACTGGTTTCTTGACTACTCGCGGTTGGTTTTTGACTGGTTTTGCCCAGTTTTTGGTTTGGTTAACCAGTTTGAAACTGTTGCAGTAGAGAGAATTACAAACCGATTTTTTAACCTACGGTTTCAGTCAATTCAAAACCGGTTTCTAGTTTCTACATAATCCGTTTTAAACCAGTTCGGTTTCGATTTGATTTTCAGGTTGGATTGGTTAGCCGGTTTTTTGCCCACGTCTGAAACAAATTATGCAATTTGGTTATTCTTGCATCTTGAATGTCTTTTCTTGACTGTGACTGAGCAAACCTAATCAAAGTTACATAATTAAAGTTCACATTTTGAAATTATGCTTTCAATATTAACCCTTCCTACTTTAATATCCGGTGTAATCTTGTAAGCAATGTCACTAGCTACAAAACTAAACATTAGTAGATACACCTCTGGAAAAAAAGATTGATCAACATATAAATAGTGTTAGAAAATTTTATGGATATACTACCAAACAAATTAGTATCATCGACAGCCAATCACTTGACACACCTCGCTAGGTACTTACCGACGAAATCCAGTAAAAACTTATAAAGAATGAAAAAGACAAAAAAAAATTGTGGGCAAAAAATAGTGTTAGTATGTTGTCACTTTTTGATAGACATTAGGATATATACTTTGTAACTAATATATTTATGGGTTTGGATCAAATACAAATGAAGTTAACGTGCTAAATGTGAAAATCAAGTAGAGTTCATATGTAATAACATCATAGAGTAATGTACGTTAACTTTCCCCTACATTTATAGTGGATATGTGATGTGCTAAAAGTAGTCAAATAATTATTAACTAAAAATAAGCTAATCTAGACACTAAGTAATAATTCTAGACTCTTAAACGTAACTAAAATTACTAACCGGCAAGTGAATCGGTCGACTCTAGTACAGCTAAGTAAGTCCGGATATCGAACCCACGAGACTCTTTAAATTACGAAACTAGCAAATTAGACTCAACTACAAGACACGGCTATTTATTAATAATATTTGAGGGGGATTTAAACTAATTAAAACAAACCCTAATTAATAAAATAATAATAAAACATAATCATTACTTTAAACTAATTAATTAATTAATTAAACTTAAACTCAATTACTTTAAACTAAAGAAAACAATTAAGACAACTTGGATTGATTCAGATGATGAAAAAAACTACCCAGGCCAGAATCCCCAAAGTTACGGTTTTTAAATAAATGGAAAACTCAAGTTATGGAACTGAGATCATAAAATAGACCCTTGACAGAAAACCCGAACAAGACCCTTGAACTTCAAGAAGACGCCTATGGATTTCTAACAAGTTTTAAGACTCACCAGTTTTATGAATTAAACTTCCTTACGGTTATTTAATAATTTATGTCTAAGTATCTTTATGACGAAAACCTACCTTACAGCGCGGAATTCAAAGATAGCAAAGCAGACTCAATTAATTTAATAGACTAAGCTGACAATCAAACCTAGACGGACTCCTTACGAAGAACTAAATCTAGCAATCCTCACAAGCAAAGATCTATTAACAGCCTATCACCTTACAGCTTTCTAGGCTGGCAGTTCACTTTTATCTATTTAATTGATTTTATTGTTTCTATGATTTTAATGCATATTAATCACAAACTAGCCAAGAACACACAGTAATTGACTCCTTACGAAGAACTAAATCTAGCAATCCTCACAAGCAAAGATCTATTAACAGCCTATCACCTTACAGCTTTCTAGGCTGACAGTTCACTTTCATCTATTTAATTGATTTTATTGTTTCTATGATTTTAATGCATATTAATAACAAACTAGCCAAGAACACACAGTAATTGACCTAACAAAACCCTATCCTATGAAACAATCAACAAGGGCAATGTGAAACAATAAATTCAAGTAAAAAAACCAAGCAATCATACGCATTAATTAAACCAAACTCAACCGTTTACTTAGAACATAAAATCCATAAGAAATCGAACAAATATCAAACCGAACAAAGGTTCATCACGACCTAGGTAGTCTATGGAATTTAGCCTAGCATCATAAAGTCTAAATCAAACAAAATAAATAATACTGAAAACTTGGTGAAATAATAAAGGAAGAAAGATTAAAGGCGATAAAACTTGTATTCTTCGATCTTAAACGTCTAGCTCTTCATCGGATGTTCTCTTGCCTTATAAAATCACCACAAGACTCGTAAAATAGCTCCAAAGACTCTCTAATTTGGCCAAGGGTTTCCAGGTTATGTCAGGTTTAAGTTAAAGGTGTTTAAATAGCGAAAACAAGGCCCGACATTAAGCGAAAACGAAATTAATTAAGCCCAGTATTGCCTAGGCGCCGCGCTAAGGGCATTTGGCCTTCCCCCTTCGCGCGGAGCGGCGTGCTTCTCCATGGCTCGTTCTGACAGGTTCTCTGTTCTGGTTCTTCCTTACGCGTTCCGGATCTCCGTTTTGGCTCGTTTTAGCTCGTTTTTCGCCATTTTTAATCACGATCAAATCCCAGAACCTACGAAACATAGAATTGTTAGTAGTATACAAATCTCGACTTAAAACGAACAAAAACTATTAAAATATTAATTAAAAATGAACAAGGGAAACATATATATTTAGCATTATATCAATATGTTATACTTATAGCAGTACGCTGTCAAATATTTTATAAACTAACTATTCATTTTTTTTGGTAAACCGTATGAGAGACATATTATCAACGTTGGGAAAATACACAGATCCCGTCACATTCCTGTTGATGACCCACACTCTGTATGTGTGGGTTTTTTTTTTTGGGGGGGGGGGGGGTCACAAAGCGATGATCCCGATACTTCTAACATTGAGGGATCTGACATAATGTAAGTATAACACCATCTAGAGATATGTAGTTATATTTACATAATGTAATTATAACATCGATGTAGATTATCATCAATTAATTACTAATTATACAGTTATTTTTTGTAGATTGTCATCTTAAAAAAATAAAAACTGAGGAACTAAAGGTCAGGACAGGACGCGAGGTGGTGAGGCTAACAGATGGAGATGGTGATTGATCGGGTGACGTTGAATGTACTCTAACAAACCAAGAAAGAACTATTAAGTCGACAACACTCACCGACATCCCCCCATGTCCTCCCCTTCATAAGTACATGTTTATTTTGTATAAAAGTAATTTGTTTTTAATTTTATTCTAAGTAGAATTTGTATTTGTTTACGCTATATTTTTTTTATCCCTTGTACAATTTACTTACATTTACCAATTCCCTACATAATATTTCGTCAATAATCTGACAGTAATTAAAGTGGTTAAACTGTCATGATAATCGGCATGATATGTCACTAAATATCATACCGGTGATCCCTCGATAATAGTCATCAAAGCACATTACCCGCACCTTAATTTCCGACACAGTATCACCTACAGATTATCGACATAATCACTTTCACAGTTTCACCTTAAGGATTTTCGTTCTTCGGTAAAAGTGAATTGTAGTGACTTGATATATATATCATTATTCTTTTCATGCTCCAGAAATTGTCATTTCTGTCACCATATAATTTAAAATTGTCGGTGGAGATTTAATTTTTACTATCATAAGTTGTATTTCTTCAAAATTTCCTTCTTCAGGTCTGCAATATCCAATTTTCCATTTTCAATATCTCAATCAGCTGTCTTATTGGCAGTTATTGTTGACTACATATTGCATGATATAAATATTCTGCTTTCATGTATTGTAACCTTAATAATGCAATTTTCTTATAGTGGAAACTTAAATGATGGCATTGGAGCGTTAAATATTTGTACATTTTGCTCTTTTTCCAGCTATAAACTAGTGTTAGTGTAAGGATTAAAATATGACTTACGAGATTAAAAAGGCGAAAACCGTAATCAGTCAATGTCGGCGAGCAATCTGCAATTTGAATCCGAGACGAGAGCTTAGATGCACACGTGCACCTTCAATGGGGAATAAGCTTCTAGAAAGAACATGTTAAGCTATTGGTAAGACAATTATAAATTACATGTTAAGCTTCCGATCCGTTATGGGGGGTTGGGTCTCTGTTCGGCCGAGGATGTATCTACATATACTTTTGTGGCTTCGAGAGCACAGTCGTGGTGTTTGCAAGACCATATTCTTCGGGGTTGTGATATTTATGGGTTGGACTCTGATTATGGGTGTGCGATGGATCGTTTACGTACTGCACTTCCAGATTTTGATCTTAGCGGGTTCTCTAATAAGGACACCGCCCCCCCTAAAGCCCAACATGTTGTGGCGAGTGCCTTATTTAGTGGAATCGTCAAGAGTTTAGAAGTGAAGTTTGATCTATCCCCTCGCCAAAAGGCGGTGTTTGAATGCCTTCGGGCTCCTCGGGCTCAGGATTTTCTAACGGCTATCCCCATTGAAGGATTAGGCCAATGTATGTCGGGTTTGGAGTATCGGGCTATCCTTAAGTACCGGTTAATGATCCCTATGTTCCCGACGGATGAGCCTTGCCCAATTTGTCGCAAGGTCTGTTTGGATTCTTTTGGTGACCATGCGGTGCATTGCAAAGAATTGTCTGGCTTTAAATACAGACATGATCTGGTTAGGGATGTTCTGTGTGATGTTCTTAAACGGGCAGGGATTTCTGCTAAAAAGGAGGCCCCTGTTAACTTTCTCACGGATCCTATTGAAGGGAGGTCTACTTTACGACCAGCTGATATTCTTGTGTTCGGGTGGGCAGGGGGGAAACACGCCTGTGTGGATCTTACAGGAGTGTCTCCTCTTGTTGGGCTCAGGGACCGTGGGTTTGTTGTGGATCAGGCTGCGTTGAAGGCTGAATCGGGCAAAGTTGTTAAACACGAGAAAGCTTGTTTAGATAATCAACATGTCTTTCTACCATTTGCCTTTGATACATTTGGTTTTCTGGCTCCAGAGGCTGTGAAATTTTTTAGTAGGGTTCAGCGCGTCGTACACGGAACCTCTTCAGCTTCTAGGTCCCAAAGCTTCGTTTTTAGCAGGATTGGCTTTGTTGTTCAAAAGGGGGTTGCGCCGCAGCTTGTTGCCCGTTTGCCTGCCACTTTATTGTAATCGTTTTATAGTAAATTATATCTTACAATTATTGTATTTATTTGGTGTGCTTTGATGGTGTAAATCACCCTCTCAATGAGAGCTCACCTTGGGTAGTTGGGTGAGGTTGGTATTCCTTTGATATATTTATCCTTTTTTACCAGTTACGGGATCATTCGTTATCTATATTATCTCTATATTATTCATTTGATCGTATGATTTCACGCACCCGTCTCAATCGATTATTAAGAGCAAATACATTTGTTTGATAGATCCGTGATTTAGGAGACCTACAGTTAGTATTTTCAGTGAAGCTCTATATGATTAAACACACTTTCGTTGGATTCTTTTTGACAAATTTCAAAAATAAAAATATTCAAATCTTTACATATTACCCTTGTGCAAAGTTTGTCAGTTCGAACTGAGCCCACCCGGGTTTTTGACCCACCGTGTTACGCCAGAGACTTCTGCTCTTGTAGTGACACAATAACTGTCAAGTGGCAGTCGGCGGTATGGTTTTCCGAGAGAATGCCCAAGCCAAACTCAGCAGCCAGCATGGGCCCGGCTACGACAACATAGCCTGGCCAAAGTGAGGCGTCGTGGCTTTTCAAATTTAGAGAGTACGGTAGCCTAAATACAAGAAAGTCGACTTTCTAAAAAAAACTATATAATTTGGGTGTACTAATTCCATATTTATCCCGAGTTATTTTTCCTTAGTAGATATGTTGTGTACATAAGAAGTTTAACTGAAGCTTTTACAAATATGTTATGTGACGATTCTAGGATTAGTAGATACATACACAAGATTTAGAAAGTTGTGTCGTCAAACAGATAGATTCCATCTTTTAAAGATTGATTTGTGACATACCATAGGTGGAATTTGACGTGGAAAATGTTTGAAAGCTCGCTACTACAAAGTGACTTTTGAATTGTTCCATGATGGGATTGTCATTTGTCACTAGTTTTGTGTTTAGAAGCTTTTCCACTAAGGCTAAGGAACCTATGCAAAAATTAATTAACCGAATTTTGGAAAAATTGTTTCGCCTATTTCGGATATGAATAAGGTCAATCGTAACTAGTTTCGGTGCAGTCGGGTCAAATTAGGGCTGTAAATATACAGAACGAGCGAAGTCTTGTTCATGTTTGTTCGTTTAGCTTTAAACTTGTTCATGAACGCTAACCGAACGAAAAGTCTTGTTCGTGTTCGTTGATTAAGGAATTGAACTTGTTCATGAATGTTTCACGAACTTAAACGAACATGTATAATTTAAGAAAAAACAATTAGCATTCTTAATTCAAAACAATAGACATGATCACCTTAATTAAATATATAAGGTTAAGCACTTGAGATAATAATAATAATCCCCAAATTGACGATTTATTATGACAATGTCAATGGAGCACAAGTTATATTTGTTGTTAGGTAAAGTATGATTATATAAAACTAACAATTAACAAAAATGAACTGAGCGTAAACAACAAAATTATATAATTTAAATGTTAAATTGGGCATTGCAAATAAAATATTATAAAAATATTAAAAACCTTTAACTAATGAACATAAACAATCGAACGTAAAAGAACATAAATGAATACATTACCGAAGGATCACGAAAACAATCCTTGTTCATGTTTGTTCATTTAACTAGACAAACAAAATTTCTTGTTCGTGTTCGTTCATTTACTAAACGAATGATCATAAACGAACATCGTGACGAACGGTTCACGAACTGTTTGCTGAATGTTCAGTTTGTTTACAACTCTACTTCAAATTGATAATTTGGGACTGCTTGTAGTTGGTTTAGTTGCAAACTTTACAGTTAAAGCAACAACAGATTGCAACAAGATATTTTGGTCATAATCACAACAAATTTCGTGCAACATAACAATATGTCTTTTAATAGTTTGGTCATATGCTTGACTTCAGACGTATCACGTATATATATGTGGCCCAAAACATATGACATGTCCAACTAGTGAAATAATGGCCAAGTGGCCCAAGTATCTACTTTCTTTATTCTTTCTGTGTTTTCATTTTACTTAAGAAGCCCAGTTATTTAACATATATAATAATATAAATCCGATGTAAATGAGTAAATCTTTTATGCAAAAATAAGCAAAATACAGGAGTAAAAAGTTTGTAACAACGACCATTTGATCCATCAAAATCAAATTTTTGTTTATTTGACCTAGAAATTTCAAATATGTTCATTCTAAAACCCGTGACTCGCCACTTTTTAATTATTAATCCGATAGATTTTTTAGCCAACCATATTCTTGCACGTTTCCTAATACAAGGGTTTTCAGTTCTGAATTGCTTTGTTTTTAACCTCATGAGCCGCTAATTTCTAAATACTGATACCACGTTATAAAACTAGCTTTCACCGACAAAACACTAGCTTCAGTCAATATAAAACTAGCTTATGCCAATATTACACTAGCTTCCATCAATACAAAACTAGTTTCCGTCAATATAAAACAAACAAACTAGCGGGTTTCCAGTATTAGGAAATGTGGTAGATTTTGGTTGGCTTTAAAAAACTGTCGGGCTATTAATTAAAAGGTGGTGGAACGGCGGTTTTGGAATTGACACTTATGAAAAATCTTGGTCAAAATAGACGTACTGTTGAGTTAGTTTGGTCAAAAAGACATTCTATTCATTTTCCCTGAATATATTACCAAGTACGATCAAGTTTAAAGTGTACAATCATGCCCGGGCTAAAGGAAGGTTGAGAGACTCAGCCACTCTTTTGAAAGGTCCATAATTGCTAAAAAAAAGAATATTGTATTTTATATATAATTTTGTTTTAAAACAAAAGCTTACAAAATAACTTATTGGTTGAATGTAGAGAGTGCTAGGATATGGAATTAAATGTCACAGTTCAATTCATTTTTTTCTTAGAAAAAAACTATTTGTGATTTATATGAGTCATTTTAATAGCTTGTTTATTTTTTGGTTTGGTCAATATTGGTCTTTTAAAAGACAACCCTATTGGTAAAATTATCTATCACATAATTAGAACACGAATTTAGGGCCCCATTTTTTTACTTGTTTTAGGTCCTAAATTTTATGTGATTCTCGGAGACGGCCCTGCGTATAATAACAAATTATGTGCCTAATGGAAAGTAACAATTCATCACATACTTAACTTTATATTTATGATTACGTTAAGTTTGATTTTTGCATTAAGAAAAAAAATCTCAACTTTTGATCAAATGGTAAAATTCTGTCACCTCATTCATTTTAAAGATTCAAGTTTCATATTTTTGGAATATAACGTGTCACACTTTAAACGAAATGCGAATGAATTTTTTAAAATATATCTATGTTCGATACGTATAATCAAAGTATTGTATGTTGTAGTTCTAATTCTTTGCCTTTGTGTTATTAATGAAGGTTGAGATATTTGACAAGCGGGCTTGGAGTTGGTCTAGTAGCTTATGGTTAGAGTTAGGAGGCTAGAACCAAGGCGTTATAGTTTAGTCACATGAATGATGTGGTTAATGATATTCTAGTGTTTGACATGTCATAATCACAATCAAGAAAAAAAACAATTGTATCATCATCACCCCTTTTAATCATTCTTTTAGTGAACATTATGTATCCCTCATAAAATTATGAGAAGCATATATAAATATATAATAAATGCTTTAAGTGATCACATTTTTTTAACGTAAAATACCAAAAAGAATTAGTAAAAAAAAGTGTAAAACCTTTACTGTACCCCAAGGAAAGAAGAGCCAAAAAAACATAAAGTCGGTTAATTAAAGATGGGGCCTTTAGGCTTACAAAACCGACAAGATACAAAATCCATTTATTGTAGATTCATCATTCATCATGTGTTGTGTGACTCTCGGTCGCTCTGGTATGGATGGTAAACGAATACGAATTCGATAGGTCAATCTGAAACATTTGACACGGGTATTCGGGTACAAGAGTAATTTTAAGATTTTGTGGGTATTCGATGAGGGATTTTGATCAAATACAAATAACTTATATCATGAGAAATTTACAAATAACTAGAGTATTTATGTTGACATCAGTTGAATTATTATTACACTATAACTTTTGAACTATAGTAATTATTATTACAGTATATTATTTTTTATAATATAATTACATACATAGACACTCGAATACAGATATACAAGCAGGAGCGCAAACGAGCCGAGCTACTCGAGCTCGGGTTAATAAAAAGCTCAATAATGAGTCGAGCATTTCGAGCTCAAGTAAAGCTCATTTAGCTATTGAGCCCGAACTCGAGTCTTGTGTATTTTTAAGTTCTACCTCATTTGAACTTTTATGTATTAGTTTCACATTGCACAGCCGAGCTTAGACTCGTTTATGGTTTCCTCAAGATATATAAAAACAGTTTTAAAACATATACAAACTATTAAATAAATAATAAACAAGCCGAGCTCGAGTTTTAAAAAAAGAACTCGGGACTAGTCGAGCTCAGACTCGGCTCCACTTGTTTAAACCCTTGTATACAAAGACGAAAGCCAAAGCACGTCAAATGAATCCGAAAAATCCTATAATCATGTTATGTAAATGTTAATCAAAAAATAAAATTATTAGGTAAACAAAACTAGAAGTATTAAACATCGTAACCACATTTTCACAATAGAACTCTTAAACCACAATTCCTACACAGAGTACTGACCAGAAACACTAAAAAGAATATCATGTCCCCAAAAATACTTCCAGCCAGAACCATATGAAATTCTTCTTAAAACAATAACAGCTAAAGCTTAAAAACACGACTAATTTATTCGCGCTCGATCTGAATTGTAACATGACTGATGTTATACTCCCGGTTAATGTAGCCGACCACTTTATCGAGCACTAAATCAGCAACAGCTTCTGGCCTGATTCTCACATGACACGCTAACAATACCTTCCCGACAGTAATAGCCCATATATGCAATTCATGAATAGCAACCACCTCATCTATCTCACAAAGACCCCGTTCTAGACTCGTTGCGTCTATTTCTCTCGGTGTGCTTTCCATCAAAACCTCCAAAATGTCACGCAACATGTTGATGGTTGTATACAATACAATAATGGAAAACAACAATGTGCAAATGGGATCAATAATTTTCAACTTGGGGTTATACCATATGACCGCGGCCCCAATCATTACACCGATACTCTGAATCGAATCACCCAATACATGAAGATATGCGCCTTGAACATTAATATTTCCCCTCTTTTTCTCTTTCGATTCATCTTTAGAGTAAGTTTTTAACAAAGGCTGGCTATGTTCTTCATGGTCATGCTCATGATCATCAGCATAACCATGATGGTGGTGTTGGTGTGTCGTGACACTAACACCATCGTCATGGTCATGGTCATGGTTATGATCATGACCCCCATGGTCATGCTGATGATGATTATCAGCATGACCATGATGGTGATGTTGGTGTGTCGTGACACTAACACCATGGTCATGCTGATGGTCACCATGAGCATGACCGTGGTCATGGCCTAGTATAAACATCATAAGGATGTTAACAACTAGGCCAAAAGACGCGATCCCAAACATAAGACCGCCTTCAATTTCAACCGTACCATTAACTAGTCTATCAATCGCTTCATAAACAAGAATACCCGTAATCAACCATATTATTTGAATCGACACAAGCGTCCCAAGTATCTCAACCCTAAAAAACCCATACGATTGTCTCGGTGTAGCTTCCCACCCGGAAGCCCAAACTGCAAACAAAGAAATCGCAAACGCAGCCACATCCGACAACAAATGAGCCGCGTCAGTCAAAATCGCAAGACTATTAGCCTTAATCCCACCAAACACTTCCACACCCATAAATACAAAACACAATATAACCCCACCCCAAAGCTTCCACATGGAAGCGGACCGCTCGTTCGCTTCCCGAGAGCTGGTTTGTGCATTTGAGAACCCGCACGGTGCACCACCGCAAACTTTGGTTGCACCGTGTCGGGTCTCGTTAGATGGCACATCTGAAAATATAGATATATCAACAGTATGTGCATCCATGTATACAACTTCTTGTAACAAACCCTGATAACAATATAATGATATATCAATAATAATCTTTACTATATATGGGTTATTCTTTTCTTTTTATATACACACACAGAGAACAAGAATATAATAAAAGCTTTGTGGTTCCCAAGAACAAGATTCTAGTACAAATATAGTGATTCGAAGAATATAAAGATTAAATAACAGAACAAGGGTTTACCTTAAAGTGAGTTTGGTGATCAGGAGATAGAACTGGTAGGTTGTGTGTTTGAAAGTGGGATTATTATCAACGGTGGCTTTATAGAGATTCGGGGTTTTTATTGTTTTGATTTGTTTTGGATTTGGCTGTGTACAGTTAATAATAAATGATAATAATTATTATTCTAAAGAATTTGAATATTTTAATGGGAAAAGAATATTCTAAAAGATTTCTTTGTATCCTTATTTTTAGATAGTTTTTAAATATTCTTTTTGTCAATGAGCAAGCTACTAGTAGAGTGATAAAATAGAGATTTAGTGTATTATGTGACCTATGTTTGATTCTTAGAGTCTCTCTTTTAGGTTAGGCGGCGCCAGATGATGATGGAAAACAAGACGGGTATGTAACATTTACTAGTTAGATCCTTGAATCGAACGAGATTTTATCTCATCGTACTGTTGTGCCTTCAGGCGAGTGTTAACGGACGTTGACAGTAAGTGAGGGCTCTCAGGATTGAAAGGCAGTTGTATCTCGTGAGGTGAATTTAGCCAGGAACTCATTTGAGTGATTCGTTGGTTATTCAAAAAAACATTTTATATAATAAAAATAATAAAAATATTTTATAAAAATATTAAAAAAACATTTTTCAAAATATTTTGAACAAAATAATAAAAATCATAAAAGTATTATACTTTAATTTTATATAAGTTTCTCCAAGTTTTATGAGAAATAAATAGTAAAACCTTTATATTTGAGGTTTCACTATTCACGATTTCATCACATCTTTCTTCCCCAACCAACCAATTGATCCTTACATCCCTCACAACTCTTATGTGTCCATCGATCAGCATTGTTCCTTCCCTCATAACATGAGCTAATAAAACTTATTCATCACTTATATCGCCCCTTACCTCGATCTAGGTTTGTCATCGTTCCATCTTTCTCTCCAAACCAACAATCGATCGCTCTTGCCTAGTCTTTAATTTTGAATTATTATTGTTAAAATTTTAGAAATTTCTGCATTTTGTAGCTGATTTGAATCTATTTCATATGTTTGTACAAGTCTCAAGAATTCTTGATAGTTACTGTTCCATTTTTTATTGTATCACTCGTTCACCATATTCTTATAGTTAATGTTCCTTTATTTGATCATTGAATGTTGACATATTCTTCATAAATTTGTGTAATACTCGTTCAAGATTTTCACACACAAATCTTCTAAAGCATTCATGTTAACACTAATTTTTGGGGTGGGGGTGAGGTTCAAGATTTTCACATACGGATAATATTTTTACTAAAATAGTTATTAATTAAGATTGTAAATGGAAAAACATAACAAATAATAAAAAATGAATATTGAGATAGGAATAGGGATGGAGATGTAGAATTTATAAAAAAATAAGAGATAACTTTATAAAATAATAATTTTTAGTTAATTTATATAGATAACTATAAGATGGAGCCCATGTGATACATGGGTGGCTAAAAAATAAAACCAAAAAATTAAATTTAATAATGTACATAATAAAATATCTTATAGATTCATAAGATATAAATAATTTCTTAAAACACATAGATTAGTAAAAATAAAAGTATTTGGATTTAAAACAAAATAAAATAAAAGGTTGCGAGTCTATATCAATTAAGAAAAAAAAAAGCTAACATTAATTCATCATAATTAAGTTGATGTGACTATATTATGACATGAATGCTTTAGAAGATTTTATTTGTAATTACGTATATGCTAGAATAGATTCCTTGAAAACTATGTATAACGTGACATCGATTTATAAAATCAATATAAACAAATAAACAAAAGCTTAGTCAATAAAAAAATAATTATTGTGGGACTTTTCTGAATTATATAAGAATTTTCAATGTGATTTTTATAATCATATATAGTGGATAAAAAATGTTATGGGGGAACTATTTATTAATTACACGATACAAATAAGTTGTGTTTGTTTGACACGGCCAAACAAATACTATTATTGTCATAATAACGGTTGTTTACGATCATGTATAAATTCAATTTTTTAATTCTATGTTGTCACATCTTAGTTAGGAAATTTTCTATTTTAGTAAAGTTCCAATTTAACAAAAAGCTTCTTGTTTCAAGAATGAAAATAGATGAAAACTATTTATTACACAAACTTAACTTTTTGATAACTTAATTTTTCAAAACAATATTAAATTCAAGGTGTTGTTGCATCAACTCATTGTCTGCTTTTAGAAAAAATAGAATATTTGTTACAACATTTCATAAAATAAAAAATAAAATGGAAATGATCAAACATAGTAAAACTGATTACAAAGATTGAGATCTACACACCTTCTAAATTTATTTTTATGTCCTCATCTTTGTTTTTTTTATTATTATTTAAAAGGAGGTGGCGGCGCAGCTTGTTGCCCGCTTTTCTGCCTCTCTATTATAACTGGATCATTGTTTTAGTTAAATAAATATTAAATCAAAAAAAAATTAAAAGTGTTTTGACTCTATGATAAACCATTAGACCGAAATCACTAATACCCGAATTTAAATACTGAGATAAAATTTCAACCGTCTATTATTGATTTGGCTTCTTAGTGATTTGCGCCAAAGATATTCACAGCAGGAAATCCTAAAGGAAAATTGTGTGACCACCATATCAAAGGCATGATAACTTTTGACCTTTTGTTTTAATTTTTGAATATTGGTTTAAGAAACCATGTGTTTGATAGTTATATTGGTATAGCATAATGATAATGTCAAATTTCTAATCGGTATTGACGTAAGTAGTGATTATATCGAGATAGAAGATAAGTAGGCGCGATATTTTTATTTTTTTGAAAGCAAACAATCGTTTTTGACATAAGTAGTGATTATATCGAAACACAATACAAACAGAAGATAAGTAGTGATTATATCAATTGAAAAATTGTAATTCATCATTCAGGGTAGATCCAGAAGAAAAGTTTAACGATAACCCATTTTTTTTTAAACTACTGGTAATCTAATTATGCAAACAATTTATAGTTAATTGATCAATCAGGTTTTTCAAGGTTGGAAGTGTGTGTAAATGACTAATTTTGCAAAGAGTTAATAGTTGATTTATCATTTTGAAAGTTGACTTAAATTGTAGACAACATGTTTCGGACCTACACAGGTTGAGTCCAACCGATTTAAAGGGATGTCTGATAGCCACTTTGAAACTTCTAGATGATGTTATTAAAATGTTAAATATAATATACATATTGGTTTCCTAAGACTCATAAAAACCTTAAATAGGGTTGTAAATGAACCAAATGTTCGTTGAATAGTTCGTAAACTGTTCAACGAGAATTTTGTTTATGTTCGTTCGTTTAATAAATGAGCATACATGAATAAGAAATTTCATTCAATAAGTTAAAATAAATGAACATGAACAAGACCCTCTTGCGTTCGTGTTCGTGAACGTTTGGTAATATGTTCATGAACGTTCGTCCCTTTTACATGTTGTTCATGAAACTTTCATGAACAACATGTAAAAGGGACGAACGTTCATGAACATATTACCAAACGTTCACGAACACGAACGCAAGAGGGTCCTGTTCTTGTTAATTTATTTTAACATATCGTTCCAAACATTATTTTTTCTTAGTTTTATAAAAAAAATTAGATCTATTTATGTAAAGCAAGGCAGAAGTGTAGAACAAACATCATTCGTTCCAAACAAAAAATTGTGCTTGATGTGATGTGATTAAATGCATATAAATGCTTGCAGAACTTTTAATAATTAGTTATTTATATATTCAAATGAAATAATGTAGAAAAAATAATTAGCTTTTTAAAAAGAAAAATGAAATAAGGTATCCGATATTCCAATACAATCCACTTAAGTTTGCAATTAAGAGTGTTTAACGAATTGAATTTTAAATATTCGAATATTGAAATTTGGAAGTTGAATTCGAATTCGATCAGATTTAAATTCGAAACAAATTCAATAAATTCGATTCGAATTCAGAATAACTAATTCGAAATTCGATTAGAATACTGAACACCATATTAGCAATAATAAAAAGATAAAAATAAATGGTGTATGTCACCACTGGGTATCTCAGCTGACCAGTTTATGACTAACATGAATGAGGTAAATCACGTGTCCCAGAGTAAATCAGATAGTGTTAAAATTTTATCATACATTTTCATCTCCTAACCAGTTAGGCAATACCGTAAAAGATATACATACTCCCTTCATCTGAAAAACTGGTTTCATGTTATTTTATTTACCATTTTTGTTTTTAAATAATGATTGTGTTCAAACTATAAAAACAACGTTTCAACCGACTGAGAGAAACAACAGCAAAATGATATTGAATAAGTTGGCAAAACGGTAAAATTGTTTTGTCTTTTGTTTTCTTTCCATGTAATTTACATATTTTATTTCCTTGTATTTTTGTGTCATACTTATTCATTTTGATGTGGGAAAAATGTTTAATGTCATTTCCAAGGAAAAACATCACAAGCAAGGAGGCTATATGTGCAGGGCATATTCAGAACTCATATGTCTCTCTTTGACTTTATCACCTCCCAATGCCATGGACATTTACCCAACAAAAACTTATAAGATTCAGTCATTCATTGTATATTTTATTCATCATTTATAGACAAATAAATATTACGCTTTCTAACATGAATTTGGTAAACCTCATTTTCAGAAAGATTTAGAAGCTAACAAGTCATATAAGGAACGTAACAATTTTATATTTCTATTGTAGTATGTGAGAGTTTTGCAACAAAACAAATCATGTCCAAAACGGATGACTATATATAAAAAAGTCGATGGGTCAATTTGGATGTACTAAGATTAGGCAACAAGTCAAAATAAACAACCACTACAAACCACCGTGACTGTTGTTTGTCTCAACCACCTACTCGTTGTTGTTGGCACCTTTGCCACCACTCCATCACATGTTGTCGCCACTCCAAACCAGGAGTTGGATATCTGGTTAGATTTTTCGATTACTATTGCAATATTTCAATATAAAAGTGAACATGCACGATTCAAAAATAAATTAAGGAGCATTCCAAACTAAGGGTGTGCATGAGTTCGTTTGTGTTAGTTTTGGGCTTAAACCGATACCAAAACCAAAAGTCAGATTTTGAAATTTTGAAAACTGTTTGTTTTGGTTTCTTCATTTTATTTTCACTGATTTAAGTTTTTAGGTTTTACCATTTGGACTTAAAAGTATTTTGACCGAAAAAGGTTGTCCAAAATAATGAATTTCGAAGTAAATTTTTTTTGTTAATTAATAATAATCAATCATTGGGCTAAAATGCATGGGTAACAAAAATTCTTATGAGTTGCTTAAAATTCAAAATTAAAATGAAAATTCATAAGTTCGGTTTGGTTCGTTTTTTTTTTCTTTTTCAGATGCAAAACCGAACCGAAATTTTGGTTTTTACTAAAATGTGATGTCAGTTTCATACCTTTACCGCCTTCCTCGTTGATGCAGTTTGAATTCGATTTAATTAGTTAAAAAAATTGCTTCGAATTGCAAACAAGCCGTTAACGTGTGAATTGGGCTTGGGCTTACTATTGGGCCACCATTACTCAGTCTCAATCCATGTTGACGTACACAAGCTCACCTCGGCTTACATACTCGATAATCAAGTGAAATTAAGACACTAATCCATCCACAAGTCACACGAGATCTTCGAGCATATGCATATGACTTAAGTTTATGGCTTTAAGCAAATACGCCCTCTTCTCGATGTCTTGATGGATATAACAATAAGAGTAAAACAGGCTGGTTGGGCAGTCATGGACACGTTCTTTTTTCATGAGGGGCGATCGGGAGGCTAATCAAAATTTTAATGGGGCAATCGATTTTTTTTTTTTTTTTTGCATATAAGTAACACCAAAAAATAAACTCAAGGGCAAACAATGGTGGACGCAAAAAACTTTTTATCTTAGGCGTGATCGAAGGGCTTAACCCAAATTTCATGGAATCAACGAGGTTTTTTATTTTTTTTATATTTTATATATTATTTATTTATTTTGTTTATAAATAAAATATGGCAGTTGTTGACATTGTCTAATGCATAGAGAGAGGATAAATTGTTCAGTTAAATTTAATTAGTATCTTTAATTTACCTGAGTAGAGGATGACACAAATGGACCACTTTGGCCATTTGATTTAATGTTGTAGGGTTCCACAGTGCTGTCCTTTGGGTCTCATGAACTTGTGTGTCCCCTCTTAGTGTGTTAAAAATGTTGGATGAACTTGAGCAATTTGACATATTGTTAAAACACAACATTTTATGAACATTCTAGAACGATACCTTTTTATGAATGTCATCAGGGTCCACCGTTCACGCGTTACACATTTAATTTTGGTTACTCGAGTTGAGTTTTCTGAAGCTCTCATCCATACATCTCGAACTTTCTCACACATAAGAAAGTTTAGCGACTGAGTTCGCCACATGACTCAAGTTCTTTTTATTTTTGTCTAAATATACAAACCACTAAAAATGGGTTTTGTACTTTTGTCTAGTACTAAGTATATCAATATATAAATGACTATGAACCCTTAATTAAATAAATCATTTTTTCCATGAACAATGCAAGCTTTTATACGGTTTTTAACCTATTATTGGTTTTAAAATCAACATAAATAGTACGACATTCTTTCACATCTAACGCTGGATATGAAACCATCAACAGTATGTAGTTTTGATTAAAACGACATAAATACTAATTTTATTTTATTTTATTTTATTCGTGTGTCATTAACCATTATATATCATTAACGCACTGTTGTGTTAATATAGACACATCGTCGTCGTTGTAGGTATTTAACGAAATGATGTTATAATACAAAGTGTTTCCAGTTTGATACATCAATGTATTGGTTTTTAATGTCCTATTGTAATCAATTTGCCCCAAAGCTCATTAACAAGTTAGTAAGCCTCTTATCAATTTTTAATAAGTATAAAATCTTGAATTTTTTTATGTAAATTTTATCATAAATATGAACTATATTAAGATACTTCTGTTTGGATTATATACAAATGAAATTAACATGTTAAACATGGAAAACAAGTAGAGTAATTATATACACAAGTAGTGTAATTATGTAATTACCCTATGATATAATTACATAATTACTGTACTTATATATATAATTAATCTACTTGTTTCTCACGTTTAGCACGTTAATTTCATTTGTACGTTAACTTTTCTCAAGATACTTAAGGTTAAAATATTGAGAAAATTAATATTCCTACTTTAAAATTAAATGAAATTTGAGGATAATGTATGTAACTTTTCCTTACTACCTAATTTCATTTTTCTTCCTCCATACATGATTAATCTAACAATACTATCACTAAGTCAATCTTAACAGGACTCTACGGTTAACGGGTCCCCATTTTGTCTATTAAACCGTAACTTTCATACATAATAGTAAGATAAGGTTTTTTAACTTTTAAAATTTCCCATTGTGTTGTTGTAAACTCATACTATTCAATGACATGTTAAGTTAGCATCATTGTGTCTTTACCCTCCTCGAATTGTCTCTTCCACTCAACTACTATCTTATCAATTGTGATTTATCCTAACTCAATAAGATAGGTTTTAATCCATCATCTAATGGAAAATAATCTTAATTCTTCTTTTGCTTTTAACATTATCGGATTGATTTAGAAGTTATCTTTGATTGAGCACTCGTTTAAAGATGTGACATTAACGCAAGTTGTATAACAGACACAAGTTGAGTCTAGGTATCACGTATGTGAGAGTCTGCTGAAGCAGTTTACGTTAGGCTTGAAAACTAGATATCCCACACCAATTTTATTATAAAACAAACCAATTTTATTCTTTTAAAGATTCCACACCAATTTTATTATAAAACAAACTCGTTTGTGAAAACTTTATCCTTAGGCTTGAAAACTGGATATCCCTCGAGTCTAGGTATTCATGTATGTGAGAGTCTGCCGAAGCAGTTTACGTTACAATCACAAAATTACGGGTGCTTTGTTTTGAAGTTCAATTTTTTTTTTTCAATTTTAGTTACGTTTCCAATTCTTTTCGAATTCTCATCCCCACATTTAAATTTACATTGTTGCTATTGACAAATGAAGATGCAATGCAAGGGAAATAGAGAACTGGAAAACTGATCTCCTGATCATTAGCGGTGTGTGGTAATGTGATTGAAGTCCATATGTTGCAATGCCACGACAAAATAACATTACTGCATACAGTGTACCATGTGATAACATAAATACAACCATCAGAATAAATTATCATGAGTTTGTACATACCCTAAAATCTAGCATGCATAATCAAGGCTCTTGTGGTGGTGGTAGTGGGAAATCAGCCAGACTAAGATCCCTGCTATGGGCATTCCATTGGTATCGGTTTAATTACTTACAGGTGCACATATGATATCGACACTCAACATAGCAACTCAAGAAAATCCTAATATTAAACTTTTTATAACGATTCGGTTTCATACTGTACCTGTATAACAACACTCATAATAACAATCAAAAGAAAAATCCAAAAAATAAAGTCGTGACATGCCTAAAAGGATATCGACATATGTTTTACATTGATTGAAAACCATAAAAATGAATATTGCTACAAGTTTGGTGATACCAATACCAATGAATGGTATGGGTTCGGTTCGCCATAGTAGCAGTATAGTTACTGAAAGTCGCTATAGCTTATGGTACCAAAAGAAACACACTATTATGGTCACTATTATGAATGTAATTAGTGAGTTTAAGGATAAGTTTTAGATAATGAACATTATAACATGTAATTTCAACCACCTTATAATATAAACATGTATACCCAATATTCACGAATATACTCAAATAATAAATAGCTAGTACCACGGGCGGAGCTAGACAGGCTATTGGAATCGTCTGCACCCCATAATTTATAATTTGCTTTTATAGTATATACGGTTCATAATTTCGAGCAACCCAAAAAAAATTATAACAACTCCATAACGAATAAACGAAATATAAAAGTAAAAGTGATATACGATCTCGTCGTTAATCTACTTTTTAAACTTCTTTTCTTTGAGGTCAAGGGTTCACATTGCTTTTCTAATATCAATTTTGAAATGTTATGTATTTTGTTGTTAAAATACAAATTTTAAATACCTTCTAAATATAATTTACTTTAATCTAATATAATTTAATTACTTATTATGTCTTTAAACTCACTAATTTTAATTAATTTAATTTTCTTAGATATATCTTATTCATATAGCATATTACAAAGGCTTGTACTAATCGATCAATAATATAACATTTTTATAAACATTGAAGTTTTAGATTAGTTTATGATTTTTCATTTTAATATTATTTGCATGTCTTACAAATTCATGTTACAAAATACTCTTTTCTATCGATAGACATCTTTCTATAACGCGGGGGGGGGGGGGGGGGGGGGGGGGGGGGGGGGTTCCATGTAATTAAAAAACGAGTTTTCACCGGTGACGTGTTGGGTTTTGGTTTATTTTGTTTCTTTCTAGTCGATTCCGGGCTCGTTTTTGTTTGTTTTTTCAGTTTTGTTTTTGTTCGTTTTGAATTCTTTTAGTTTCGTTTTGATTGATTTTTTCGATTTCGATTGATGTGGTCCAGTTTTGGTTTATTTGTTTCATTTTCGTCGATTCTTTCGGTTTCGATTCGATTCTAGGTGGTTTTTTTTTTTTTAATGGAACGAGGACAACGTAGGAAACATTTTAGTGTTTTTAGTTTTTTTGTTTATGATTTATATTTTAAGTTATAATTTTTTTATTATTATTTTTGAATATTTTTTTAAGTGTTTTTTATTTTAATAGAAAACTCCTCAAAAAAATTATATAAAAAATCCTAACTTAAAATATAAATAAAAAACGAAAAATCTAAAAAAACTAAAATGTTTCCGTTGTTATTCTCGTTCAAAAAAAAAACACTCAAAACCCGGTTCGACCCTAATCTATTTCGACCCAAACCAAAACAACCTTATTTAATTGACCCGTTTTGACCCAAACTCATTTTGACTCATACTCACTTTGACCCATGACTCATTTCAAGTTTTCAACCCATGACTCGTTCGAACCAATACAACCCATTTGCCACCTCTACTTTCTAGTACTATGCCCAATGTATTAAGACTAGATATAACACATGAGTTTGCAATGAACACTGAAATTATTAAAATATGTTTTGAAATTCTGTACATTACTATCTTTATCAACGCTACGTGTCTCTAGCGAGTAAATCTTGAAAATGAGAGGTAGGTGGGTGGCTTTTGTATTTTTAAATACATCAAAAGAACTAAATGTGATTTAAATGTGGCATGCTACGCATTTGCGGTTTGTTTAAAGAACATTTAATATTATAATCCACAATTGCTGTCATAAAAAGGTTAAAACATACAATCATTTCAACATAAGGTCTATTATTGTAATCAATAATTAAAATAGAATAAATATAGATTTCCTAAGTTGTATCAAAAAACAAAATATAAAAGTATTAACATATAGATAACTGTATTTGTAAAACCTTTTCGTACTTAAATAAACTACTTAAAAAAGTGAAGCTGAATAAACATATAAATAAATATATGCACTAAACCGGTGTGTTAAGTTATTCTACACATTCTACTTAATTTAGAAACTGTACAAAGACATAATGAATCGCAAAAAAAAAACTCAATAATCTGAACAAAAATTTTAAAATATCTACAACATAGAAACCGAAAAGCGAAAACTAAATCTACTACAGTAAAGTTCAACACGGTTTCAATGTCGCTAGTTTGAGTTCGAACGGAGTCCGTTTAATACCTTTCCTACGACTTTCTATCTTTAAAAGAGTATGTATGTATTTGAACTCAACCCTTAAACGAGTCGGCTAAAAATGTAGTGACTTTATTTCACTTCTCACATCAAATTACATAAATAGTATATATTTCGTTATAATTACCTACTTATGATGTAATGATTATGAAATTGATTAGACAAAGCAATCACCCTCTAATTGCTCCTCTTTAGTCTTTATTTATCGATGTAAGTTGTAACTAACCACCACTTATGAATATATATCTTACATTGCATGTATACTAGTTAATTTCAATTTCTTTTGGTTGGTGTGTTAATTATAGTATTCAACGTTCTCTAACTAATCGATTTATTAGTTTCACCATATATTAGATCTTTTAAAATAACACTAGATTAAATCATACTGGTTTTCAATATTTTGATAGTTATATTTGAGTGAGTATTGTAACTTTATGATCCTTCATATTAAGGATTAAAGGTCATGTGTTTTATTTTCGAGTTAATTACTAGTATTCAGGAATTTTTAATTGACAATTATAAAAGTTGACAACAATATTATACAATCTTTTAAAGACTTTATTCGAAACTTTTTGCATATGGATTTCAGTCAACTTGAAATTACTCGATTTGAGATATACGATTTAAAAAAATATTGTTTTAACCCGTTACCTAAAATCTGTCCTTCATGACTTCAAAAACATGTATTTAACACGGTCAAATACATAACAAATACCTTTTCTCTATCCAATTTTTGCGCTACTTGTCTGTAGCGAATAATTTCGTCGTATATCACTTTTGCTATGGATTTAGGTTCTATGTCGTTACAATTTTTGTTCTAAATTTGCTACGATTTTTTTACGAAATTCTTACTAGGGATTTTGTTTTGATTTTGCTATGGATTTTATTAAACTATTTTTAAGTTACTATTTTTAAATACTTTTTTTCTTGACTTCGTTACATGGCCGGTACTGTATATGTTCGAATTAATAAAACAAGATGGACAATAAAAGGTCAACTGTTGATAATTTGTGACGACTTTAGTGGTAAAATTAGTTGTAAAGTTTGGTTATGATTTGCCGTCGTTCATCTAGTTGTTACTGAATGATGAAAGGCAGGATATTTCTTCAAACCTCCATCATCATTTACATCTTCAAAGTAATTATTTCTTCACTTTAATTTGACC
The DNA here is from genome assembly GCF_021521415.1 of Bidens hawaiensis. Classification (NCBI taxonomy): domain Eukaryota; kingdom Viridiplantae; phylum Streptophyta; class Magnoliopsida; order Asterales; family Asteraceae; genus Bidens; species Bidens hawaiensis. The sequence goes on along the minus strand of NW_027491617.1, from coordinate 315,733 downwards.
TTAATTACTATCTTGTTGTTTCTCTCTCTCTCCTCTTGGTTTCTTTTAACAACATTTGAAACTATTCCTTATATCTAAGTAAGTATTCCTGGAACGTGATATCAACCATCTATACTAATTTTGATGCTTTAAGCCTGACCTATTTAGGAACATTATCAATGAGGAAACCCATTAATGTAAGAAAACCCTACCAGGTTTCGATCATGACACTACTAAAAAAAAATTGTTTTTCTACAACTGAATTCGTAGAAAATTTGTTAGAAAAACCAATTTCTAACAGTTTTTCAACAAAAAGTTACGTTGGAAAAACACATGCTTGAAAATCGTTTTCAACCGTTTTCCAACAACTATTCTTACGAAATTGCTACAAAAATATGTAGTTGTAAACTTTCTACAACTTTCCTACAAAAACTATTTTGACTTAACATAATGTTTATTAGATAATAATATTATAGCAAAGTGTAAGGCCCCGAACCCGGTAGCCCTACTTTCGCTTCGGATTTACTCATAAACACAGTTCTTACAAATCAGAGTTCATTAAAACTTTCGCGGAATATAAAAACTTTCTTAAAACATTTCATATCAAAACACGTCTTGTCTTAAAATATCATTTTGCCTTTCAAAATAAACGTAACATTAAACTTAAACATCTTGAGTCTTCCGATGCCAGCCTCTTATTCAGTGCCACGTGTCTCCTCAAGCGAGATGCCTCCTCCTACTCACCTGCGTGCATACTAAAAGTCAGCTACGCTGAGTGAGTTCTAGTTAATCAAGCAACTTATCATACAACCACTACATGCATCATATACGTATCCGAAGACACGTAGTCCACTATCTAACCTGCTTACCTTACCACTTAGCCTCTTATTTACACCTACCACCTTACCACTTTGCCACTTTAATAACGTATAACGTTATGCCACTTTGCCACTTTGCCACTTTAATAACGTTTAACGTTATGCCACTTTGCCACTTTAATGACGTAGTCACGTATAGGCTTACCCTACCACGTACTATCGTCATGCCACTATCACTCTTACTACACCCCTTGCCACTTCTAACACGCTCTACCTCTACTTATCTACAACATGCTTCATATCATTTACATAATAAGCAAGTCACATCATAGCATTCATACACACTAATAACCACTTGGCAATCACTGTCCTTGGCGATGCGTGCAATATCCGAAGATCGTTCACGCACCAACAAGTATTATATAATAGCTACCTCGTATAACATCTATAGCATACACTTACCACTTAAGGTAAGTGTATTCACACTTCACATCGAGTATGCACACAGCCTCGAAAACATAACAAGGAAATGGGGCTAGAAACTCACCTGAACTCTGCCTCTTCCTCCGATAGTTGTAAATCCCTTCTTTAACTGAGCTCGGCTGACTGTATAAGTTACACGTATCAATACTCGCCTGATCTAATCTGGCGGCCTAGTATTAGCTTACTTTTACTTATCGTTTATAATTTATTTTCTAATCGAACTCGACTTTAGGCGAAGTTAAACCTTAGGCGAACTTAGCTTTAGGCGAAGTTAAACCTTAGGCGAACTTAGCTTTAGGCGAAGTTAAACCTTAGGCGAACTTAGCTTTAGGCGAAGTTGACCCTTAGGCGAACTTAGCTTTTAGGCGAAGTTGTCATCAGGCGAACTTAGCTTTTAGGCGAAGTTGTCATCAGGCGAACTTAGCTTGCAGGCGAAGTTGTCGGCTGCAGCTACTGTTCGTCCTTAATCATCTTCGTTTCTTAACCAAATAACTCGATTTAGGTATCCACATAATCGTCTGACCAGCGCCTACAAACCCCAACCATCAAATCGGCCTAACATCGATGTTTAAGGGGTGCGATTTAGGCATATAGGTTACGGGTTCTTTTAGGTTAACAATTAACCTATCAAATGCTAATCAATTCCAGTAATATTTGTTGTTTTAGGTTCGTTTATAACAAACTAACACAGATCTATGATTTCCCAAATCAAACCGAACCTATACGAACGATTTCTAACTATAAACGTACCTTGAACGAGTCGAACTACGAACCCGGTTAAGCCTTGATGTTGTTTTGGTCCGTCACGACGTTCCAGCACCAACAAGCTCGGGTTTTTGCCTTCGGATCTTGGTTCGGGTTATAAGATGGTGTTGTGTGTGTTTTGGTGGTGTATGGAATATGTGAGAATGAGGATTAAATGGTGATTAATGGTATTTATATTTAGGGATCATGGGCTTAAGCCCATGGACTCTCCTTCCTTCTTTCATAACCCAAGTCCATAACCCATATCCATTACCCAACACTAGCCCGACCCATACAAACTCCTACTCTATTTATTTATTTCCCGATAACCCGAGTAAACTTTCCCTCTATTATTAAGTAATACAATTAATATTATTTTGGAAATTTCGGGATGTTACACAAAGTTAGAGTTTATTTTTTTTATTAGAAATCAGTTGAAACTTCTTGTCGTAGAAAATTTGTAAGAAATTTTTGTGAAAAAATGACTTGTTTTCTAGTCGTGTGAGACCTCAAGGATACCAAGGCTTAACTAGCATCCCTATGCCATTGGACAAAAGGTGAAAATGGTAGTTTGAGCTATAGTTTTCTGAGGGATTTTGAGGTCCAAAGTCATTGTCAAGGTAGAAGCAATTCCCACATACTTATATTTATTTATGTGTGGTGCATGCTGTTGTGTTTAGTTCATTTGTTGTTTTCAAAACTAGAGATCGACCCTACATGATTATCATGTATCAACTCTTTCTGGTTAGTGATAGTGTACTCACAACATCCATAAATCAAAACCAATGGTCATTTACTAGTTGCAATTTCCAAATGGTGGTTATCATGGCACTATCCCATAACTTCCTCTTTTAACCCTTTTGTCTACATATATATATTCATGTCATTACAACTATCTTCATGCACACACATCTTATAATTAGTTTGAGTGATATCTATAAGATATTAATATCTATGTCAAAAGAAGGAATCAATCTATCTATGAACGTAAATGGTCAGTCGAAAGTGCCTCCAGGGTTTTGGTTCCACCCGACAGAAGAGGAGCTTCTTGATTATTACTTAAGGAAGAAGCTTGCGTACGAAAAAATCGATCTTGGTGTTATTCAAGAGGTTGATCTTAATAAGCTTGAACCCTGGGACATCCAAGGTATTTGATTTCTTCATTATTTAAATCATATTATCAAGATTTTAATAATTTTTTAAGGAAACAAATTGAGCTCAATTTTTTGTGTGTAGATAAATGCAATATTGGCTCCACTCCACAAAATGATTGGTACTTTTTCAGTCACAAAGACAAGAAATATCCGACCGGGACCAGCACAAATCGTGCCACTACCGCTGGTTTCTGGAAAGCCACCGGGCGAGACAAGGTTATACATAGTAGTCTCCAAAGAATTGGTATGAGGAAGACCTTGGTGTTTTACAAAGGGAGAGCACCACATGGCCAAAAATCTGATTGGATTATGCATGAATATAGGCTTGATGATAATATCATTTCCACCCAAGAATCAACCGTAAGTTTCCCAAAACACTAAGACAATCATTTTAACCAAAAATAGTCAAAATCGGAAAATTATTAGTTAAAACGGCCGTTTGAATAATACCATACTAGTTTTCAGTCCATTGGGGATCAAACTTTGAATATTATTAGTTAGAATGACTATTTGGCCAATATTTAAACAATTGTTCTGATCATATACACTTAAAGTTTGGAGCCTTTTTTTCAAAACGGCCGTTCAAACTCTATCCGGACAGCCATTTAAAACGGCCCATTATTAAACATCATAAACTCACTTTAGTTAGTGATGTGTTTGTGATCAAGAAATGAAGTGTACTAATTTGTGTTACAACATATGCTTATTATTCAGGATTCTAGCTTGTGTGATTGTTCACATGATGAAGGGTGGGTTGTATGCCGCGTGTTCAAGAAGAAAAACTACCACAAATCCTTCGAGATTCCGCATAGATCACCATGTGGCTCAATGGACACAACATCACAGTATCAATCCTTAACCAAAGATGGTGCTCTTGAACAATTACTCACATACATGGATAGCCGGTCTTGCAAGCAAGAAACCGAGAGTTTCAGCGGCATCCAAGAAGATACGCAACAACTAATGAACCCCGTTAACGATCTATTTGTTAACCTCCCTGGGCTTAACAGTCCCACAATGACTACATCCCCTCCTGTTAGCTCAACCACATATGATCAATGTAGTAATTGGGTAGATGTAGACAAGTTTGTGGCGTCCCAGCTCGACGGACAAATGGAGGAAGCCAAAGATGAGAACTTGTGTTTCTCTGTTGACAATAACGTGGCAGATCTTTCGGGGCTTAACGAGGTAGATATTTGGAGCTTAGCTAGTGGATCATCGCTTGATCCGCTATATCAATTGTCGGTATAATGTTTATATATTTTAAGGATGCTACCATATATATATATATATATATACTTGCATACAAAAGCATAAGTTATATAATGATTAAGTTGCTGGAATTGAAATCATAAATTTCAAGGACTTGATTAAGAAAGCTAGGGGAAGAGTGAGTAATAACCACATCAGCTAGATATTTATGTAACTGTGATGTGTCATTTATTAGCTAAAAGTATCTTGTAGTTAGGGTAATCACATCTTACTACCTGTATCATTACATCCTTTTAATTGGAGAAAAACTTTAGAGTTTTAATCTTTTGATATAATTTTACATTAAATCTCAATCTTCAAGATAGAGATTTAAATTTTCACATTATAGGGACTCTATTTTAATTTCTTGTGATTGTAATTTGAAGAAAGAGATGGCTTGAGACGTATAAGTAGCGGTTTAGGTTTGAATAAAGATAGAGATGAGAAACGTAATGTTCATATAATCAATTAAGATTGCAATAATTTACACCAATATAGAACGTAAAAGAATAACAAGTTGCGTCATTAACTCTTTCTTTATGACAAAAGTAAGTCTTCTGAAAACAAGTATCCATAGGTATACATGTTATGGAGAACATAAATGAACATGTTGAATTGGGTGGTTCTAAACTGGACGAATAAACGTCAAATACAATTTAAAATAGAAACAACTACTATTAAATTGGACAAGCTACATAAAAAAATGAGTTGTTGAAATAAACAATCGATCACATGCAAATTTTATAATTAAATCAAATAAAATAAAAGAGTAAAATGGGTTCCGAAGTCAACTGAATAATCTTTGAATATTATTGGTTAAAACATCCAACCTATTTAGAAGTTTTCAACTACAATAAATGAAGTCTCTATTGTCAACTTTGTGCTCATTTTAAGTTGAATCATCTCCATCCCTTTTACATGTATCAATTAAACCTTGTAATATTTGTTGTGTAATTAGACTTTCGTGTAAAGATTAGGATTACATTAGTGTGCTTATATAGTAGATACAATGTTATAACATATTATATATTTGTCAATAGTATCCGACTAGCCAATTTACAAGTTCGTTTAAGGATCTTCGATTCGGTAATTAATTATCCCATTATTCTTTGATATACATACATTCCATTTTTGTTTTCTTAATGAGATTTGAACTCGGTACAAACGTAAGGGTGTTGCACTATGATATCTTTGACATATCATACATCATGAATAATGCTACAAGCCTACAAGGACCGTCCCACCTTAATTATCATCGATGTGTTTGGCTGCATTGACTATAGATAAGAGAACTCTACAATTAAATGTGCTTAAGTGAGAGCATCCGTAACGGGTGACCTTCCAGAAAGTGTTCGAGCAAGAAGAAATGAATGTGTAAACTCCTCGTGGGAAAGGAACCACTGTGTATTTTTTTTTATTTAAGATGGTGATGGAAGACGATGAATCTCAACATCGTTATGTGATGTCTAGATAAGATATACTCAGCAATAACGACTCGCTACGAAACTCTCGTTAAGAATACCGATAATGCAAATACATTTCCAAACAACTACAATCATTTTCCTAATTTGACAAATTAATCATGGCTAGCATCGAAATACAAGGAAGCAATGCATGTGTATAGGCAGGCCCATTAGAAAACCAAAGTTGGTTGGTGCAACTACCTTACTCATATTTATTTAGCCGTCAAGCAAGATCAATACTCCTGCCAAGAACGTACCATCATGTGTATACATCAAGGCTTCTATTATGAACTTTAAATAAAAGTGTACTAAGTCATATATTACATACAAAAGAAATTATACACTTATTTGCATCATATTAATTCCCGCTGTGTTTTCCTAATAAATTGGTTTATTTAGACTTTGATAATCTTTCTAAAACCCAACAACATGAATCGGCTGAAACAAGTGCAAAAGTGAATTTATTGCCGTGGGAAGATGAAAATAGAATCAAGACTATGAAAGGACTAATGTTGAGCAAGGGAATGTCTGAAAATGTCTTTGATATCCTTGGCAAGCACAATTGAAAGAATTATTCTATATTGAAAAAGGAGCACTGGGAGAAATAAGAAGAAGAACAAAGAAGACTATTATCCTTCCAATGTGACCAAGAGGGCAACCAATACAAACATAGAGATCTTCCCTCACTGAGCAACTTGACAGAGAAACAATGGAAATGAGCAACTATCAATAAATTCCATGACACTTTTAAACATAAAATGTACTTAAATGAGTGACTTGCAGCAGGGGTGTGCAAGAAACCGGAAAAAAATATTCGAAAAGGAAAACCCGAATAAATCCGATGGAAACAAATATTGATAGTTTGGTACTATGTTTTTCTAAAAACTGAACTTACGTTTTCGTTGTGATTTTGCATGTAATTAATAAAAACCAAAAAACCGAAGCGAACTAAATTTATAGATTTTCATATTTAATTAGTTTATAAGAATTTATTAAGTATGTAACTTAAGTATTTTTACCCAAATATATAATAACCAATTAGTTATTAATTAACTTAATGATTTAGGCCCAAGTTTATTATTTTGGACCAATATTGTTCAACCTAATATTTTCAAACTCAAATGGGAAAACCAACCCGAAAAACATAAAAAACAGAAACAAAACGGTTTTCAAAACTTCAAAAACCAAAGTTTCGATGTTTGGATCAGTTTTACACACCAAACCGATCTAAACCGAACCGTACTCCAGTGTACTTCCAATTAGATTGTGGTGACATAGGAAATAAGAAATTAGATTCATGTTGGCATCTAAACTGAAAAGCCCAACCCATGAAAAGGAAAAGACAATGGTCAAAGCAAACAAAATATTCATTTGACCGAGTCAACCTCCCAATTACCATCAACCACCATTTTAGTAAAAGAGAGAAAGAGAGAGAGAGAGAGAGAGAGAGAGAGAGTATATGACCCAAACCCAGACCAGACCAAGACCCACATAGCCATTGGCCATCAAAGGCTGTATTGTACATTTGTACACATGACCACGTGAAATGAGTCAGGCTTAATTTTATTGTCACGTATTGGATTGTTATTATTAAATTATGGCTTGTGCACTATGCTAGCTAGCTCCATCACTTTTCATTTATAAACTTATAATATCACCCTCTAGCTACACACCATCTTCATTTCATTTCATATCATATTATTTTGTTTGTCACAATGGGAAAGAAATCAAGTCATGGTTCATGGTTTACATCATTCAAGAGAGCCTTTAGTCCTTACAAATCTAACAAAACACAAGTCCAAAATGATGACAAGATCTTGAACAACAAGAGGGAGAAGAGATCAAGATGGTTGTTTAGGAAAACATCATCAACTACTAGTGTAAACATTAAGCATGAACCGGTTAAGGCGGTTGAAAAAGAGGAAAAGGAAAACCATGCCATGTTAATGACAGAAGCCACCAAGAAAGCCGCGGCCACAACCGCCCATGCAGCTGCGGAAATTGTTCGTCTCACTACGAAAACTTCTTCCGGTTCGGTTAAGCATCATTTTGCGGCCACCATTATTCAGACGTCTTTCCGCGGTTACTTGGTAATTTCTTCTTTGTTTTTTTGTCTTTTCGAATGTTTTTAGAATGAGACGACAACAAACTGGTCGTCTCAGTGGTCCGCTAGTCGGACTGGATTTAAAAACAGAATTATGTCATGATAGTATCATAATTAAAATTTAAAACTATATATACGTATATGCATCTAACACTATATAAAATATGAAAGTACTTTATGTTTTGGAAAGCGTTTATGATTTATAAAATATTAAATTTAAATAAACACATTATGTAGCTTCGAAAACCAAATGAATCGGAAAATAAATTTTTTTAGAGGGGGAAAAGTTGAAATCCGGTCCCAACTTCCATCCGGTTCAACCGTAAAACAGGCTTAACTAGACCGTTCGTGAAAGCATTGGTCTCTCCCAAACCATATATACAAATTAAGTTTTTGTTGTAACTTTGCTTTGCTATTTGTTTTCTAGCTTCTTGCTAGTTTATGTTCTAAAAAACAAACTATTTTCTACCTTATTGCTTGACAACCTTGAAATCTTACAATATTTTCCGTACATGTTTTCAGTTTTTGTAAAATTAAGGTGAATTCATATGTAACTAAATCTATGCTTCCGTACACAAACTTTCATTTGTTAAACATAAATCTATCTTGTGAACACAGAACCTTAATCTACCTACATTAAGTAACTAATCATGTTTAATTAATTATTAATTAACATTAATCATTTCCTAGATAATAAGGTTTTCTTGGACTGGTAGTTGTGAGCAGAAACTCACGTGGCATTGCACAAGTAATTATAATAGTAAAGATTCCATTTTGAAAAGATAAACAAACAAGACTGATAGCTTGCAGATAATACTGTTCATATCAACAACAATAATAATATCAAAGTAACATGGTATTTAATCCATGTTGCAGCCATGTGGTGGTCAGTTCATGACACAACAATAATATATGTTAGCTTTTGTAACGATGTAACAAGACATGTTTCATATCATTGGACTGTTTTCTACCAACATATTTTGTGTTTATAGTTATTTAACGGTTTAAAGATATATTTAGTCATGTGACAAACATGAAACTTGAATTTTAATTATGTGGTATGATTATGCGTGAAGGCGAGAAGAGCGTCACGAGCGTTGAAGGGGATAGTGATGCTTCAAGCGGTGATTCGAGGACAAAATGTAAGAAAACAAACTATTATAACGTTGAGATGCATGCAAGCGCTTCTTCGGGTTCAGTCGCGAGTGCATGATCAACGATCGAGGCTCTCACATGATGGAAGTAGAAAATCAGTGATGTCTGAAAGTGCGTCTTTTTGTGAACCAAAGTACGCTCAAGAGATTAGACGGAGGAAGTCTATGGTAACGGTAACAACTCGTCCCTCCTCAAGTCATCGATAGTATATTTTAAATAGAATGCTCCTATAGATACACCACCTCAATTGTTATACTAGTCATAGAGTTACACTATATATATATATATAGATTCTAGCATTACACATGACTGTCACATTAATCAGTTTGCTATATAGAATACGGGTCATATAACTTTTATGAACCACATTTTTTATAATAATCGTATAAAACCTTTATTTTTCTGTGAGCCTCTATCACAGTGGTGTGTAGACAGTATGTTAATAGCGTGCAACTAGTAGATTAGTGGTATGTGACTATGCGTATAGTCTGACCTTTAAATATAAACTTATATTAAATAATTTGTGCATGTAACTGGCATGTGGATAGTATGTCAGTGGTGTGCGTATAGTCTGACCATTTAATATAATCTAGTATTTAATAATTTGTATCCGTAATGTGTAGATAGTATGTTACTGGTGTACGTATAGTTTTTAACATTTAATATAATCGTGTATCGCAGTCGAGAGATGGAACTTGTATCCCGGATGACTGGAGTGACAGACCACATAACCTTGATGAGCTTGATGCCATATTGCAAAACCGAAAGGTACTCGGATTCTTTACCATCAAGTTACAATCTTTACACTCGCGTTATATTAAACTAACCAAAATCCGAATCGGGTTACAGATGTCTAACAGAAACCTGACTCATATGGATGAAAAAGAGCTAGAGGAAACCACTACTTGGTTAGATAGATGGATAAGAGCAAAGCAATGGGAAAACCAAAGAACCAGAAGAGATTCTATAAAAACCATCGAAATCGATAGCTCGAGGCCTAGTTCTCGTTCGGGAATTCACAAACCGCCATCCCCAAACCGAAGGTCAAACTACAGCCCTTCAACTGGTCAACCGATCACACCATCTCCGGTTAAGTCAATACCATTACAAATACGGTCCACAAGCCCACGAGTCATGGGGTCCATGTGTCGGTACAGTACTTGTGCAAACGACATGACCGTACCTAACTACATGGCTGCAACCGAGTCGGCTAATGCAAGAATACGCTCACAAAGCACACCTAGACAAAGACCTTCCACACCCGAGAGGGACCGAGTCATGTCGGTCAAGAAAAGACTCGCATACCCTGTCAATGACCCGTGTGACAATGCACAATATTGTTATTGTGACAATGGTCATAACCTTAGAAGCCCGAGTATAAAGAGTGTTCAAGTCGGTCGTGTCGGGTTGGGTCAACAACGGTCTTATGCAAATAGCACTACTGGTGTTGAAATCTCACCATGTTCCACTACTGATTTAAGAAGATGGCTTAGGTAAGTTGACTTGACTCGACCCGACCTGAAACCCGACCAGAATAACTAAAAGCTATCACATCTAGTTAGTTGTTATGTGATCAGAAATAGCAGTAAGTCATTAATCAAGTATTGAATGTATTCTGTTCATTGTCAGACAATTAATGTATCATCAGCATCAAGAAAATTAACACTTCATTCCACATAATTCATTACCATTAATATCAAATACAACATAAAACAAGACCTAATGATATGACCCAAATTGTAGATTAGACGGCTCGTTTGAAGGCCGGTTCACATTACTAGCCATTCCTAACCCCAACGCTTCACCCAACGGTCCACCAGGCGGTGAACCCATCCACGAACCCTGGCTCAACCATTGGTTACTATTCATTTTCAAAACATCACCACTTCCTAAATCTAAACTATCATTAACATCAATCCCACTGCTACATTGCATCGACAAAGTTAACGAGCAATTGTCCCCACCTACGGTTTTTGACCATGCATCGATGAAATGCTGTCGTCGAGCACCCGCAGAATCTAACTGAAGATTCTCTTCAAGATTCTGTGGGAACATGTGGGTCCTTTTGGATCCTACTCTAGGTGAATTTATATGTGAATCTGAACTCATTGATTGTTGAAATTGTTGGTTGGATGATGTGCCACTAAACCATTCAGTGCACCTTAATTCATAACACATTTAAATCATTAACAACTTAGCATTGAATAATATATTAATATGTGACAATGTGACATTGTGACATATCCAATAATGGTACCTGTGGTGTTGATATGAAGAAGCAGGAGTAATATTAAGACCACTAGAGGCTATAATATTATTGTTATGTGAATGGATTTCCACAGGCTTTCTTGAACGAGGTCTGTTCTTGTGTGCGTGACGCTCGCAGTATTTTTGATCGGGTGCCACATCGCGTGAACACCTCCATTTCTTACCATCCGTTCTCCTACATCGCCATGGCTCCGGATCCGACCCACTAGAGAATCTCAAGTCCATTCCAACTTCTACAATTACCAACAAAAAAATATTAGGGCATAGTATTGATCACACTATCAAGTGGCCGTCCACAAAATACTAAGACAACTGTTTTGATCAAAAAAGTCAAACTTTGAAAAATTGTTGATCATATCGCCTGTTAGAACAATATCTTGACCGTTGTTAGGACCACAGACTATCAACATTTGAAATTTTTTTGTCAGGATGGCTGTTTGGCAAATATCCGGACAGCTTGTGACCATAGACAATTAAACTTTAAAATTTTTTGGTCAAAACAGTTGTCCAACCTCAATCGATCGGTATAACCGTTTTAAACGGTGTGAAATTAGATATCAGACAATGCCCCGTAATAAGTTCCAAATATTATATAAAATAAACAAATGGTTTAAGGATAAAAGGAATAAAAAATGTAATTTTGTAAACAAATTGTCTTTATTTGTGATTTTAGCAAGCTGATCTCAAGTAGCTCACAAGCGGCTCAGCCCGTTTACACAATAAGTCTGAATGGCCATTTAGCTAATATCCGAATGGCCGCTCTACTCTAAACCGTAAACAGTCAAACTTTGGAAAAAAAAACATTTTGTGATCAAAACAACCCTCATACCTATATCCGGACACCGTCGTTTCAAACGATGTGAGATTAGATATCAAACAGTATGTACCCGAAATGGGTCTGAAAACTTTACAATATTAAATACTTTCTTGAAGAATGTTAGTACAAATAAACAAATTATTTAAGGACAGAAGGAATAAAGAATGTGATTAAAATATTAAAACCTTACAATAATAACAATAAAATAATAATAATAATAATAATAATAAAGAATAGAAAGTACTGTTGGATTGAGTAGATAAAGGTATGAGGAGATGAGGAGGAACAGGTATAGAAGCCATGATGTACTTGTAGATCGTCATCTGCATCTCAAGTTCTTGCCACTGAGTTGCTGTGAAAAGCACTTTCCCACCAGTATCTAATAACCCTATAACAACATTTCATATATTTAAAACATAATAATAAAATTCTGACACAAAGAGATAGATAACAAGATTTTATATAAAAAAAAAAAAAAACCTGAAGTGTGTTCCAAAGAAACCCTAGATGAAACATAGTTGATGAAACTGGTTTCACCACCACCAACTTCTGTCAAAGGTTGTTGAATACGAGGATGATCATGATTATTATGGTTGTAAAAAAACCCTCCACCGGTTGTGTCCCCATAACCCATATTATTATTATTATTATTTCCAAGAAATACAAATGAAAACCGTAGTAGATATTATATATATCTTTGTATATATCTTACCCTAGGATTATTATTATGTATGAATTAAAAAGGTTTGATGGTTCCCATGGTGCCTACATTCACCCTCATTAAAGAACAAGAACAGGAACAAGAACAAGAACAAGGGACAAACAATGGAAACAAAAGTGTTGAAATCTTGGTCCCCACTAATGTTTCTCTCTCTATAAACTTTTTTGGGAGGAAATCATGAAAGATAGAGGTGATTTGGAAGTTTTCATTTGAAAAAGGTTGTTGGTTTTCTTTTATGAGGAGTGAAATATGTGTAAAGGAAAAATAATTGACAGACCCCATTGTTAATCAAACTCCAATTGGTGATATAAACAGTCAACGCAAGAAACAAGTAGTATAGTATAGATCTAGCTAGACCCCTTGCCTTGTGATCCTAGGGTACTAGCTATGGGTTTAACAGTCTTTGGATTTAAGTTTGTATGGATTTGTGACAATTTTTTATATAGATGCTAGCTCTTGGTTGAGTAATCTCTTGTCACTTTGTGGTTTTAAATTTGTATATAGTCGTGAAAGTCGGGATTAGTCAGGATTTGTTAGACTTTTATCTCTATAAAGATATGTTAGAGCATACGAATTCGTGAAGAGGTATGATTAAGGTTAAGAGTTTTAGGAAGGAGTAGAGAGTATTAAGCCGTTAAGGACGTTTTAAAGAAGGGTAACTACTTTTCTTAGCTTTGTCTTGAGGACTTGGTTTTTTCTTAGATTGTCGGTTGCTAATTTTGCAAGCTATCTTCCTTTTATCGGCTTCCTACGATGTTTAATTTGACACTACTATACTTTTTTCATGTTACAGTAACTGGTAGCTTACTAATTCTATAATTTTAGTATACTCCATGCATACATTGTTATTGTTGTCTAGACATACACCCGATGTTTCTAATATACTTTTCATGTTCATATATCGTTTTTGAAACTAGAGGGTCTCCCTACAATGAACATCCTTATCTTCTAGGATATAAATATTGTCTACATACATCTTATAGCATTCTTATTAGCTACTCAATCTTCAGTTCTATAATTACAATAAAACATTATCTTGTCTCTTTTATTTTCAATATTAGTCAAGTTGTAATGGTATATTTCTTTTGTAGAACTTATGGTGTTTAAAAGGTAATTCAAATTGTAATAGTATTTCTTGATGACTTGTATATTTATTAAATGGGTTAAATGATAAATTGGGGGAGGCATAAAACAATGAAAAAAGAAACTTGGTGAACCGGAACGGGAATAGCCAGAACTGGGGACCGGAATCGAATCGTTAGATTGTATTATTGTACTTCGGGGCCGGTTCCAGTTCTTAAATTTGGGTGAAAATGGTTTCCTGTTAGAAAGGGCGGTTCCAGTTACAGAACCGTTAAAACCGGGTTAGGTTTTAAACCTTGAAGATTATATTTAAAATCCTATAAATTTAGTAGGTTTTCTAACCTCCATGTACTAGCGACCATCCACGTTCTCACTTTCCTGGTTATTTACAATCCTATACCGATAATCTTCCACTGCCCTAAATCTGTTTTGAGATATACTTGTTTTATGTAACATTTTGAGTCATTCGAATCTATTCTCAATCTCCCCTATTAAAATATAATATGTTGATATGATAATGTTTTATTTTTCAGATTATAGCTTGTTTTTGCACATTCTGATAGTTTATATTTAGATGTTTAGTTGAAAACCGGTTCCGGCAAAAACCGTTTAAACAAGAACCGTTTAACTCGGTTTTGAACCGAACCGAAAGTAGTAAAATACGGTCCGGTTTCGGTTCTTATATATACCATTTAATGGTTCCAGTTCGGTTCCGGCTCACTTCCATTTTGGTTTGATTCAATTCGGTTCTAAACCGTTACATAACCCTACTCACAATCATTCACAATCCCTCTCTCGTTAAGTGCACACTCTTAGCTAGGTATGGTTCTCATCTCTTTTATCTAATTTATCTAACTCATCATGTCACGTCAGAAGGTACTTAACCGGAGGTCGCGTTGTGAAGTATCTAAGTCAAGAATATATATTTTTTTAATTTTTTGTTTAAAAGTTTAAATAAGACGTTGACTTTTTTTTTATGTTAAGCCCAAAAAAAATAATTATTAGTCCAAAGAACATGACTTTATCGGCTGCTGCTGCTGCTCGTGCTAAGATTCTGTTGTGCCGCCTGCTGCAGCAAATCGTCATGTAGTTGACAACTACCACCATTGTCCGTCTGCCGCCTCCATTCAGCTTATAGCTCGCAAGTCGGCAAGGTTTATCTCTTTTCACTCTTTTCATAATTTTATTATTATTTTTATTATTCAATATTGTTATTATTCCTTTGCAATATTATCATTTAACTATACAGGTGGCTAGATGTTATTATTTCTTTTTCTTTTTTTTTTTTGCTAATGAGGTTGTAGGTGGTACGAAATAGACTGGGTGTTCTATATGACCTAAGTTCGATTTCAGCTGTCAGCATTTAGTTTCAGCGGCGTCATGGTGATGACGGGAGACTAGGCGAGTACGTGACTTTCACTAGTTGGATCCTTGAACTGAACGAGTTTATCTTATCACGTTGTCGTGTATTCGGGTGATTATTCACGGGCAATGGCCTTAGGTGAGAGTTTTCCCGGATTAAAAGACGAGTATATCCCGGTATAGGAATTTAGTCAGTATCCCAGGTCAAAAAATGTGTTAACTTTTTTTGACATTGTTGTTTGATTGGTTGTTAACTTATGGTTTAAATTTCAATGCTATTATGTTGACATACTAGTTTTAGCCGTGTAATGTACGGGATGGTATGATAAAGATAAATACAATTAAGCTACAGAAAATGGTTACATTTAAAAAAAACCTATATTTTATTAAACTAAATGGTTTATAAATTCAAATATATATTCTAATGGATTATTCATACAAATACGATGTATTGAAGCAATTTCTTCATAATCACAAAAAGATGCACCTAATGATTTGATAAGTTATAATTATAAGAATATCTCATAGAATAGTAATCAATTTTTAATAGTGTTCCAATTAGGTCACTTATGCATATTTTTCTCAAATCGGGTCACTAAATCTTCAAATCGAGTCTCATCGATTATTTTATTTGTAAGAAAGAAATGGAGGATAAGATGTGGGGGTCGGAATTTGCAATATATGTAGTTATATTTTTAAAAATTTTAAAAACGTTAATTATATTAAAATTCAAAAATAAAAAATAAAATTCACGTCACCACTCAACGTCAACATCAAAAAAAAGATAGAAAGATTTCCTATGTGAAACAAAAACTAAAAACG
This sequence comes from Bidens hawaiensis, assembly GCF_021521415.1. Lineage (NCBI taxonomy): Eukaryota > Viridiplantae > Streptophyta > Magnoliopsida > Asterales > Asteraceae > Bidens > Bidens hawaiensis. The sequence goes on along the minus strand of NW_027491617.1, from coordinate 299,509 downwards.
TTAAAAAAACATGTTAAAACCTTTAATTTAATAAAATATAAAAGTTGAATGACCTAATTGGAACACTTTTTAAAGTAGAGTGACCTAATTGGAACACTTTTGAAACTTGGTTACTATTCTATGAAATTGCCCCTTATAAAATAGAATAGTGAATTCTAAAAAAAGATAATAAGATGTTTCATTAGAAATGACATAAAAAAGAACATCATATATAAAATTAGCATGAATAAAACATAGTTTTATATTATAGTTTTGAAAGAGATGTATTAAAGCTTCGTAGATCCATGAAGGTTGGATTAATATAAGAATAAAATTGTTATTTCTTCATAATATTTTTGTCTTTATCATCTTAGATTTATAAATATCGTTCATTGAATTTTACTACATTCATCTCTTACACTCAAAAGTTTAGATAAAAAGGTAGATCCAATTTCATTAAAAATATATAATATTTTGATTATATTGACATAAATATCCGCATATTTTTAAATTATATAATTCATGTAGTTAATTATTTGATTAAATAAGGGATTGATACTTTTTTATTACACTAACATAAATATGTTTTCATTAAAAATAAGAAAATACTTTGAAAGGGAAAATTTTGGCTATGAATAAATCCTCAAGTGTCATGTGTTTTAATTATTTTCTTTTATTAGAGTAGGTAGATTTTGATCAAATTAAGAACGTAATTTAACTTGGTCATATCATTTAACGTAATAATATATACGTCGATTGTGACACCTCTTCTACAAACACTTTAATTATATATGCGGGAGTATGATATAATATAGAACTTTTTACACGTCCATGATATTCAGACACCATAGCAATAAATTAATAATCCATGCACCATTTGACATCGTACGAGCGATATAGATCTATACAACTCATTAATTGTATAAGTTTTGTAGCATTTTCATACTATATATCAAGCATATATTATTAGCCTGACACACTTATAGACTTGTTAGGTTGGTAACGTCTATACAACTCATACTAACCTATATGACTCACATAGATCGATAACAACACTCTAATGCCCGAGTTTGGGATGGTGTTTGTTTTGAATATCAACTCCCTTTAATTTCTTATTTAGTTTTTACTTTTTATACAAACTATTCAATGGCTGTGAGATTATATGGTGACAAAAGCTGTGTGTTTAGTATACTAGTATTTAAAGGAGAAGAAGGTGTTGGTGTGTTCTGACAAGAGCGTGGCTGTTTTGTGAAGATTAGTCACCATCAATGGTGCTGACCGGTTTCCTATTTTGGGCGTCGGGAAGACCCCCAGTGCGTTTGTTTTCAGGGACCCCAATATTTATTATTTATTTATTTATTTACTTGTCAGCCATTTACTATTTAGACCTTCACATCTACCATTTTTCACAACTGACATCCTCATATATGCATCCCGAGTCTCATTTAACGAGGGGAGTGGAAGGAAGGAAAAGTATGACATGAAAGAAGGTAGGGGAAGGAAAATATGTGATTTTATTTCGTGTTCCCGAGTTTAATGAAAAAGAAAGAGAAGAGAGAGAAATTAAACATTTTAGGTGTTCCCGAGTCAAGAGGAAAAGAAAAGAAATATACATTTTCCTATTATACCCTTTAAGTAAACCATTATATGAAGTTAGATATAAGGGTAATTTAGGAATTGATAAAAGTTATAATTAGACATAAATATTTTCTCTCATAATATCTCCAATTTGGGAGGATGATAATATGCTTAAATATTCTAGCATTTTCCCTTCTTTCCCCTCCCCTCCCTTTCTTAAAATATAACTGAAACATGAATTTTTTATATTTTTCTCTCTTTTCCTTCCCCTCGTTAAATGAGACTCGGGAACACAGTGTTAGTCTTTTTAGATCTATCTTTAGTCACATGTATTAGTTTTTATTTCGTTTTTTAGATTTTAGGCTATATTCAAAATATTAATTGTGTGTGTGTAATCAATATGGTTTTCATAAGTTATGGTTAATTACTTTTTAAGGTTGTAAGTTTATAGCTTAGGGGACTGTATTGAAGCGAGGTGGTGAGGGTCGGGAAGTCAGTTAGAGTAGTCTTCGACACTTTGTAAGTTTTTAGTGACCAATTAAAAATATGAGGATGTCAGTTGAAATTGGCCAAATTTCAATTTTTATTAGTCTATTTTATAAGTTTTTAGTGCCCAATTAAAATAAACTGACAAAACTAGATTATATTTTCAGTTGTTTCGGATTAATTTCACTTGTTACTTGGCCATTTTTTTAACACAATTAGACAAACATTTTAAAAAATTTTAGAATTTTAAAAGTACCAGGTATTCTAAAACTCAATTTCTATTATTACAAGAGCATTCTCATCACATCCATCATTTTTTTACCCTATAATTTAACTAAAATTCATACTTTTATCCTTATCTTACTCACAAACAATTATTTTATTATATATCTCAATTTTACACTCACAAAAATTTAAAGAATAATGAATAGTAACTTTTTATATATAACGAGTTGTTGTATCAATTTTCATAATTTAGGGCTGGGCCACAAATGGTGGTTAGGATGGAGTTAGTTTTTAACATATTTTTTTAAAATTTAAAGATTGAGGAGAAGATGATGGATTGGATGAGAATACTAGGGCGCGTTCGTTTCACAAAATTCGTGGGAATTCAAATGAATTGGAATTAAAATCACATGATATGACGTGTTCGTTTCGTTGGAATTGGAGTCTTAATTTCATTTTGGTGTGTTCGGTTGACAAGGAATTGGAATTCAATTCTTTCAAATTCCTTTAAACAAAGGGATTCTAAATCCTTCCATCATGTGAAGGAATTCAAGTAAATTTGATGGAATCTTCAATTGGGCGACTAACATGGTCGCGTTCGGGTCGACATTTCGGGTGTGTTCACATTCAGGTAGACGCTCCGAGTCTTAGCGCTTTCAGCTCAGTGCTCCGGGTCGGGTCGTGTTTGGGTCAACGGCCCGGGTCAGCTCGCATTCGGTTCGGCGCCCCGCGTCAGTTTGTGTTCGGTTTGACGCCAGGGTCTGTTCGGCCCAACCCGACCTGGTACGCCGACGCCCCGGCCATTTCATGGACTAAAACGAAACAAAGAATATAAACCAAAATGAACCGAAACCGAACTAACCAAAACGAAACAGAAAAAAAACATAAACTGAACAAAAAAAACTAACCAAAATAAAAGTTAAACCGAACCGAGTAAACCGACTAAAATGAAACAAAAAAAAGGGAAACGAACAAAACGAAACAAAAAATTAAACCCGAATGAAAACGAAACAAAAAAAAACGACATAAACGAATCAAAAAAACCGAAACAGACCGAAACCAAAAAAACTGAATAAAATAAGAAAAAACAAACTTGAACCAAACATAAACCGAAAAAAAAACATCATAAACGTACCAAAAAAACCAAAACGGGCCGAAACCCAAGAAAATGAACAAAATAAGCAAAAAAAGCGAACTTGAACCAAACAGAAACCGATAAAAACGAACAAAAAAAACCGATACGAGCCAAAACCCAAAAAAATGAACAAAATAAGCAAAAAACGAACTTGAACCAAACATAAACCGAAAAAACATCATAAACGAATCAAAAAACCGAAACGGTAAAATTAACAAAATAAGCAAAAAATTGAACTTGAACCAAACAGAAACCGAAAAAACGAACCAAAAAAATAAACGGGCCGAAACCCAAAAAACTGAATAAAATAAGCAAAAAAACGAACTTCAACCAAACAGAAACCGAAAAAAACAACATAAACGAACCAAAAAAATTGAAACGAGCCGAAACCTAAGAAACTGAACAAGATAAGCAAAAAAACGAACTTGAACCAAACACAAAACAAAAAAACTGAACAAAATAAGCAAAAAAAAGAGAGAACTTGAACCAAATTGAAAAAGAAAAAAAAAACGACTTAAACGAACCAAAAAAACCGAAACGGGCCGAAACCTAAAAAAATGAACAAAAGAAAAAAACGAACTCGAAGAAAACAAAAAATGAAAAACGAACCTAAACGAACCAAAAAACTCGAAACCGAGCCGGAACAAAACCAAATAAACTAACCAACTGAAGCAAAAAAAAATCGAACCGAAATGAAACTGGAAAAAATAACGAAACAAAAAGAAAACGAAAGCAGGCCGGGCCGGGTCGGATCGGGTGGAAGCGGTTCGGATCATCAGCGGGCCGGATCGTCCAAAAACGTTGTGGGTCGTCGGTAGAGTGAGTCAAAATGATTGCCTCCGACTCATTGGCTAACCAAACACGTTAGATGGAATTGCGATTCCAATTCCAGCAAATTCCAATTCCAGATCCTTTAAATTCAATTCCAATGCAAATTCTAATTCTAATTTCATTTCATTCCGTGAAACGAACGCGGCCTAAGAGCATCACCCTTCCATTTTTTCCACAATCTTAAATATTTCTTCTTCACTTTCAACCTAAATTCTATATATATATCATTGATCTTTTTTTCGAAATTCCGTCATCTAGTTCTTCAATATTATCATAAATTCCCCTCATTAGACTTTAACCATGAACATTCACAGCCAATGTAACATTTACATTATACACTTAGGAATATAACTAATAACTAATCCAATTTAAAACAAAATGAGGCCCTAATAATCAAATATAACAACCAAATATAACCAAAATGAGGCCCTAATAATTCAATAACACAAATCCTTATTAACAAAATGAGGCCCTAATAACTAATCCAATTTAATCAAATGACATGCAAAATGAATATAAAATTGCATCATAGAAACTCATATTTGGTCCCCACGTCAAGTCCAAAAACATACCCAAATTTGATATATATATATATACCTTCTGCACACTTTAATCTCACATTCAAAACCAACTTTAAGATGTTAACCCTCACAGTGGGCTTTTATAAATTTAGATAGTAGATGGCTTAATGGGCCTTTGAAAGGACTTAATTAGTTAGCTTAAAAGTTTAAAAACACACAAATCTAATGCAGTAATAAAAAAACTAGCCATTTTCATCATAACAAGTAACTTGATTAATTTACCAACTAACAAGTCAAATAAGATGAAAATACAAAATAACAAAACCTTAACTCTACCCAAGGATCTGGGATCATACATGTCACAACCAACATCTCTCAATCCTCAAACATCCAATGATAAACAACTCAATGTCCCGAAAAGAAAGCCGCGGCCCCGACAAACGGAGCATTAATATACGTAGCCGGTTCAGCCTCACTATAATTACTCCGATCGTCTCCATAATTATCATTACTATCCGGACCCCCCACAATCGCGCCCACTAGTAAATTCGGGTTAGGCGACCCAGAATTAAAATACTGATGTCCCGCATCACAAGATATACTATCAGGATGATCACGAACCGAAGGTATAGATGACCCCCTATGGTGCACACGCAACGGGTACTTGTCACCGAATCCAACCATATACGACATTTTCATCGGGTTAGCCCCCAAAATATAATCAATCTGCTTCTTAGCTTGTACTATAAGTGCCTCTGATGCCACGGTTGATGCCCACACGAAGCATGCCCACCGTTTGAGTTAAGATACTTAGCGTATGTTAATAACAAGAACGACGAGGTTGTCACGTATTGGAGATTGCTCTCGCCTTGTTTATAAAACAACCCGCCCGGTGTGAAATGTTGCGAGTTTGATGATCCAGGGATTAATGAACAAATGTAGTTATCTGAGTGTTGTTTATATGTTTGAAACTGGTCTTTTGCTAGAAGAACTTTGGTTGCTGCTCGTTTATCGTCCCAACTGAAGGAGAAATCGTCGTCGTCGGATCCCATTAAGTGACCGTTTGATTGAATGTATGATAAATATGATGCACCCTTTGAAGCTTTATGGATCCATGCTGCTCCCCACAACAATTCATCCTAAATTTGTTTTATACCAACATTAGACAGGAACCCGGAAATCTAACACAAACATGGAAGCGAACCCTAACCCGAAATTATGTTACACAAGTGAATATAGACACGACACACATATTTGTAGGTTGACCAGAACACAACCCGTTTGACCCGTATGTTTTTAATTTTTTTTTCATTAAGTAATTCTTCAATTTAAAATTTTACCTTATTACATAAATTAAATGTTAAAAAAATACATAGGTCAAACAAGTCAACCCATGAACCCCAATGTTTCGACTTGAAATTGACCCAAAAACGTTTATACCAAACGAAAACCACAACAACTCATCTATGGACGCTTCAGGTTCATGGGTTGACGTGCCATCCCGACATGACCTGTAAATTTAACACAACCTAACAATAACCTAACCTAAAATCGTGTCAAACACATGAAACCAAACACCACACAAATATTCACGGGTTGATCCAAGCACCACACATCTGACCAGAAAGTTTTTATTCTTAACAAGTTTTTTCACAATTTAATTTACCTTTTCAAACAATAAAAGGTACAAATTAATAAAAACAATGACATTTTAATTGTAAAATCTTATGTTAATTTCTTCTTTAGTTTTTATTTTATAAAATATATTTTTTTAAAACACACAGGTTAAACAAGTCAACCCGCAAACCAACAAGGTCTGGTTCAACACAAAACTGACCAAACCCCAATTATACCGAACCAAAACCCACAAAATTCATGTTAGAGTCATGTCATGTCAAAAAATCAAACCCCTCGTCTTACATTGTATCCGGAGTACGAGCAGTAAAACGGGCAAACAACAGAGCTAAGGGAATCACTATATGAGCCTCTATACTGGTTTGCCAACTCAAAAACCTGATACATTTAATTACATAATTAGCACATATTATTACATGGCAAATTTATAAAGGAATGAGTGATGATTATTAATCATTATGGCAGAGTCCACACATTCATTGCTGTTTGTAGTAGTTTATGTGAGTATGAAGGATCAGAGTCTTGAAACACAATTGAAGCTGCAGCTAGTGCAGCTGCGGTCTCAGCTGCCACATCAGATCCCGGGTTTTGGGACGACACCTTGTATACGTTACGTGGTGTGTCCATGTCTTCCGGCCTCTCCCAGCAACGATGATCCGAGTAAGGTTCACCCACCTGTTCATATTTGGGTAAAAAAGAGTACATATAGAGGTATAAACGAGCCAAACAATAAAACGGCACGTGAATTACTCAATATTAGCTCGTAACGAGCTCGGGCCAAGTTTAGATGACCCTATGCCGTAGCATAAAAATAAGCATGTTTAGTAAACGAGCTCAAACCCAACGTTTACTTTACATAACGTATATTATTATTATTATTATTATTAGTCTTTATAATTTAAAGTATATATAAATATAGAGTAGCGTTAACCTACAATAATTTTTAACGTACAAAAACATACGCGAATTACACTAAAGCCAAAAACAAAACGGCCAAGGCATAAACAAACACTCAAACCTAAAATACAAATACGCTGAAGAAAATAATAACAAGCTCTAAATGGGTTTCGTAAAGAAAAGTAAAAAATCAATCATACGAGATCTTATGATGTGATTTCAAGGATCAATTTCGTGAATATATTTATTTTTGTAGGTTAAGGAAGGTTAAGGATTATTGTATCTATGTTTATAAATAAAAAAATTACGATTAAAACATATATAAAGAGATCTAGTTTCAACTTTGGGTCACTACATACTATTTAACAAATATAGTTTGGTTACTTGCTTCAATTATTAATACTTTCACATACATGTAACATAAAAAAAATAGTCATAATCAAACCTGGACATATAAGGTACCGGGTTTGGCCTTCGCCGCTTTCAAGAGATAATCGGAACCCCAACGAAGCGCTTCTTTCGCATTCACTAATTCCGATTTCATATTCTCACCGAACTCGATAATGCTCCATGCTAGCATTGTTGTAGTGAACGCCATTGGCAGTCCAAACTTCACATTATCACCTGCATCATAATAACCTCCAACTAGGTCCACCTAGTAACAAAAGAAAAAAGTTAAAATCATAAAAACTATTGTAATGTATAAATGTATAATCAAATTAGGGTCCACAAATACATATATTATAACAACTAGGATTGGCCTGTGAACGAAATGAACGAACATGAACATCTAACCAAGCAAATGTTTGTGTTGATATTCATTTGTAAAAAAAAAAAGTGAGCATAAATAAACAAAGATAAACGAACATATATGAACAGAAGTAAACAAAAGTAAACACACATTAACAATATATATGAACATGCTTAAACTATTGATCACGAATATTAGTGAACGAACGAAACAGGTGTTCATATTCATCCATTTAATTATATGAACACAAACTATATGTACATGTTTGTCCATTAAATAAATGAACGAATACAAACAAACTTCTTGCCAAACGGTTCAAAAAATCTGTTCGTTCACAATTTATAGGTCTATAAGGAAGTGTAGTATATAATAACAAAACATCAAATTAAGTGTAATTATAAAGCTACATTGTCAGAAGAACCATCGTGTAATGCCGAATCACCCCGCCATTTAATCCGTTGGCTAGCGGGTAACTTGCCCGACCATTGGCCATCGAAGAACATAATCGACTTGCTTAGCGCATCCGAGTATTGTTGCGAAGTGAAAGCGGAAGTAAAAGAAGAACATGTTAAGGTGGAAATGATAAACAATGTGACACAAATGTATGAGTGAACCATTTTGGTCAGTTGTGACTTGTGATTGTGTGAATAATATGTTTTTGATTGTGTGTTGATTTATAGAGCTCATGATGGGTGGTTGTTAGATGAAATCACGGAGTTAACAAACAAAAAGAATTCAATTTAAGAAACAAACGTGACTAGTTTTGAATTATGGATTTAAGTCAAATCACAAGTATATATCCTTATTTGGTTTTGAAATCAAATCGAAACTTTGGTTTTTGATTACGGTTTTGGTTTTACCATTTTTTGCTTAAAAGTTTTGTTAAGTTAACAATTAATTGATTATTATACAACCGGGATAAAATATTTTGGTTTAAACATTTATAAAACTATAAAAAAATATAAAATTTGGTTCGGTTCGATTTTTACGGTTTTTATTACATGCAAAATCTAAACCATACCGTAAGTTCGGTTTTTACAAAAACATAAACCAGTTCAACTTTTTATGTTTTTCCTTTCGAAAATAAGAATGTTTCATTTCCGTTTTTTATCGGGTTTTTTAGTTTCATACGCACCTTTAGTTAATTTCTTCAAAACTTAAGCTAATTTGTTTCTTATGTTATTTTTTTTTTCAAATTCAAATAACATGAACTGTTTTTCCAAGGTTTGTTTTTACTTTCAATTAGAAGAATGGAATTTTGACCGTTTGTGCATAAGTTTTATAAATATGGTGCCATAATTTTGCCCATAACTTTAGGGAATTACTATTTTTAGAAGAATTGTGAACCTACAAGTAAACACGGATTCCATGCTGCCCATGGGTCCATCCCTAGTACTTTTAGCAATAAATAAATTTATTATTGCTAATAAAGGATAAGAATATACACCTAAAATAAATTTACTTACTTATTGCTAATAAAAGATGATAATATACACTTAAAATAAACTTCTTTGATGCTAATAAAAGATAATAATATACACCTAAAATAAATTCATTTATTTCTAATTCCTAGGAAATGTCAAAACCCAGTTTTAACCTACAAAAAATCCTTCAAATTTAGAGAAGTTAACGAGTTATATATTTCTAGTTTATTATTTGGTATAGTGAGGTGTCATCATGTACAAATGAAATTAACCTATTACGTTTGCTTATTAGCTGATTTGTTTTTTTGAAAACAAAAACAGTTTTTGAAAAGCATCAACTTAAAGCTTTTGAAAGAGTTTTGTTAAACTTATTTTGTTTTTCAACAAGCAAACAAACAAATTAACAAGTTTTAAAAGATCACTCAAACACGTACCCACTAAATATATAAATAACTAGAATTATAACTATTCTAGTTGAAAAACCTGTAAAGAAGTAATAATAATTATAGTGTTAATGTGATTACTTTAGTTATTGTGTCTCACTTTCTTGTAGTTATCTAATTATTTATTAATTCTCAGATGAATGTCGCTTTATTAATCTTGTGAAATTGGTTTAGTGGTTAGTTGTAATGCCCGCCCAGTGGAGATGCATATCCGATTCCCACTTGGACTATTTCCATGGATATGTGGGTGAATGGATGAATCAGGGTTTTAATCCTTGGTTTGAACCCAACAGGGAGACGAGAGGATTTACGGATTCCATCCAGTTCCCTTAAATCAGAGGGGTACGGTCACACGGCGGTCTAGGAGTCGAATTGGACATAGCCTCGAAAAGGGTACGTTTATATGTGAGACCCTCTTCCGTTTAAAAATATATATATATAAATATATTATGATAACTAGACGAGCGTCCGTGCGATGCAGCGGGTCTTTGAACACGGACTCTATTAATCACGTAACAATTATGAGTGTTCATGGTTCTGTTTAAAAACTTGAAACCGTTTAAACTGGTCATCGGCTTGGTTTCATGGCTGGGTTGTTTACTTTCAGTCGTTTTTTTACTTCCTTTATCCTTTCAAGTATCATGTTTTGACTTAGTTGGAATTGATGATACGGGTATATTAATAATCATTTTAAGCAAATTTTATTATCAAAGCTTAAACTCTTAAACCAAACCAGAACCAGACCGTTAATAACAGTTTGGTTTCAATTTTTACTGGTTTAGTTTTCGTTTAAAAACAATCAAAACCGGCATTGAACACCCCTACGTAACATATTAATTTTTTTTTCAATTGAAAAAATTATAATAATATTATATACAAATTAAAAAAAAATGAAATACTCGTTTTTATGGTGCAATATTTTTACAAAAATATTAACGTATGAAAAATTTATTGTCGTTTAAAAATCGTGGGTGAGAAGTTGGTTTAAAGTTGAAACTAAAAATATGATATGGTTAAAGATGAGGGGGCAAACTTGTCAGTTGAGTGAATTGTATTTAAAAGACAAGTTTACCCTTAATTAAACATGTACTTCATGCTTTAAGTGTTGTAAATTACTTAAAAATGAGTTTTTTAATTTGCCTTTGTTTGATGTATTATATATAACTAGTCTAGTGCCCAGCGCGATGCAGTGGTGAACGCGTAAACGCATCCGGTGTTAGTACATTTGTAACCTCACAACGATATGTGTGTAACTCGACGGTAGTATGCATTTAACGTGGCATCGAACACGTAACTGGTACCAGTATGCATGCCACACAATGCCTAGACATGAGCAAATCGATATGTATAAACATTGTCATTTGTGTAACTGATGCTTAAGTAATTGGTGGCAACAACCAAGAAGCAAAGATGGAATGTACAGTTATTTCAAAGAAACTACTTTCTAACCCAATCCATTTTGACGGACTTGTTTCGACCCAAAAATGTTTTAACCCGAAACCTGTTTCGACATGACCCATTTCAATCTAAACTCATCCCCGACAATAACTAAATTAACCTTTATTTTGTATTAAACTTGTTCCAACCTTAACCCGTTCCGACACCATTAGCCGAACTTGACCAACCCGTTGCCGGTAATAACTGTTATCACGTAACATGTTAGTTTTTTTTAATTAATAAACTATAGCAATATCATACTCAAATTAAAGAGAATAAAGTTTTCTTTTTTATGGTACACTTTTAAAATAAAAATATTAACGTGTGAAAGATTTATGACCATTAAAAAGTCGTGTGAGTAGTTGGTTAATAAAGAGGGGAAAATGTGTAACTATTTAATAAATTAACTAAAATTGATTTAAGTTGAAGGACTATATTATAAATTATTCTTGAATGAGTAAAGACTATATTAACCCTACATTTTTAAAATTCTATGCATGGTTACTTGTAAAATATGCAACAAAAATGACATATTTTAAAATTTAAGAGGTTATTCACTCATATATTATATATAGTATAGATATAGATATAGATATTAATAATGTAATATATATTTTTTTTGATGAAATACATAAATTAATTAAAATTTACACTGGGACAATTACAGATTAACGACAAATAGACGGGCAGATTAACGGTAGATAGACGGGCAACAAGCTGCGCCGCTAATGTAATATGGTAATTGTAATTTTCAACTTCATTCCACAGTGTTAAATGGACATGATTTACGTTGAAAAAGGAATGTTGGGTGGCGTAATTGTTGGAAATACTTTGAAAATCAACTGACTCAACTATAAAGCATAGAATTAAACTGAAATCACATGTCAACAGTTTAACAACATCCAATCACAGCCACAAAATGTCAAATGGAGGACAGATTAGGCTTAAAAAACGGTTAACGGTTTGAATTAAGATTTGACATAAAAACTATTAAAATGGGACGTTTGTATCATTGTATGAACTATAAGTATACCCTTGAATATATTAATAAAATCCAAAATAATAATATAACCGAATAACCAAAAACTAAACCAATGAGCGGATCCAGAATAAAATTTCAGGGGTATTCCAATTTTTATTTAAGCAGCTGAGCGTGATGGCGTCTGGCAAACGGGCATAGGCGGCCGACAGAGGCTGGTGTGGTTCACAATATTTAAAGATCGTATTTTTGTTGTCTCGTCTAAATGATTAAATGGGTTTTGGCTATTATTTAACTTAGGCTAGCTTCGAATTAATATGTAGGCTTTCTAATCGAATTAATATGTTGAGGGGTAGCTCGGGCTTCCCCTGCTCTCCATGTATGTCCACCACTGCCGATGAACAACCTAAGGCTTCCTGAATCCTAGTCTGACCAGCATATCCCGTCGGATTTTGAAAACAATGTGTGCATATCTACAAAACTCATTGTAGGGATATACACATACATGAAGTGGCTTCCTTATTTCAACCTCTTTTGTTGCTTTGACTTGTAATTTGTTTAGTGGAGAGATGCATGTATCTATAGATAGATTTATACCGTCATTCACATAACATGTTACAACTCTTAAACTACACTACATTTGTTAACATACCATCAAATAGGAGGAAGCTATGAAAGTTTTGAGAAAATGTGTAATTTGTTTAGGAAGTAGAAAAGTATTTGTTTAGTTCAAGAAAAAGGAGAGCATGAAGATTTGTGTTGAGTGATCTAATAATAACTATTTTGAGATTCGGTTTTTTACTGGTAACTAGTTTAGTCTTTTGTAATAATGTCATCGTTAGCTTTCTTTTCTATCATATTTTTCATTGCTAAATTTGAGATGTCTACCATAATATTATGGAAAATTTTCAGTGAAAGAATTTTGTGACGTATTTGTGATGTTGCCACCGAAAAAATTTTTAGACGGGAAGGAGATTGAGGAGTGATATGAAAGCGACACGTGTCTCATTTTTTTTTCTTCCATCAGGTAGATATATTAGATTTAAATAAATTTGAAATCAAAATAAATTTCAAATCTAATATATCACCTGATGGAAGAATAAAAAATAAGACTCGTGTCATATTCATATCACTCCTCAATCTCAGTTCCCGTCTAAACCCCTTTACCCATTTTTTTAAAAGCATGGATCCCTGACCCGTTTTTTTAACAGCAATTGTGAATTTCTTGACTTCAAGAATGAAGATCGTTGCTTTGTTCTTCATTCTCAACAACTACGTTTAATCATGATCACTTCGTTTCACATACAACCCTTTCTCTGTTTCCCAAACCGTTTAACCCTAATTCGAGAATTTCAGTACTCGATTTCTCCAACTATGATTATACATAAGATGTATAATCAAACATCGTGTTTCTTTATTTTTAATTTAACTAACCAACTGTCAATCGATGTACCTTTATCTTCATTTTGGAGCTGAGAAACATCCATGCATAGCATTGTTCGTTATAATGTCCGAAACACTATCATGAGGTTATCAAGGTGACAACCAAAGTAAACCCATTCCATCAACATTGAACCGGGTATACGGAAACAACTATTGAAAATTAGCAATTGGATATCATTTGATTCTCCATTAGCTCACATGAGCAGTTTTCAATAGAGAAAGAAGAATTTAAGTTAAATGAATGGCAAGAAGAATAATTTTCAGTACACCATAGCACCTTTGCGGCACGGACCAGACCTCCTACATGGCTCACCACCGCCTCGAGCCCATTTCCGACATGAGCTCGAACTTTTTTTTTCGAAAATGCATATATAAAAAAATATGTTAATATAACTATATAAGAGTATGGGTTTATATAATGGACCTATAAAGTATCCAAATCTCAAATGTAAACAAAAAAAATGGATCTAGGCTTTCTAAGTTCTCATGTATTAGTAGTAACAAAATGGGCGTAACATTTAATTTAACTTATAAATTGGGCCCATGTCCTAACAAGTCTAATTAATCGGGCCAAACATTTGCAACATCAAAAATCGTAATCGGAAATTCAAGAATCTTGGAGGTTGAGGGGCACTCGTTTTGAAAATAAGTTATGCTAAGGCCCATTTTTCATACTTATCATGGACACTCAAAATTTCGTAGACGGACCTTCACCTTTGGCCTAGTGTTACCCGTAAGTCTAAGACAACCCTTGGCTATTTTAACCCTCGGTTTCTTTAACCTTCGGAATTCTAGAACAAGATTCGAACTTTGAGTTTATAGTTGTTTCAGTTCAAACTTTGAGCTTGTTAATATGATAAGAAAAAAAATCCATATTTAGTTAGAAAGGGCCCTAAAAATTACTTTGCTTTATGCCTCCAAAATAGCTAGACCGCGTAGGGATAAATTGATATATTTAAAAGCAAAATAACAATGAGACGATCCTAATTCATCTCTCCACCTATGAAACATCAAAAGGGCATATTCTGTGAACAAAAGAAATTAAAATTTTCATTTTCTATGTGTTTTTACGTTTTATATATATATATATATATATTAATCACGAATATCATAACTTAGTAATTAAAAAAACAATAAAAACACACTATATGGATTTAGATTTAGGCAGATATCAATAACCTCCTCATCTTTTATCACAATGGCCTAAAAAACGTGTTTGAATGTTTGATAAATTCTTTTTATATATTGGAGATGGGATTTTATTTATAATAATAATAATAATAGGAAAATAACTTGACACCTATTCAAAATAAAATAGCCACTCATTTTGTTATTGCATTATCATTTTGAAGTTTTCAAATTTAAGAAACGCCATAGGTCTTGTTGCGACAAGATACGTCACTCGATCCTATCATGACATGTGACGGGATATAGTTGGGTTGCGCCAAACAAAACAAAATGTGACAATCGTCAATTTCAGGTTAACTCCGTTAACTCAACTCCGTCAATTCAAACTTAAGATCACTAAATCTATAACGCACACTTCATTACATTTAAACTAGGGTTTAAATGACGCTTAACACTTACTACATGTGTAGTCTTTCGGGATTTGCACCGAAACGCAAACGAGTTGACGCAAACGATTGATGAATAAACGAAAAACGTCAAAACAGTAATTATGTGATAATTATGTGTTAGACTTATGTGTTATGTGATAACATGGTTATAGACGTTAACTCAAGATGTAAACAAGTTAGTTAGGCTAGAAAAGTAACACTTGATAGTGGAGGGACTTGAGTGTAACTTATTATTATTATAAATATATACTAATAACCTAAACCCTAACTTATTTTCTACACTCCCAACCCCGATCGGAAACCCCCTACCCCCTCCCTCACGGCTGCCGTCCATTATACACACACATACAACATCAAATCAAGTGGTTGATTGAAGAACTAGGTGCTAGGAAGGTATATTTGATTATTCTATACATTCTTGTTGATTGATTTTGATGTTTAATGGGTTAATTGAAAACCCTAGATGAGCCGATTTCATGTATGTATGAAGTTAACATGATTGTTGTTAATTGATGATGATTTGATAACTAGATTGAATCTTGTTGCATGTAAATTGTTGTGTCTTTGATTTGAGTTCAAACACAAACCCTAATCAAGTATGTAATATGTAATTGATGTGCATGGATGGTGTTTATGGAGTCTAGAGGGTCATATGAATGCATGATAGTTCATAGGTTGTTATTATGTTGAGTTTGGATGCAAACAGTTCTGGACAAAATGTGTATTTGATGTTTAAGTGACTGTAACGAAGTGTAAACATGAAACTTGGTTGAGATTGTTGGTACTACAGTAAACTAGGCTGAGTCTAGTTTCTAAAGAATATAAACTTGTACTTTTTGGACAAGTAGAAGTTAACTTTTATGATTTTACAAAAACGTTGTGCAAAGCTGATCTGTTAGACCTGCTGTTAGGTTATGTTGTAAATTTTATATCTCATGAACTACGAGACCAATTGGGTTGGTTCCACTTCTGGAAGTTGACTCATTGAGTTAGGAACCTAACCCAAGTGGTCTTGCATTTATTTGATTTTTCGTTTAACGGGAATTGCAAATAACATTCTGTTGCGCATGAATTTGACTGTTATGAGTTTGCTGTAACGATTTGATGATTGTGAGAAAACTATGAGGAATAAAAATGTAATAAAATATGTTCTGGAAACCTAAGACGTATGTGCTTCTGTGATGATTTTTGGTAAATTAATTGAGATGCTATGATCGGTGAAATAGTACAATCTTTCTAGTAGGATTTCTGTCTCGGTGAAACTAGCTGCTGAGTTTTGTGAAAATGCATGAAATATGATACTTGCTAATTTATTATCGTGTTTTGACCAAATTGCCCTTGAGGGGAATGATTGCAAGATAATTGTCGTGTTTTGACTAAAATGCCCTTGCGGGGAATAACTGCTAATTGATTGTCATAATTTGACCAAAATGCCCTTATGGGGAATAATGGCTAGTTAATTGTTATTTGTTGACCAAAATGCCCTTACGGGGAATAATTGCTAGTAATGTACGTTATGAATACATGACACGTATATGTAACATCCCGAAATTTCCAAAATAATATCAATTATATTACCTAATAATAGAGGGAAAGTTTACTCGGGTTATCAGGAAATAAATAAAAGAATAGGAGTTGGTATGGGTCGGGCTAGTGTTGGGTAATGGATGTGGGTTATGGACTTGGATTAATAGAGATGGGTTAAATGAGAATGGGCCTTAGGTCCATGGGATGTCAGGGATATAAATACCTTAACACCCCAAAATATCTTCATTTCTATCATTATCCAAACACACACACACCCACACACACACGCCACAACTTCGCCGGCCGGGCCAAGGGAAGAATCGGGCAGATCCGAGAGAGAGAGAGAGCGATTAGTTGTGTTAACAAGTCTAACGAGATCCAAACAAGCTCAAAAAGGTATGATTCTTGATCTTTGAAGTTTAAAGATCCAAGCTTTTAGTGTATAAGCGACCGAAAATGGTCGGGTAGCGTAGTGGGTGATATTGAACCATAGCAAGGGTGTTGAAATCGCTCAAAATGCTGGAAAGAAACCGAACAGCGGCTGTCTGGGCAACTTCGCCTGCATCTGGGCAACTTCGCCTTCAACGCGATGAACTTCGCCTGCAAGCTAAGTTCGCCTGATGAACTTCGCCTGCAAGCTAAGTTCGCCTGATGGCAACTTCGCTGTAAAGTTAAATTCGCCTAACTGGTAACTTCGCCTGAGGCCAAGTTCGCCTGATGACAACTTCGCCTGAAGCCAAGTTCGCCTGATGGCAACTTCACTGTAAAGCTAAGTTCGCCTAGCTGGTAACTTCGCCTAAAGCTAAGTTCGCCTAAGGTTAACTTCGCCTAGAGCTAAGTTCGCCCGAGGGTTAACTTCGCCTAAAGCCAAGTTTGATTAGAAAATAAATTAAAAGCGATAAGTTAAAGTAAGCTAATACTAGGCCACCAGATTAGATCCTGCGAGTATTGATACGTGTAACTTGTACAGTCAGCCGAGCTCGGTTAAAGAAGGGATTTACAGCTATCAGGAAAAGAAGCAGAGTTCAGGTGAGTTTCTAGCCCCATTCCTTGTTACGTTTTCGGGGCTGTGTGCATACTCAATATGTTTGTTAATACACTTATCCTAGGAGATAAGTGTATGCCTTATGTGGATAATGTGAAAGGTGTGAATGATTGCTTGACGGTACGCGAACGATCTTCGGATATTGCACGTGCTGTCAGGTTGTAACGCTATGTATAAGGTAAGTATGTTATGTATGTTTATGTGTATGAACATGATAGAGATAATAGAAGAAAGAAATGATAATGTATGGTTGTATGGTTACGAAAAGGGTACCGAGCCCTACTAATACTCGAGGTATGATATATGGTTGTATGGTAACGAAGAGGGAATCGAACCCTACTAATATTCGAGGAAAGAGGGTACCGAGCCCTAATAATACTCGAGGAAAGAGGGTACCGAGTCCTAATAATACTCGAGGAATGTAGGGCGTAATGCTCTTTATAACGTAAGATATGAAAGTATGAAAGTAAGAAAGTATGAAAGTAAGAAAGTATAAAAGTAAGAATGAAAGAATATAATTTTATGTGTATGGTATGATATATGTGATAGATACGATTGATTGCTTGACGGTACGTGAACGATCTTCGGATATTGCACGTACTGTCAGGATATAAATAAAGATATTAATATTGTACGTAATGTAAGGATGATGTATGAACATTATGAATGACAGCTTGTCGATACGTGAACGATCTTCGGATATTGCACGTATCGTCAAGGGAAGTGATTAGCTCCTTGCATGGATATTAAATAATAACGTAAAGTATAGTGTTCCTTCTATGGAAAGTATAGTGTTCCTTTTATGGAAAGTATAGTGTTCCTTCTATGGAAAGTATAGTGTTCCTTCTATGGAAAGTATAGTGTTTTTTCTATGGATAGTAAAGTGTTCCTTCTATGGAAAGTATACAGAGTGTTCCTCCTATGGAAATTATATACAGTATGGTAATGGTAATGGTTCTTTTAATAGATATTACGTGACGATCCTCCTATGGATATTTATACGAGGTTAAGGTAGTAATATGTGTCTTCGGTTACGGGAAGAAATATATGGGAATAAATTGTATGTATGGTAGCAAGTATGTATGTAGAACAGAAGGGTAACTAGTGAAGTATGGATATGTATCTACAGATATGTATGTATGTGTATGTATTGTATGGCATTCGATTAACTAGAACTCACTCAGCGTAGCTGACTTTTAGTATGCACGCAGGTGAGCTGATTACAGAGCTAGCATGAGGATGACACACGGCATGGATTGAACGGCTGGCATCTGAAGAAAGAAGTAAAGATGTTTTAAAATTAAAGTTTTGTGTTATGGTATCAAAGAAAAGATTTAATGTTTTGTAACAAATGATTGATGTTTTATATTCCGCGAAAGGTTTTAATAAACTCTGATTTGAAGAACTGTGTTTATGAGTAAATCCGACACGAAAGTAGGGCTACCGGGTTCGGGGCCTTACAGTATATGATTGCTTACACATGTGATGTGTCACAAAAACACTTGTTAAAGTCACACACGATTCACAAACGAAACACGAAACATGTTATGTGCATAGGTATTATGTGCCGGGTCTAGAGACTCGATAATATTCCGACACTTAGAAAAATCTCTTTGTTGTTTTAGAACGTTAGAGAGAGTTTTTCGGTGACGCGCATCTTGGTGATTTATTTTGGGAAATTCTTCGCAAACAGTGAGTTTCACTTTCCCCTCTTTAAACTGTTTTCAAACGTTTTTCACTTGGGGGAGATAACATACTCCACAAGCATTTAAGATTTTGTTATAAATTATATATCACTTGTAAAGGCTAAGTGGCAAACGAAATATTTGAAGTCCTACACATCGAACCGGTTAATATTTAGAATAGCGAGTCACTGTTGAGTAGTACTACTGGGTTTGACAAACCCCACCCAACGCTAAACTCGACTGGAGGTCGAGCGGGTGTAATTTTGGCTAACACGTACCATGGTCTGGAGGACCTGGTGACAAGGCACTTATTAAACGAGTCAGCTTCGGTGTCGAACACTTAGTAATACTTGTTGTATAGACTAGCTACCTATCGATATATAATTTGACATAACACTATCTGGTAACGCAAAACGCCGTAACGTTGTTACGCAAAACGCTTAACGCAAAACGCTGTAACGCTGAACACAAACGCTAAACGATTTATTTTTATATAACTTGTGAACTCACCAACCTTGTGTTGACACTTTTAGTATGTTATTCTCAGGTAGCCGAGGCGGGCGCGCGGTTTAGGAACATGCATTGATTGAAAACGCTTTTGTCCTGCAAACTTATTTTTAACGGTTATCTTTGGTTTTAAGTCGTCCTGCGTGACGCAACTTTTGATTAAAGGTTTTTACGCTTCCGCATTTAATTACTCGTAAACGTTTTCATGGTTTTGAAACTTTATTTTATGGTTTGATTATAACTGATGATTCCGATCCTGCCAGTTCACACCCTCTGACGGTAAAACTCCGTTAGTGGATTTTGAGGGTGTGACACAAAAGCCGTCTTTTGGCTTAAAATGACTATAAAAGTATGATTTTTCCACAAAAATAAGAAGAATTTGCGGATAGGCACAAAAATACCTCTTGAGACGTGTTTTTTTAAACGGTCATAATCATTGTAACAGTTAAAATTTTAATTTTAAAGAAGAAAAACGATAGACTATTTTGTTTAAAATCATTGATCTATCACGCTATTATGATCATGAATATTTCTTCCTATAGAATTAATAATAAAAATGATATGATAGATAAAGCAGTCTATGATAGCAACTAATTTATAATTAGTCAAAAAATAGGTTCACTAACTACTTTGAAAATAAAAATTAAAACACACAAATGCACATGAATTAACTACAACTTTTTTTATTCTAAGAGTCTCCAGTATAAAAAGGGGTTGAACATTGAATGCAATGGATTAAAATTCTTTTTGAAAGGCTCATGTCCTACTTGTGTAATCAAATCACATATATCTATATATCTGTGTCTTTCAGGATTTGAACATTCAGCCTCTAAACTAGAGGGAGATGCGCCTTACCACACTAACACAACTACACAAGTTAGTCAAACTCGTCATTTTGATTTGGTACATACTTAGATCAAAACCAGCAATCCGCAACCAAATAGCTCTAAAACCAAAAATTTGAAGAGTTCACTATCAGTCCATCACACTCAAATAATTCTTTAGAAAGTTTCCTGTGCATAGATATTGTTTTCCCCATTGATAAAGCTCTTTTATCTACAGAATAATTGAGTAGATATTAGACCATCACCGACGCAAAGGCTCATAGGCGGCTCCACGCACCTGTATGCCAAGTGAAAAGCCAACAAACGCTCTCTCTCCTCCCACGGATCCCTTCTCTTGATCCACGTCAAGCGCTCTCCCACGGACCCCTTTTCATGTCATGTCGGAGCATTAGAGATGGTCTTATATATTATATCAAACAAATAAAATCACAAAATCTTGAATCTAGGTGGAAAAACATTTATTGGAGGCCTAATCAAATTTAAGTAGCATATATGGAAATTAAATCAATCAAATACTATACCATAAGAAACTTATTAAAAAAAGGTATGAAATAAACATTATATTAAGGATAAGCATACCAATATATCATGCAAGATCAAAACCCTAGATTGAAAAAAGATGATAAATTATCATGAGGTAATGATGAGGAATGTGAGATATTCAATTAGTCAATTAGTCAAATATAGCATCAATACAAAAAAGCAGACAGATGAGGCTAAAAGACTGACAATCTAATCAATAACCACAAAACAGAAACCTTTTTTAATTAATTTGATGATGATCTAGAGTAGTAATGATTAAATAACCTTTCTAAGTAGCATCTTGTTTTTGGTAGTTGATAGATTTATAGACCTCATCATTACACCAATCTTCTCCTTCATAATTTCACCTATCAAATTCTATTCACAAGAAAAAAAAAATCATCACATGTTCATTAATTAAAACTCTAATAAGATTGAATCTTGATCATGAAACAAAGTGGCTTGTTGCAAAAAGATATTCCATGATTTCTTTTAAGTAAAGGAAGAACAATTGTGGGGAATGAAGCCTGGTCCGAGGACACCAGATTCAACAATTAAGAAAACTGGGTATAACCAATGGAGCGAATTCATCGGAAAAGGGATATACTCCAATTTTCGATGGAATCTTTCATGTTATACTCCAGTTTTCTTGTAGTGCGTTTATGATCAATAGAGATTGATCATGGTGCTTATGAATTTTTGTGTTCTCGAGCCAGACAACGTTCCCCACAAAAGAAAGAACTTCCTGCTTGACTAATATCATGATCATGTATGTATAATTTACATGAATCAATGGAGAGTAGTGTGTGTATGAGTGTGTGAAAATGGTGGAGGATGAGAGGTATAAAGAGAGAGAGGTGTGAGGTAGGATGAGGTGGTGTGTTGATAAAAAGACAAGCAAAGTCATAAATGCAAACCAAACACAGCCCCCACCTTCTCTGTTCATCTCTATATGTGAGACCTATGCATCTTGTTTCCTTTTCAAAACTCTTTTTACCATGTAACGTTTTTTTTATTTTTTATTTATTATTATTACTGTTATTAATTACAGGTGATTTGTACATAGCACGTTTTTGTCTTTTTGAAGTGGGAACATGAAAATGTTTGTTATTAGCAATAATTAGTAACTTTCCCCACAATGTGAATGTGTTACATACTTACATACTTTACACTTCACACCACCAAGTTTCTTGACCAGCCGGGTACTCAATAACAAGATTTAGGGCATGTTTAAGAACACCAAAAGCAAAAGCATAGAACTTATTCTTGTGTTATAATTGACATTATTACACTCTTATTACTCCATTTGTCCCGGTCAAAGTGTCTTAGTTTGATAGACACAAAGTTTAAGGTAGATTAAATTAGTGTTTTCTTTGCTTACCAAATGACAATAATGCCCTTGAAAATTGGGTCCATCAATATTGTTTATTAATGTTAGTTGTTTGTGTTTAAGGATAAACTTGGGAATTAACTAATAAATTTTGAAAATAGACATTTGTAATAGGACAAATAAAAAAGAAAATGTTGACATTTTTAATGAGACGGAGGGAGTATATTTTAGTTACTTGTTTTTAAGCATTCATCCTTGGGCAAGATGGCCACACACATTGGCAGATATAGAAGAAAAATTTGGGGGTATTTTAGAAATAAAAAAGAATTTGCTCAGGGGTGTCATAATGCATAAAATTGATTTTTAATAGGGTTGGGTATCAACTAGACCTTTAAACATCGAAAATTCGTATAAGCCTAATTGATTAACTCAACTTGATTAACACGAATTGCATTGGTTCCAATTTAGCTTGTCATCAAGAATTCGAAAAAAAACACGAGGTTTAGAATTTTTGGACAAGTGTAGTGTGTAACCGAATTATTTTTATCAATTAAAATTTTTTTAAAACCGATATATCAACCCAACAACCACGATATCTTAACAACCCAAACCCAACGAACCCAATTATAATACGGATAGATTATCGGATACAATAACATATAAAGAAACCGAATAAACCAGACTCGAACTAAGCATGTGATTATGTGAATGACTTAAGCAGGGAAGAACAAGATGAACATTTGGAACATGAATTGAAAAGAAGAATTTATAAAAGATTAAAATATAATGCCTAGTTAATTATGCATGAAAACTTAAATAATTTTGTTAATTATTGGTTTGACTAATTGGGTCTATTGGACCCACTGCTTACTGTACTGCTATGAGAGTATATGACTTGCATCAATCCTACGACCGACCAGAGTGTACAGCCACACGTTTTGGCACTTTTATGACCGAGTCAGTAACACGTAATTATTAAGTTATAATTTCTCAGTTGGTGTAATTGAAACTTAAGAATGGTTGTTGTGAGGAGGGGTAATAAAGCGTAACGTGACTGTCACATTAGTAATGTCTTTTAATTAACTCAACTCACTCGACTAATTGGCGCCCTTAACGCCCTGGAGTTAAGGTCCGGCCACCTTAGCTTTGTCACCCCCTTTAGCGCCCTACAACAAGTAGCCTATCAATTATGTGAGTTTAGTTAAGATTTTATAATTTATAATGACTTGTTTAAAATGTCATATCTTTGTGACTTCATGTATTAGGTCGTGTGTTATGGAAGCGTCAAAAGGGCACTAGTCACCGGGTAATTTGGCACTTCGGGCTGGAACAACACGTACCCCACACGGTTGTAGCACGATGAGCATAGTTGTGAGAGCGATATCGGGGACGTGAGAGGGGAGGGTGTACATGCATTGGGATGTGTGAAAGCGTTGTTATGTCCGAACTTCAATAAAAATAAATTTAATCTATATATATCAACTCAAAAATCTATCCAACCCCCTCCCAATATATAAAATCTTTCATATTTTGTTATACACTCTCTAAGAGCATTCCTAACATGCCCTCCATATAATTGTGAGTTGGTTATATTATATAAAGTAGTGGTAAACGATCGTGAGTGGATGAAATAGTAAATATTTTGATCATGAGTAAATTTGGATAAACAATGTTCTTCATATATAATTTTTTTATGTTTTTTAAAAGTGGCTGTGAGTGGATGAGAGAGGAAATTTAATAATAAAAATGTAAAAAAATATATTTAGTTGAAAATGAGAGATAAAATGTAGTGCTTTAGTGTAATTATAGAGATAAAGATAGAAATGCTACTGGGAATACTCTAATAGTTTTAAACATCCTTCTTCATACAACGCTGAATCCCTACAACAATGTTTATCGCCCCCAATTTGATGCTGATGATTATGGTTTTGGCTTAAGCGAATGGAAAATACCAACCCAAACATTCACATGGGTTGACAAGCTAAACCACACCTACCATTGTACTCAAAATATGACCACACAAGAAAAAACAAGCCACGACATCCGCTCTTGAAGGCGCGGCACACATAATTACTCGGTGGACAGTTGATGAGGAAGTGACGCTGGCTCAATCTTGGGTGGACGTGCCTGAGGACCCAAAATTAATGGTAACGTTTTATTTTAATCTTTTAGTAATGTTTTAAATTTATTTTTTATAACGTACAAGGAATAACCAAAATACAAATTTTTATAAACGCGTTTGAGAAAAGTTTCATGCAAGAACGAGCACAGGTGAGTACACTTCCGATAATATGAATAGGGTTATTTAAAAAAAAATGGCTATGATGTCCACTTGTTTACACATACTTGTTATTGTGGCGTTTATTCCTTTAGGGTAAGATTAATATTACAGTAAACATCAATCTCCAGCTTTCTACATTGAGTCACTAGATGTGGCAGACAGACTTGTTCTTGTTTCATATCTTTACTTGATGTGGATGTCACAAAAAGATATTTTCCACTGGTACACTGTACATGTGATATGTTTTATAACTTATATGTGCTTTGTCAAATATGAGTTATTAGCCTGATTTGTTTAGGTATAACACTTTGATTGCTAATTTATGTTTGCGATTTAGTACCGGTACAAGTTGGTTTGTCTACGTAACACATGTTTGTTTTTGTTCTACATATGATTTTTTTTTATAATTTTGGAGTTGCCGAATTTATATTTTTGTTTAGTTCCAGTGCCATAAATTGACACCGACCGAATTTGCATAGATTCACAAACACATCATACAATTTTACCAGCCAACTATATATCGTTTTAAATATGTTGATTTTAATTATAAGTTATATGAGTGTCAATATTATTCTGGGTGTTTACCAATTCATTTTTTTGGTTATTATTACCATAACTAACCTAACAAATACCGAATGAATTCATTCTTGTCGTTACACCGTCGCAAACCGAGAGGTTTTGTTAATTACTTTATAGTTTATGCTTAGTAAAAGACTTGATAGAACAAACGAAGCATGTAGGAAATGTTAAAGTTATATAACAATTTGAGGACGAAATAATAATATTAAATTATAAATACACTTTTTTGAAAGTGCACCTTTTTTTAAGTTTTTGACTTTTCTTTCTACTTTTTAGAAAGCTTTAGAAATGGGACCTATATCTATTGCCGTGTCTTTCAAGGTTGACCAATTTTACCCCAATTATCCAACAATTACTGTCCGACTTTTATATAACACTGTATTTAAATTTAAATAAATTTAATCCTCTTAAGTGTTAGGTAAATTATATTTTTCGAAATCTACAAGTGTTTAATGTTTAGAAATGTATCCCTCATTCACATCCATTTGTGTTTGTCATTCAAAAATGTACAACCACAAGTGTGTATCATATTATAATAATATCATTATTGTAATATTCTTGTAGCTTTTCTTATCTCTGAATCTTCATTCGGCTATCTTTCCAATTCCACTTTCAAAATATGTTATTTTCTTGGTTTTATGTTATAAGGTCTGACATCTTACACGTCTTTTCTACTTCAAATTAAAACAATGTTTAGAAATAACTCCATTAACGAAGCTTGATCGAAGAGGCTTAAACAAAAAGAGAGTCCTCAATCGCTTGTGCAAGCTGCGGTGAATCACCGATGTTTGCGGATCATTTAGGTTTTTCTTTTAAAACAAGTAAGAACAGACTTTCATTAACTAGACAAACAGTTACAAAACAACATCAACAAGGTGTTGAGTAACAACTTTAAGTCACAAGGATGACTCTTTCTTACCAATTACAACTATCCGAAACTCCTATATGAACAATTACAAGTATCCAAGGAACGAGTGAACGACATAACCAAAAGTGCCCAAAACTCGTAGCACCCCCAAGAGCTTGAAGGTCAGGCTTATCCAAAAATAAACGAATACCTTAATACCTTCTTATCGAGATTAAGCTTGGTTGAGAACACATACTTGTGAATCACCCACTGCACTTTGCGAATAGAACTCATATATTCATGGTGCAAGTTACCTTCATGGCGCAACTAGCAGCTCGGTTGTGAGAGTATTAGGCTTTCCAAAGACATTGATTTGGTCTAAATTTCATTAGAAGTTAATACCGACTACTTTCATGACAACCATGTCGCTTGTTCGAAAAACATGTAACGGTAAAGTTTTCAACAACAAATTCCAAAACATGATAAAGCATCCGAAAATATAAATGTGAACACTTAGATATAGGATGAGAAAATTAATGTTGTTGGATTATGTGGTACGACCTAGCTTATCATTGTCACTAGCAACATAAATATCCACATAGATAGAACAAGCATACTATGATTAGCTTGCCTAATGAGTTTGATATCACACTCACAATGGTTATGGTATGGGTTACAACTTAGAATGACTAGAACTATGAAGTATATATATTGGACAAAAATGTGTGTAACTAAAATGAGTAGTGATAGTCATTGTTAGGGATAAATTCAAGGTTCGTTTTAGCCATCTTTTACTTGAAATTGAACCGAACCACTAACTACGGTTTTGAGAAAAGACAACCGAGACGAAACACTTTAATAGTTAGACATATACAAGTTTCAAACTTAAATGGATACAACTATATTATGTAGTTTAAAACACAAATAACATGCTTTGTGCAAGTCGCATTGATTCATGGTTAACAAAGTTTCTATGACCATATGATGATACTAAATAAGTTAAAAAAAAAAAACTTACGGCTGCAGACGATGCGTGAATCTCCCTATAATCTTCAACTTCGTCAGGAAACAACGCTTGTTCAAGTTCCTCTTGAAGGTGCCTCCGCAGTCCCTATTGACAAAAACAATGAGACATACACATATATAATATATGCACATAATCGATACATGACGCACACATTTACATATTAGAATGCTATATACAAAACACACATTATAGTAGAGAGAATCCTACAGAACTGAATACTGAATCAGTTGTTCTTACTAGCACTTGATTCTTAAAAAAAACACAATGTTTTAAATATAAATCGCAATGCCTCACCGAGTAAATTATAAACTTCTTTTCATGTTTTCGAAAAAATATGAAAAACTTTACTATATGCATGCTGGAAAGCATCATAGACGATTCGGAACCAAATACCACGCGTCCTTTCTCAATCATTTAACAATTAAAAAGGTTGAATCCTTTATTTAGCCCATATTCATCCAATCATTGAGTTTTTGTCCAATAAACAAGTGACACGTCAGAAAAGCCAGCTAAGCCTTAGCCGTCACTTTATGTGCATGGACTTTTGTGAAAAGTAAACGAGAGCTACTTTTAGTCTACATCCTTAACCAAAAAAAAAACAAGAGTAGACACTCCTATAAGATCCATTCAAACGTGTAAAGTATGGAAGTATGGATAAGTTTAACCTAATGTAATGGTTAATTGGTTATTGTCACATGTGTCAAGGACTAGACTAATTTAGAAAGTCAACCGAAATTAGAACAATCGCACATGGCCAATTTATAATTCAGGGATTTGATCTAGTTGAACACATGATTAACAAATGAAACAAAATCAATTTGTCTAGAGCCATACATGAAAATTTTGTAAAATAATAACCTTTAAATAAGTTTAATCCAATCAATAAATACTTGACTCTAAGTCAATATATATTTAGCCAAAATATTCAATCAATACGCATTTAACCCAACATTATTTTAGCCTAATGCATGTAAATTAATTTTGTTTTGTTTATAATTATCATAGTTATTGTCGATCTATCGTATTAAATAAAAATATTTATCTCTTTAATCTAACTATTTAAGATTATTCATTTTGAGGGGCCCCCCTCCCGGCGTCTCAGCCCAAGCTTCGCCACTGGGTGTTATGGATCGGAAACGAAACAAAATTTTAAAAATGAAACTGGGTTGCATCAGTTGACTCGGGTCATCAAATCACTTAAAAACCCAAGACAACTGGAATATCGTATCCACGAGTAGTAATGATTAGTATTACACGTATCGTTTTATTAAGAAAAATAAAACACAAAGGTTCATAGTTTCTTGCTTTTAAGTTTAAAATCCTAAAGAAATATGGTTCTCGGTTTACCATGTTTATTCAACTTACTCTTTCTCAACGTAAGCATCAAACATGTATAATTGTTCCATGATGTCGGAATAATCCTTCAACAAGGCTCCGTCGAAATAACCATCGTTTGCTAAGACAATGTTTAACGGGCATTATATGGGTGATAAAATCTCCTGAGCATTATAAAAGGCATGAGTATTTCTACAATAAAGCTAATATGTGTCCTGAATAGGTAATAATTGAATGAAGAATATTATCCATTACGCATGTGTTTTTACTAAAAAAAGTGATGATGATGTGACGGAAAATACTCATTAAAGGGCGTAAACCTTTTCACATGGCCTAAACGCCATGAAGATTCGCCTTTGACGAGCATATGAGTGTTGGTTGTTAACAATAGACAAATCAAAGCCCGATAAACAATTTGTTTTTATCTCATTCTTACAATGTCAAGTTCTCTGCACATGTAGAGTGAAAGAAAGTCCGTGCTTCACGACGGCTGTGTGGTGGAAAGTGGGACTTCAGTCGGTATCGCTTTGGTAGATTGCCATATTGAAAGCTTGTGAGGTTGTTTGTAAAACTTTATGAATTTGAAGGTTATCATATTGAAAAAAAGTCGTAAGATTTTGTAACAAACTTATGGGATGGTAAATGTTAATGCAAAAATGGTGGTGACACATATTCTAAAAATTGTCAAATAAATACATAGAAATATATATAACTCTTATAAAGCACTTACAGCTTAATATCAACAAAAAAAGCTTTATGATATTACATCATATATAGCTTAGAAGATTTATTTACTAAGTTATCAGCACTCGATTATTATTTTTACTTAGTTTCTAATTGTTGTATTAAAAAGGTTCTCTTTATTTATCACTACATTAAAAAAAGTATATTATTTATGTTTATGTTATATTATGCTATGGTTGTGGGTATGATTATGTTTATGTTCATTTATTGCATGGTTAATTGGTGCCGCAAGACTTCATTGGGGGTGGGGGGGGTGTTGGTATCATCAATGCCGATCAAATTCGTGTCTTTTATGTTACCGTCAATACCAACCGAATTCGCATCGATTCTCTGTATTGGCTCATGGGTTTTGTTTTGAATTTTATTAACTTTATAATATAATATATTTTAAACTTTTATTATCCATAACAAACATTCACTATTTTTTAAAAGTGTTGGCAGGGGATTGCCTAAACCAACAAAATCCATAACTATTTGTTTGTCATTACAACCATAAGAACTTGACTACTACTTTTACCCTACTTTTACCCCTTGCCGTGTAGAAATGGTACGGTTCGTGGTTTCCAAAAGGGAGGTACTCAGTGTCCTTTACCATCAGAAGATGGTATGCCGTTTTGTGGTTTCAAGAAAATGATAGTCGATGTCCATCACCACGTGGAGATGGTCCGCTCTGATCTGGTTTCCAAGAAGATGATAGCCGATGTCCATCACCAAGTGGAGATGGTCCGCTCTGGTCTGGTTTCCATGTAGATCCGGCTATCATCTACATGGAAACCAGACCAGAGCGGACCATCTCCACGTGGCGATGGACATCGGCTATCATCTACATGGAAACCAGACCAGAGCGGACCATCTCCACGTGACGATGGACAACGGCTATCATCTTCTTGGAAACCAGACCAGAGCGGACCATCTCCACGTGGCGATGGACATCGGCTATCATCTACTTGGAAACCAGACCAGAGCGGACCATCTCCACGTGGCGATGGACATCGGCACGTGGAGATGGTCCGCTCTGGTCTGGTTTCCAAGTAGATGATAGCCGATGTCCATCGCCACGTGGAGATGGTCCGCTCTGGTCTGGTTTCCAAGAAGATGATAGCCGTTGTCCATCGTCACGTGGAGATGGTCCGCTCTGGTCTGGTTTCCATGTAGATGATAGCCGGTGTCCATCGCCACGTGGAGATGGTCCGCTATGGTCTGGTTTCCATGTAGATGATAGCCGGTGTCCATCGCCACGTGGAGATGGTCCGCTCTGGTCTGGTTTCCATGTAGATGATAGCCGGTGTCCATCGCCACGTGGAGATGGTCCGCTCTGGTCTGGTTTCCATGTAGATGATAGCCGGTGTCCATCGGCACGTGGAGATGGTCCGCTCTGGTCTGGTTTGGTTTCCAAGTAGATGATAGCCGATGTCCATCGGCACGTGGAGATGGTCCGCTCTGGTCTGGTTTCCAAGTAGATGATAGCCGATGTCCATCGGCACGTGGAGATGGTCCGCTCTGGTCTGGTTTCCAAGAAGATGATAGCCGATGTCCATCGCCACGTGGAGATGGTCCTCTCTGGTCTGGTTTCCATGTAGATGATAGCCGGTGTCCATCGCCACGTGGAGATGGTCCGCTCTGGTCTGGTTTCCATGTAGATGATAGCCGGTGTCCATCGCCACGTGGAGATGGTCCGCTCTGGTCTGGTTTCCTTGTAGATGATAGCCGGTGTCCATCGCCACGTGGAGATGGTCCGCTCTGGTCTGGTTTCCAAGTAGATGATAGCCGATGTCCATCGCCAAGTGGAGATGGTCCGCTCTGGTCTGGTTTCCAAGTAGATGATAGCCGATGTCCATCGCCACGTGGAGATGGTCCGCTCTGGTCTGGTTTCCAAGTAGATGATAGCCGATGTCCATCGCCACGTGGAGATGGTCCGCTCTGGTCTGGTTTCCAAGAAGATGATAGCCGATGTCCATCGCCACGTGGAGATGGTCC
Source organism: Bidens hawaiensis (assembly GCF_021521415.1). Classification (NCBI taxonomy): domain Eukaryota; kingdom Viridiplantae; phylum Streptophyta; class Magnoliopsida; order Asterales; family Asteraceae; genus Bidens; species Bidens hawaiensis. The sequence continues at coordinate 267,917 of NW_027491617.1, read as the reverse complement.
GCTCTGGTCTGGTTTCCATGTAGATGATAGCTGGTGTCCATCGCCACGTGGAGATGGTCCGCTCTGGTCTGGTTTCCATGTAGATGATAGCCGGTGTCCATCGCCACGTGGAGATGGTCCGCTCTGGTCTGGTTTCCATGTAGATGATAGCCGGTGTCCATCGCCACGTGGAGATGGTCCGCTCTGGTCTGGCTTCCAAGAAGATGATAGCCGGTGTCCATCACCACGTGGAGATGGTCCGCTCTGGTCTGGCTTCCAAGAAGATGATAGCCGGTGTCCATCACCACGTGGAGATGGTCCGCTCTGGTCTGGCTTCCAAGAAGATGATAGCCGGTGTCCATCACCACGTGGAGATGGTCCGCTCTGGTCTGGCTTCCAAGAAGATGATATCCAATGTCCATCACCACGTGGAGATGGCCCGCTATTGTTTGGCTTCCAAGAAGGCGGACTATCACTAGGTGGAGATGGTCCTTTTTGTGTTAGCAATGACATTGGTTGATCGATTTTATAAAGTTCTGAAGCTTGAATGAAATAAACATCTTGATGAACAAACAAAATAAGAAAACAAAGAGTTTGAATGATGGTAGACCTCATCTTAATATTAAGCGAAACTAGAAGTGTATGTATGCTTGCATTTGCTTGTTATGTTGCATTTTATAGGCACGACAAACTTCATGACTCTTTATTAGGTTTTATTATTACGCCATATATAAAATATTCATTGTTTTACTAATTTTACAATCTTTATTATGTTTTATTATTATTACATATATGAAGCATTCATTGTTTTACTAATTTTACATGGTCATATTTTCTTCCCTTTTTGATAATATTTTTTTATTTATTAATGGCATAATATTTAATGATTACAAAATAAAATCTACTTATTCGAATAAAGTAAAATAATTGTGACACAAGTCAGTTTATGGTTAAAACTCACAACTTTTTTCCCTTCAAATCTTAGTTGACAATAATATATGTCCATATTCACTTTCGTTTTACATTTTATTTGTATTATATCTATACATTTTTATAAAAATAAATATTAAAATATAATTTTACTATATATTCCAAAAATATTCGTATTACCCATTTTTTACCCTTAAAAAAATTGAGCAAATGTAGTTAATTTGTACTAAACAACCTATTTACCAACTTTTAACTCGTAACAGTCAAAATTAAGTTCCACAAAAAACCGAAACAATCCTTAATAAAAAAACCAAGAAACTAAATATGGTAAATTGTTACGGGTTAAAGTGTTTACTTGAAAGTGTTGACTTGATGAAAGTTAGAACTTTAAACATAATTTGGGTTTTAAATTTATTTTCAATGACACTTTCAGAAAAAACTCAAAAGGTTCGGGATTTGGTAAATTGACTATTTTTCCTTCGACTATTAAAATTTAAGAATAGATGGTGAACACTTACGACATTCCACCTCAGGCCTATCAATGCTTCTAACTTGTATCAAATTTGAAACATTTGTGTCAGCATTAACTTTTCCTTCTATGGTGATCAGAACTTTGTATGGGAAGCATGTCATGCAAAACTATGCTCAAATGAAGCAAAACATTCATAAATTGAATGAGTTAACATGTTATTATTTATGTTGTCAAACATATCAAACTCTTTTTCATGATTTAGTACAGAAAAACATAGTTCTTGAATAAAATTCGTCGTTAAAATTTAATGTTTTTCTTTCCTTCTATGGGTTATAAATTGATTGATATATCAATAAAGATAACGCTTATTCAGTATTTAGTATTTAGGTTGAGTGGTCTGAACTAATATTGTATAAGAAGTCTTCTTCCTGAATTCTTTCAATTATACGGCTATGATACTGACAATGAAAGTTTCAATAAAAGGAACGTTTGGGTACGTTTTTGCACGTGCATTTTTTTATTAAGTTAATTTTTATAAAATCATTTTGTTATATAAATAAAATCAATTTATATACACATAGTATAAATACAAATATAAATGTAATACATATTTTTCTTATACGTTATTTAATAATTTTATTTACTTGTAATTTTATAATTTAGATAATCCGTGTGTTACACGGGCTCTAAAACTAATAAAAAGATATTAAAATATGAGATGATTTTACATTAATGGTATTAAAGTTATAAGCTTGTATTATGGTTGTTCTTTAGAGCATTTTGAGTGCATCATTTGACTTGGTTGGTGGTCCAACTCAATTTATAGCATGGTTTTAAAAGTCTCTAGACGAATTCTAAGCGGTTAACTGGGAAATTGAGTGTATTCAAAATACGTTGGAGTACTCAAACATGTTAAATATAAAGAAAATTAATTTTTTGATATTATATATATGTTAAATATCATAAGTTCACTAATACTTTTAACAAAATAGATTAATATCAGTATAAATAAGATAACTATATTTTTAAATACTAAGTTATTTTAAAAAATGCTAATCATTAATTTAAAAAACGATATTTGTTTTTTCAATAACCGGCTAGCTAGATTTGATTCCGGCTGAGGATGGTCGCCTTGATTGATTTTTAATAACTAGACGGAGTTAAAAAAATCGCTTCGACACCATTCCTTGTAGGATTATTAGGGAGTATTCAGCATTGTAAACCTACTTTTACAATATTGTTTTATAGTAACTTTGGGTAAAAATTAATTTGAGAACAATGTACTACTACGCACGTAATTTGTGAAAATTTATTACCTCTAATAACAAAGTGCAATACAATAAAAAGTTTAAATATTTACAAATAAATAGAAAGTAAATAGTAAATTAGCAATAACATAATTTTAGAAGATACTTATTATTATAAGTTTGTTTAATTCTAAGTTTAGAAAGAATGAGGTCTAAGACAAAACTTGCAGCTTTTTGAAGAAAGAGTTATATATGGAGGGTAAAGTTAAAATGTTAAGGGAGATAAAAATGAAAAGTGTGATAAAAATTTGTGATCACACAAAAATTCCTTAAAAAAATTAAAAACAATAAAATAAATCATAACTCAACATATAAACAAAAAATTAAAAAACTAAAATGTTTCAATGCCTTTTGAGTTAAAAAAACCCTCCAAAGAAGACATAATGCCGAGAAAAAAAAACAATAACGAAAATAAACAAAAACATAATGATAAATAAAAAAGTACACAATAAACCGAAAAATATAACACAATACCAAGCAAAATATAACAAACTGTTGAGTAATATAACAAATTATTAAGTAAAAAAAAACACAATGTTAATGAAAAAAATACACAATCAAAGACAATAATAAACAAAAACACAATGATAAACGAAATAATACAATGATATTTTTTTCCAACATTGTGACTTTTTTAGAACGAGCGAGACAGGAGAAGCGTTCTTGTTTTTTTACCTTTTTATTTCCTTTTTAGCTTTGAGTTATGATTTTTTAATTAACTTTTTATATTTTTAGGGGTTTCTTTTGTGTCCACAAATCATATTCTCATTATTCTAATTTTTGTTCTCATTTATAGAATAACACGACCTAATATATAGAGCGAATTGTTAAAATTCAAAGGGAGACAAAAATAAGGAGTGTGAGAAATATAGGACTATACAAGCCGTATAGACATGTGGGGGTTGTGTATGAGGATCACATCCCAAAAGCATAATCAATGATGAAAATAAATAAAAAACACAATGATAAATAACAAGAAACAATGATTTTTTCCCTCGACATTTTTTTAATAACGAGGAAAACTGTTTAAAACATTTTTGTGTTATACCTTTTTTCATTTTTGCATTAAGTTTTGAGTTACTCTTTTTAGGAATTTTTTTTTTGCTACAAATTCTTCTCGTCTTTTCTATTTTCGTCCTTATTTGTAGAATAATCTGACCCAAGATATGCGATAGTTAATACTACTTTCTTTACTCAAATTATTTTAATTGTATGTTATCAATATATATCAAAAGTTAATAAACTCGTTATAAATAATATTCCTTTAGAAAGCATGATATAATTTACAGCTCAATTAATTTTATTTTTATATATTTTTTTAGAATTACAATTTTTTGTATTTAGGCTACCGTACTCTCCAAATTTGGAGAGCTCCGTTGTGTGACATCTGACCCGATCCGACCCGACCCAGGTACCCGTTTCTCTGACCCGATCTCTTTCTTTTATGATTTAATATATATTTATACTTATACTTATAAATAATAATATATACTTCCTTCCCGCCTCTATCTCTCTCTTTCTTTCCGCCGTCCCGTCCCTCTCCTTCTCTCTTTCCGCCTTCTTTTCCCTCTTGTCGCCGTCCCGCCCTTACGCCTTGTTTCCCTCTTTTTCTTCTAACTCTTTGCTTGTCCTTTGGTTCTTCCCGCCTAAGGTTGTCTGCGCAGCTCCACGCGCCAGACCCCTTACAAGGAATCCTGCGTGAAGACCACCTGTTTCAGCGATACGCGAGACGAACTCTTCTCGCAGCGCGCTAAGAATTGTAATTCTTCTCGCAGCGCGCTAAGAACGGTAGTTCTTCCCGCGACGCGCTAAGGATTGTAGTTCTTCTCGCAGCGCGCTAAGAATCGTAGTTCATCCCTCGACGCGCGAAGAATTATAGTTCTTCCCGCGGCGCGCTAGGAATTTTAGTTCCTCCCGCGGCGCGCTAAGAAATGTGATTCTTCCCGCGGCGCGCTTAGAAATGGTAGTTCTTTCCGCGACGCGTTAAGGTTAGTTCTGTCTGCCTTCGCGCTCGCGCTCTCTTGACCTTCTGTGTCTGCCTTCGCGCCTTAGCCTTCTCGCGCTAAACCCTTTGAGTTTTCTTCTGTTTAATCTAGCCGTTTGCTTTTGTGTTGTCTTATCTTTTGTGCTGTTGACCTAATCTGCTTTATGTCTGAAAAGTTACTTTCGGCGCAGCATGCGCACCAACCCCATTGGTTGGCAGAAAAAGTGACTGACATTATCTTTTGAGATCTGCTTTTTCCATGCTTGACCAGTACCTTTATCTGACCCGCCCATGCTTTTTACTGTTCCCTGTCAGCTTTATCTTGCCTCTGCAGCTGCCATATCTTTCCATATCTTTTGCTTTTGGAATCTTTTACTTTTTGAGATCTTTTCCCCTTTTTCTAGGGATTGTGTTCCCTAGGGTTTCTCTATAAATAATAGTATTATTTTTCATAACACATCACACACAAACACTTAATCTCTCCTGTTCTCTTGCCCCTTGCTCTCTCTGCCGCCTCCCTCTCTGCCTCCGTCTTCCTCCCTGTTCTGCCCTGCTTTTCCGGTAATATATATTATATATAATAATTTACTTATTAATTATGCTAACTTATAATCAAGACTTAAAACAAATCATTAAAACAATAATCTTATTTATAGGTTAACTTGTGCTTGTTTAAAGTTGGTTCTTGCTTTATCTTACACCGCATCGTTTATCATGTGAGTAATCTCGTACCTAATCCCTTTTTGCTTTTAATGTTTTGGGATGTTCATGTGTTCATACAAACTTAGAGTCTTAAACTTGTTTATGAACTTTAGTCGCGCAGTATCCCATGTGTTGAGGACGTAGACTTGGCTGTTTATTTGTATGTGTGGATCATTAACCGTCTTGTCGGTCTATTCCGCAGTTTTCATGGTACCATTAGATGAACACGGGAGAACTATCGTTTATGATTTTCTCTTTTGTTTACACATGCACAGTTAGTCTTGTTTGTGAGCTCAATTGTGAGCACTGGCAGTCTTATGAATCTTAGAGTTGGTCCCGATCAGATTACACCCTTGTTGAAAACCAGACATACACATGTTGCGCGCAGATTTTATTGTTATCTATGTATTGTATTAAACTTGATTTCTCACCAACACGCAAGTGTTTGACGTTTATTTTAACACATGTTCAGGGTTGCAGTAGCTGTTTTGGAGCTTGTGGACACATAGGAAGTTTTCTTTATTTTGGACCTAGATTAAAATGTATCAAGACAAGTTATTGCTGTTCGAATATTATGATTTATAATATATTGATTTATGTTATCTTGTGTTTACCCTGCGCGTGCGCGAATGAATGTATTTATTAAATATTGACACCCAATAGTGTCACGAGTAATGAAACAATATGTGGCGCCCCGATGTATAATCCGCCTTTGGTCGGGGTGTTACACGTTGCCCCACTCTGGGCAGACTATGCCGTCTTAACGGGCTCACGCTGACTTTCAGAGTTTGTCTTGAACGTTCCCCTGAGAAACCATACCACTGACTGCCGCTTGGCAGCCGTTGTGCCACCACAAGAGCATAACTCTCTGGCGTAACACACAGTGGGACGAAAATCCAGATAGACTCGGGGTTCAAACTAACAACCTTTGGCACAATGTTATAGTTCAAATCCTTCGTTGCCAATATTAACCCATAGTGACACAAATGAAATTCGAACTTAATTCTCCATTGGAGAACCCAAGGCTTCCACCACTAGGCCGCAAATGAATGATATTTTTTTTTATTTGTATATAAATATTTAATGAAATATTTGAAATATTTAATTATATAATTATTTGCAAAATCAGATATGGTTCATGTTTTGCGTCTTAATTAAATTTCTATAAATAATTACAGAAATATTTAAATAATTTTAAAAGATTTTTAAAATTTTATAAAACTTGACAAAAAAAGGTTAATAAAATGTATATATTGTAAAAGTTAATAATAAATTATTTTAAAAGAAACTAACTTCCCGGCGTGATGGCACATCAACTATTTTTTTAAATACTTATTACATTCTTCAAAATAATAGGTTTTGGGGATTATTAATTAATGTTCACGATTTCATGCGTATACCGGATGATATTGTGTTGGTTTGCCGTTGTAACACACATGTCTTGTTATTATTTAAATATGTCACATTCTTTAAATATGCTTTAGTTACCGAATGATTCTGTGTTGGCATTACCGAATATATTATTTTGTTCAGTTTTGGTGTGGTAAACCGTTACCGATCAAATTTGTGTCGACTCGCAGCCACGCCGCTCGAGTTTTATCAACCAACATCATGTCATTTTAAATATGTTTTTTTAGTTATAAATTAAACGAGTAAAATACTATTATGAGCGTTTAATAATTTATTTTTGGGGTTTATTGTCGTTACTCGTCACATAAACATAATTGATACCAAACTAATTTGTATGGTTGAACCAAATAATTCACTGGCAAAAACATTAGTGTAAGAAGTTCGACTCATTTAATAAAATACAACTATTGTTGTTATAACAAAAACACTTAGGGGTTTGTACTTCAAGATAAAACTCGATTAGAATAGTTAACCTTAACACGGTTTATACAGACTAACTTAGACTCCTTAAGACTTTGTAAAACAAAACAAATAAATTAAATCAAATACACATTTTATCAAGGTATTCAAACATCAAATACATCACATTATCTTCCCTATACTGATACCAGTAATTCGCTGGTATCGTGTCGAGTACCCGATTTTTCATTTTCAAGATGTTGAAGGAAATCCATAACCATCGGGTCCGTCCACGGGCATCCAACGGGATCATTCTCGCCGGCTATCCACCCTAAATGTCCTCCTTTAGGTGTAACTATTAACAAACAATTCGGATTCTCCTAAACAAAACACACAAAATAACCCGTCAATAAACATAAACGCACGCACATACGTTTTTTGTCACGTTATTATGTCGCGTACTACATACCTTGATATCATCGCGTGGTATTGCTTTATCGGGAGCAATAGGGTCATTTCTAGCCTGTATGCAAAGCAAAGGCGTGCGAACATGTTTTATGTAATTTGCACTACACGAATTTTGCAAGTACTCGTCGACTGTCTTGAAACCAAATGATACTTGGGTTAACCCTTCATCATAATCGCGTATCGTTTCAGCATTAGCGGCTAACGGGATATTGTAATCGCCTCCAATGTCTTCAAACAACATAATATGCCTACAAAGAGTAGTTATAAAACATTAAAAAAAATCTATAATATATTCAAAATACATATACATGATGATACAATAGAACAATAATATTACTTCTTTAAAATGCTGCCCAAAGCTTTGCCTAGAGATCTATTATAAATCCTGTTAAATCCCTTACATATGTTTTCATCTGATATAACCAAATCGAACGGATTACACATGAAAACCGCACCAGAAAACCGACTCGCACCAGGCTCCTAAAAGAGTAAAATCCACACTAAATCAATAATGACATCATTGCAAAAAACAGAACAATGTAACATGTTTTTTTTTAATGTTTTCTAACCTTTCCTAAATATTGGACAAGAATGTTGGCTCCCATGGACCAACCAGTACCGTATAGATTCGCGTTTGGGTACCGTGTAACGATAAGATTCACTACTTCATCAAGATCGCCTAAAAATGAAGCGGAATACATCTGCATAAACATAAGATTCAGATTCTATGGGAAGACTGTTTAGGCTCGTTTAGTTATTGAGCCTGAGCTTGAGCCTTGTATGGGAAGCTCGTTTAGGCTTGTTGAGCAACAACGAGCCTCGTGTATTTCTAAATTTTAACTCTTTTGGACTTCGATGTATGAAATTCACACTACACAGAGCTCGAGCAGAGCTTTGTGTCACGGACCAAATATTTGAAGATCGAGATGCTTGAATTGTGTTGAAACGCTTGGGTTTGTTGGCTCGTCCCGGACTTCATCGGGCACGGCCTCAGCTGGAAAGAAGGCGTACATGCCTAGTCGTGCTTGCGCAACGAATGCATCGCTGGTTGCGAGTTGTTGTCGCTCTCCTGATGAGTCCAAGGCAGGATCAAACCAGCAGACCCTGATCATGAGCGGACCGATTGGCTTGCCTTCAGGCGCCACACGGAGTCAGAGAGGTAATTCCGTGGCATTTGGCTCTTTTAAGGGTACCGGACATGAGCTCTAGCCGGGCTTAGGCTTGTTTACGGTTTTTCAAAATATATAAAAGTAATTAAAAATGTATATAAATTAATTTAATAAATAAGAAACAAGCCAAGCTCGAGCTATAGCAAAAGAGCTCGAAACGAGCCTAGTTGAGCTCGGGCTCAGCTCGTTTACAACTTTAGATAAAACTAGCAAATTAATGATGATAAAAAATCAGTTACTATCAAGATATTCAAACTAAAGATAGAATAACGACTAACAAACAACCTTAACGATAAAATGCAAATCAAATAACAAAAGTATTATAAACTCGGCTAACTAGGAACCTGAGGTGTGGTAACGGGACTGTTTGCGCAGCCACGGCTGTTGAAAACCACCACACGCCACCCGCTATTTCTTGCCCTCACCAGCATATGCCTAACATATGAATCATCACTTCCTCCTGTTAAACCAGGCTGCACATGTAATTCGGGCAAAATTAATAGGGATTAAGACATGCAAGCCACTCGGAGCGCCTTATTATAAGCTCGAATTGAGCCGAACTTAAACAAGCTTACGCCTAACATACACTTGTTTAATAAACAAGCATGTGCCAAAGCTTCTCATGTCAGGCTCAAGCTGGCTCACGAGTCTATAATATATATAACTTGTATTAATATATTAAATATATATTTTTATACCAATTATTATTACATATAGCATTATCATAAATATAAGTAAATAATAATATCAAGTAGTATATAAAAGTTAAAATTGAAATATGTAGTAAAAAGGTATAAATATAAGTAAATAATTAATGAATAATAAAAAGTCGTGCACGAGCCGAGCACGGGATTAAAAACTATTCACGAGCCAACCTTGAGCTTTAGAAATACATATTGAGTCTGAAAAACTACTCGCGAGCCAAGTTCGAGCCTAGAAAGGTGTGCGCGTGAAAGCGAAAAAACCAATCTGAAACCGAAAATTTCTGAACCCAAACAAAAAACGACGGTTTGGTTTTTTGTTTTTTTTTCTTTTTAAAAGCTGATTGCCCAAACTTACGGTTCGGTTTTGGTTTTGCATGTAATAAAACCGAAAAAACCGAACCTCAAATCGAATTTATAGATTTTCAATTTTTTTAGTAAAGAATTTATTAAATAATCAATTCAAATAATATAGCCCAAACGTATAATAACCGATTACTTATTAATTAACAAAATATACGAGAGCCAAATTAATTATTTCGGGCCCCAACATTTTTTCCTCCCAAAACTTTTTAAGCTCAAACGGCAAAACAAAAACCGAAACTATATCATTTTCAAAAATTCAAAAACCGAAAGTTTAATTTGTAGTTCGATTTGAACCCAAAACCAACCCAAACCAAACCGTTCACACCCAAGAAATTAATAATTAGCGTGCAAAATATATGAGAGCCAAATTCATTATTTTGAGCCCCAAACTTTTCAGGCTCAACTAATAAAACCGAAACCGAACCCAAAACAAAAACCGAAAACTACATCATTTTCAAAAATTCAAAAACCGAAATTTTGATTTTTAGTTCGATTTTAACCCAAAACCGACCCAAAACAAACCGTTCAAAATTCAGGTAGTCAAAACAGGTACCGACAAGTAATAACAAAACCGGGGTGTTATCCGGCAAGTTACGGGCATCACCGGAGACCCAATCAAGTGCAACAGTGCCATCATCTCGTGTCCTTAAACACTCACGTTTCAGTTTCACATCAGGTACGGTTCTAAACAAAGACGCGAATATTGTCTCCACGTGGCAGTTAGTCCCAAGTACTGGGAAGTGGTTGTACGGTCGGGTGATGTGAGTGTTGATGACTGGACAGTATGTGTCACGTGCGCCACCTAGGACTTCGAGAGACTGGTGGTGGTGTTTGGTGGTGACGTCAAGTGGGAGGGTGGATGACATCATGGGACGGAGGATGACGTGTGGTTGTCGGAGGAGTGGTGAGTTGTGAGTGGGTGAGACGGGTGAATATTGTGTCCATTAAGTTTTGGAGTGTGGTGAAGTGTTGTGACTTGTGGTCCTTTAAAGTCACATGAGCCAACTCATTTGTCAATGTTATAGTCGCTGACAATGTTTGTAAAAATCGATAGTCGGACGATAGGGTGAGGACTAGCGATTGATCGAAACTAATCGGATCGAGTTTAAATATATAATTTTCAATTATATATATACATATATATACAATAATTTTAAATTTTATACATACTTAAACATATTTTAGCCAGAACTTGGTTTCAAAATCTCGCTAAAAACTGCTGATTTTTTATGGGATCTCAGTTAGATATGAGCTTAAACTTAAATTGCTTACACACTAGAGGTCCAGACCTAATGAAGGTCGAATTTGAACTTGAATTGTTTTCGGACGAAGCCAACCCGATTCGTTTTTCCAAGCAACCTTTCAATGGGTTTCGAGATTTTGAATAATAAACCCCCAAAAAGCAAAAACTAGGTTTGAAAAGTTTGGGCCTTGCCAAAAATTCACGATCCGAAATTTGGATTTTTACTACTCGACCCTACACATGGTGTACGGGTAGGGTAGACATTTAAGTACTAAAACCTGTGCCGGAATCGGACTCGATTTGTACTCGGTAGTACCCGAAAATCGAAACCGGGTTTTTCATATACTCGATTTATACCCGAATTATCCAAAAATATACCCCAAAAAAGTGCAGCCCTTTAAAAATCCTAATCTATAAATGAAAATCTTTTTTTTTTATAAATTAGGTATTCAAAATTTCAAATACCTGGTTTTATACCCAACCCGATGCATAGAGCATGGTTTTATATATAATATCGGGACCCGAACCCGACCTACCCGATTTATGCACCTCTACTTCAAGGTTTTGTACTAAAAAATAAAGATGATTAAGTGAATTAACGACCTGTCAATAATCCAAATTATCGTGTAAAAATGTTTGGGCGTTGGTGTTGGGCCTGTTAAAGCAAAAGGCCTAAAGATGTCCATGTCACTTTCGGTACGTGAGAGAGAGAAAAACAGAAATGTAATCATCGTCATTGTTATCATCATCATTGATTGTTCGAGTATTATGTAGTGGAAATTAATCAAATTAATAAATAATAATAATAATAATAATCGATTCACCCCTACGCTTTATGCCTTGTACAAATCCCCCAAGTATAAAATTAAAACCACTCAATCACTCACCGTGCTAATTAAGAGGTTAGGTTATGGTGTGTATAAAATTAAAATTATTAGGGCTAACAAATAGAACCAGTAGGAGGAAGCTTGTTATTATTATTCTGATTTCGCTCCTGCTGCTGTTCAATTACTCATTGCTGTTCGCCGTTGGAAAGACCGACGGAGGCGGTGTTGATGCGGTGTTCTGGATCACCGGCGGTGGATTTGGCGGTGGCGGTGATGGTTACGGATCTCAATCCAATGTCGGAATCGCTATCGCCATCACGCTTGTGGCCGGTCTCGCCGTCATCGTTTACTCGAATAGGTAAAATGATATAACACTTCAATTGTTGTTGTTGATAATTTAATTTAATGATTTGAATAGATGTAGTTGTTACATATATAGGTTTAGTAGTTATGCGTTTGGATCAAATACAAATAGAATTAACGTGCTAAGCATACGAATGACAAGAGTAATTATGCTAACCGAAGAGTACTTTACTTAGTTTCTTGAATAGATATATAGAATTAGGTAAAACAACATCGCTTCGATTGTTATTGAAAGTTGAAACCCTAAGTTCTTATTTGAATAGATATAGATTTAGTAGCTATGTGTTAGGATCAAATACAAATAGATTTCGCGGTTTAAGCATCTAAATAAATAACTAGGGTTATTATTATGCCAACACTTTTACTCGTTGCTGAACCATATGCAATTGTTCCTAATTATTACTCTAGCTCAAAATTGTAGAGTACTCTAGTTTTTTTATGTTTAGTAGATTAATTTCAATTGTGGCGGATCACTTGTAAATATATGGAAAGATGTCTCACAACAGAAACATGTATCAACAGCACTCTGGCATAGTTACACTTTGTCTGTCGTTTTCAAACTTGTCACTTTGACATTGCCGTCGACATTGAGGATTTGTTTGCGATCAGTTCAATTAGTTGTTGCTTCTCCGTCATCATCCTCACTAATTTCTACGTCTAGTTCAGTTCCTCATCCATTCGTTTTGGTTTTATTACGCGAGAAACACGAGAGCAAACTGATTTTCGTATGTGAGGCGCAAGATTTTTATATATTTTTTATATGTATCTCGTAGGTTTATAGCTATAAATAAGCTTTATAATGGATTTAGTATGTAATTAACTTGCATATACAACCTAAAATGCATATTTTTTGTCTAAACATGACCCGTGTACAAAAGGTGCACGCCTTAAAGTGTTTATATGTCTAAAATCGCGCCTCACGTGCCATTTCTGGACCTTGGTCTCTTTGTGTAGGCAAAAGCGACAAGGCCATCGACTTGTACTGCTTCGTGCTTCGGTGCGCTTAAGGCACACTGATTAAAACCAAGAGCATCGATCTCCAACTAATATCGTTGCTCCATAAAATGCATTAATTAATCTCTTGTTTCTTTACATCTTTGGTCCAAACACCTACCTTTAACCATATACTGTACTGTTCTTATCGTACCTGTTTCTATTTTTTTTCTTCTGGTGAGATTATGTCTGCATTTTTCCTGAACTCTTAAAGAGTTAATCCAACACTTTATAACCTTAGGAGTTGTGATTGTTTTTAATTACTTTACTTCAAGCTAGATTTCTGCAGTTTTATAATATTATTGGCAACTCCTTGTTACTTTTGTTAAACTTGTGGTTTCATATAATGATTTAACTTTCATGTGTTATTGTGTTGTAGGGGCCACCTGCAATCACCTTGGTCAAGAAGGAGAAGAAAACATGCTCTTCAACCAAAACAATGGAAACATTTATTTGATGAAGATGGAAGGCTATGTGACGGTGGACTGATATTCTTGAAGAAAGTTAGAAGTGGAGTATGTACTTACCTTAGCATAAATAGCTAAATATGTTTTATGTTATTTGATTTTATATATTTATGCAGGGTGTTCATCCTAGTATAAGAGCAGAAGTTTGGCCATTCCTTCTTGGAGTGTAAGCACCTAAAACCTGTCATACTATATTGTACTGAGTTGTATTGTTATAAGTTATCATGAAGTATGTCTATAGCCACTTAAGATTGTATGATTAGTGTATCTTTATTGTCTAATCTGTCTTTGTTTTGCTTTGATGTCATTTTTAAGATTTCTTTCGTCCTGTACATTGAAATGCTTGTAGGCTGATTATTGTTACATCTTAGTATGTATGGCTGACTTGGTTTACAGTTATTTGCTGTTTTACGTATTGCTATCTTAACACGTATGGAGGCCTGTGTTTGTTTTATGTCAAAACATGTGTCTCTTCATAACTCACGCATTTTGTAACTGTGTGACATCTGTTTTGTTGTATAGAACATTTAGCATTTTAGTCTATGCCTTCTTGTAAATGTACCCTTATATATTAATATTATTTTGTTTGTTTTGATATGAAATCTGAGCTAGACATGAAATGTGTGTGGGAATTAAAGCTAACTTCGTTAACAGCTTGTGTGATTCTACATTTCACACATACGAGTGAATACTCATATTGTCTAAAAGCACGATTCTTTTCTTTCTTGCAGCTATGATCTTAAAAGTTCAAAGCAAGAACGGGACGCTTTGAAAACTAAGCATAGGTGTCTAATCTCTCTCACCTCTATGAAATCGTCATTTCCACATTTTTTTTTAAAATAGCAAATTATATGTGTATAATTTTTTGGCAGGAAAGAGTATGATAAGCTGAGGAAACTGTGCCAGTTAACTTACAAACTTCGTGATAAAACTACACAGATAGAGGAAACTTGTGAAAACAACAACACCGACAAAGATGATGGTCAAGTTCTAGACCCTTCTTCATGTTCAAATCAATCAGACGATCTTAAACCATGTGACGGTAGTGAAATCACTTCCAAAAGTGAAACGGAGTCGTCTGATTGCGACTCTTCTGAAGAAGCTGATGACATGCAACCTGAAAAACTCTTTCAAAAAACCGACTTCACTTTCACCATCACAGGAAGTAATACCTTAAATCTATATAGGTCAGAGAGTTACGCCACATGGCAACGAATCATTCGCCTGGACGCCATCCGTGCGAACGGCGAATGGATCCCTTACTCACCATCTCAAGCATCCGTCGATTCAACAAAAGCAATCGAGTTAGCCGAGAGTGTATGCCTCAAAGACTATAGTCATCTAGAAGCATGTAGAATCTTCCACGCTGCACGTTTAGTTTCAGTTCTCGAAGCATATGCGTTATACGACTCGGAAATCGGTTACTGTCAAGGAATGAGTGATTTACTGTCACCAATCATATCAGTCGTTGAAGAAGACAGTGAGGCCTTCTGGTGTTTTGTCGGGTTCATGAAGAAAGCCCGCCATAACTTCCGGCTCGATGAGGTTGGGATCAGGCGACAGTTAAACCTCGTGTCGAAGATTATCAAAGGAAAAGACAGTCATCTGTACCGTCACCTGGAGGAGATGCAGGCGGAGGATTGTTTCTTCGTGTACCGAATGGTGGTAGTTCTATTCAGGCGGGAGCTTAACTTTGAACAAACACTGTGTTTATGGGAGGTAATGTGGGCGGATCAAACCGCTATTCGAGCGGGTATTACGAAACCGGATGGGGAGAGAGTGAGTGTGCGGGCCCCACCTACGGATGACCTGTTGCTGTATGCAATAGCTGCTTGTGTATTGCAGAGGAGAAAGGAAATAATAGATAAGTTTAGCAGCATGGATGAGATACTAAGGGAGTGTAATAACTTGGCTGGGCATTTGGATGTTTGGAAGCTTTTAGACGATGCTCATGATTTGGTGGTAAAACTTCATGACAAGATTTAGGTGTCGATCTAAACATTGGTTCGGTTTTGAATAATATTTGTCGTCAACTGTTGCGCCCCGCTCTCGATGAGTGATGGTGGCTTTTTCCTATAATGTGTCAACATCTCGACGTCGATGACGAGGTAATGCTGTTATATCTGTTTTCAGTTGTAGAGAATGTTGTATTTTTTTTTATTAAATGTTATTCTCATTTGAATTGAAACACTAGCTTATTTTACTTCAGAGAAATGATCTCCATTTGATTGTAAGTATAAAACTTGACCACTTTGTTTATTCTGTTATTAGTTTAAACACGAACAGTAAGCAACTCGAATAATATCATGAGACGAACCATAAGCAACTGCGGTTGATTATATTATTACATTGTCCAAAGCTAATAACAAAATTGAACTCTAGCTTAAGAAGCTAAAAACTTCATACAAACAAGAGGTTTAATTTTCGCCAAAGCGAGAACCGAGGCTGATCGGGTCCACATACCTTCACCACAAATCAAACCCGAAGCAACCGCGGGAACCATTGAATCAACCTCCTTAGCATTGACCTTTTGCCAAACAAAATAATCTTTTCCAATATCAAACGCGTTGTAGAATAAGAAACGGCTCAAAGGTGACACAATGCAACCTATAGCGGTACCAATAGCTTGACTAACAAGCATTGTTTGGAGAAGTCAATGTCAACCGTCCCGTTTTCAAATCTTGCATTAGTATGCAAGAATCCGAGACAACTGACTTTACCAACCCACAACCCGCCATATCTGCCACCACTCGGTTATCTTTTCCCGCCAATGCAGCCATCATGAAAAGCTCGATTTTACCATAATTATACGCCATGTTGAAGTTGGTCAACCACGCTCCATAAGCATTGTAAAAAGCCAAAGATTGAGCGAAAATATAAGCTATGAATACATAATACAATTTAGTACTTATACTTCCATTTCTTTAATAATTTTGAGTGTAACATTCCATCCTTTGTTAGGCTGAAAATGAAACAAGTATTTCACTAGAAACATAGTTTTTTAGCATCTTATACTTTTCACTTTTCGAAAATGTTACGATACAAACCGTAATCGAGCTAAAGAATTGTAGAAGAAGAAGAATCACGGAAGAAGAAGGAGATTCTCAAATCAATAGCTACTGTTCTCATTCACGACTCCTGCTTATGTATATGAACATATTACAACTATAACCCTTCACTATCTAACATTTACAGTTTAGTCCCTATATTATTTACTACCTAACAGAAAATCTGAATACAACACTAAATCGAGCGATCTTGCTTAGCGAATCTAACGACCACACGACCTCAAAGGTTTTTATTATTTCCATCTAAGCAACAAATCGGATTCCAGTAAAGCCACACTTTTGATATTACGTGAATGGATATTACTTGTTCAAATTGATATGGTTTGTCTGTTTTTGTTTTAATGATCTGGCAAGCATAACAATAGAATTAGAGTCATATGGATAGCTGGTATTTTAGAGTGTTTTCAAGAGCTGATTTTGGGCCGGGCCCGGTGGCGGATCTAGATCACAATTTTAGGGGTAACATTCAAAAATATTTTTTTTGCCTTATTTCATACAATGTAAACGAAAACTTTTTTGATTGTATCTCATACAATAACCTAAACTTTTTTACGGTATTTCGTACAATAGTTTTTTTTATTTAGAACTTGGTTTTTGACTGATATCAACATTTTCTTGAAATTTTTGTTTATAAAGATAGATGATAAGACTTGCCGTTCTAATCTTCCAAGTTCCCTAATTTAAAAGGCACAACAATTAAACCATAAATCCATAATCAATTACAAATTACGCATAGCCTAAAGTTGCATCTTTGAATATTAGACCAACGGACATATTTGTTACGCACCGCCAATTCAGTCATTTAACAGTGAAAGCAACACAACATACCTCTAAAATACTTGTTAAGTCTGTCATTAGTAAGAGTTAGATGAACACAACCAGCGACTATCATTAACTTGTTTCAAAGCCGATAACTTTATACTAGATAAATAATATGGTTTTTAAACCATTACAAAGGTTAAACGACACAAGGTTCTTAGAACGAGCAGTAAATTAGACAACGCCTGACAATGACAACAAATGAAAACCAAGCCCAGCGGACACGGATACGCCGATTCCCACAAATACTTTGGTGATAACAGACTTCAACCCTTCAAGTTGAGTTGTAAAGTTGGCTTTCGCCTTTTCCATCTCCTCATTCATCATGCAATTACGCTGTTTATAAATAAATAAAACACTGTCAAAGTAAAACCTTTTAATCTCTTCAACACTTCAAAGTGAATTTGTTTGTGTTTATTCGTTTACGAAATGATTTTGTTTGTCACTCGTTAATGTCATAAGCAAACACTAACAATTATAAACAAACACATTACCAAATGTGCACGAGCATAATTGTACGAATACAACCTCTCTTCATGTATGCATATTTCATTAAATGAAATGAACTCCTCATTGGTGTTCGATTATTTATTAAACGAACAGGCGTAAAAAAAACTTCCAGTCTAACAGCTCGTTGAACGTTCAGTTCGTTTACAAACAAATATATATATATATATATATATATATAGGTAAGGATCCTAAGAGAAGCCTTTGCAAATTGAGAACTTTGAGAACCATTTTGGACCACTAAAAACACATTTGAAAAAAATATTTAAAAAAATCATAAAACAAAAAATAACAAAATATTTAAAAAAGTAAAAAAACCAAAATTCTTATATTTCATTCTGGTTTCATTAAAAAAATAAAAAAATAAAAAAAACGTCGTATTATACACATATGTATAATTTTATTTAATCTTTAGTTACGTAAAATACACATATGTACAATGTCATTTATCTTAAATTATACACATGTGTATAAAAAAATCATGTAAATGTACATATATGTATATATTATACATATGTGTATATAATTTGGTTAAACCGAGTTTTTTTTATATGAAACCGGGATGTTAAAATAAGAATTTTGGTTTTTTTATTTTTTTTCATTTTTGTTTTTTTTTTTTATTTTATGATTTTTTTTATTTTTGGGTTTTTTGTGGCCTAAAATGGTTCTTATGGTTCTTAATTTAAAAAAAAAATCTCTCATGATCCTGATCTTATAGGTATATATATTTATACACATAAAACCTTTTATTTAAATCAGCTTTGTTAAGCAAATATGAAATAAAAGATGTAACAATATTTTAAAAAGTTATTTTCTCACTTCTAAAACAATGATAATGAAATTAATTTTTCTCAAGTATTAATGATAATGAAAATAATGAAATATAACGGTATTAAAAACATCAATTAATTTTTGTACGTATTAAGTAAAAATCATTTGTAACCAATAAGATTTGGGGTGAAAAAACAAAAGTTAAAAAAAACGTCCATTCGGTAAAATACATTTTCCGCACATCCCTTTTGAAAAAAAGACCCACTTTTGGTTTTAGGCTAAATGGTTTCAGCAAACTGATTAAAACCACTGGGGGTGTGCACGGTTCGATTTGGGTTTCATGCACACTCTTAAAACACAAACAAAAACAACTTACTAATTCTCTTTGTTCGTCAAACATAGCGTGGAATTTATCAAATGTACTTATCATCTCAGCGATTTAATTTTCCCTCCACTTTCTTTGAAGTTCCTGTAGAGCATTTTAAATTATTAGCATCCCATTTCCGAACTAAATACATTACTCAATCAGTTATAGAGTTTTTAAATAATGGTACCATTGAAGCCTTAATCTCATCTTTTAATTGATCAGTAAGCACATTCTAAATCTTAATAGTCGGGATAGAAAACCAAAGAGCCAGATTAAAAACACACACATATATATATATTAATATGTTCACAATAAAATCAAAACCGAGATTAATAATAATAATAGAATAGAAGAAACTCACTCACAAATAATAATAATAATAATAATAATAATAATAATGTATAGAGCATGTGTGTGTTCATTTTTTAAGTCTAGCCGAACAAACAGTCAAACACAGGCAATTAAAAATAACATAGCAGATGGATTAAACATGTATAATTTAAAACAAAAAACTAATCTAATAAAAAACAGAATAGATAGATAGATATAATGAATCATTCATATGAACAACACGGAATACGACAATAATAATAATCAAAATAGAAAAGAAGAAACTCAATCACAAATAATAATCATCATATCTAAAAAAGACAGCAGCAGATGGATGGATTAAACATATATAATTTAAAACAGAAAACTAATCTAATCAAAAACAGAACATATAGATAGATAGACATATATATTGAACCATTCATACGAAAAACACAGAATACAATAATAATATTAATAATAATCATAATCAAAATCAAAATAGACGATACTCAATCACAAATAATAATAATAATAATAATAATAATAATAATAATAATAATATATAAAAATATAAGAAGATAAAATAGATATACATATTGTGACGTATCCACTGAGTTTGCCTTGGATCTTTTGGAAAGATTCGGGTCAGAGTTCGTGTTCGTTGAGAGGTTTCGCCGGCTACACGATCTCAGTGACACCTGGAGACAAAAGTAGAAGTAGATGGTAATAATTTCAAAATCACAAAGGGAAACGACATAAGCGACCATCATATATAACAGGAAAGGCGGCGTCCAGTCAAGGGCAGACCTATGTATTGGGGCAGTGTTGTAAAAATCGCTTTAATCTGGGTTAATCAAGATTAATCGGATCATACTTTAATGTATATTTTTTACTTTTATATATACACGCACACATTTTTATATGTAATTTTCAGTTTTATACATACACAAACATATTTTGGCTGGAAATTGACTGGAATATCGCGGGAAACCGCTGGTTTTTGCTGGAGTCTCGCCAGAAACCGCTTATTTTGGTCGGAATCTCGCCGGAACCCGATGATTTTGGTCAAAATCTCGCTGGAAACAACTGATTTTGGCCGGATTTGACCATTGACCAATTAATTGGCCAGCTAGCCCAAAACTAATCAGTGAATTGTGGACTAGCAATTAATCAGGGATTAATCGGTGACTAGTCGGGATTTTTGCAACACTGATTGGGGGGCGGCCGCCCACCTTAAACTTTTTTTTAGTGTTATTTGTATGTGAAAATCCTGATCACCCCCTTAAAATTAGTGTTAAGTCCCGATACCGTCCACCCAAGAAAATAACTCCTGGGTCTGTCACTGGACGACCTAAATGATCTAACACAAATAAGCAAACAATAATCAAAATAGAATAGAATCAATAACAAATAGAGGATGTAATGAAGAAGAATCAGAAATACCAATTGGAACGTATCCAATAGGTTTGCACTGGATCTTTCCGAAGGGTTCGGGTTCGGGTTCGTCGAGAGGTTTAGCCGGCTACACGATCTCAGTGCAACCTGCAAACAACGCCTTGAAGAAGCCATGCAATCAATTGGAAGTAGGTATGCGTGCGTGGTAGTAGTGGTAATATGTCAACATCTCAACGTAATGTTGTATTTTTTTTGTTATTAAAATATTATTCTCATTTGAAGTGAAACCCTAGCTTATTTTACTTTAAAGAAATGATCTCCATTTGGTGATTGTAAGTATTAGGGTTGTGTATCATTCGGTTTTAGGCCAAATCTATAAACAATATGTCGGTTAATAGATAATCATAACTGGCAGTTTCGATTAATCGGTTTTGGAGGTTATAACAAGTCGGTTATGGGCTGGTTAACCGTGACCAAAAAACAATATAACTGAGACTAAAACTTTGGTACTAAATATTACCAATAAAATAAAATAAAAATGACATGACATAGTTCAACAAAAATATATAATCCATAATATTGATAATATATATTCAAACAAACGATAAATGGATTAGCTTCTTAATAAAATTAAATTATATAGTAAAAAAATGAGAGCATTATAAGTTTATTACCTGCTTTAATTTTCTCCAAATTATCAAGATCGTCTTCTAATTATAATCTATAAAGTTGAGTATGTTGTAAATGGGGCGGTTCGGTTATGACGGATTTAAATTATCTTTAACCAAGCCTGACTATTTGGCGGTTTTCAAAAATTCATTAAACCAACCCACCGGTTATGTCGGTTATCGGTTAAAATCGGTCCAGTTATGTCGGTTGTGGTTCGGTTAATGGTTATGACGGTTAATTTACACACCCCCTAAGTATATAACTTGATCATTTTGTTTATCTTGTTATTAGATAATAGAATAATGTTAAAACTTAATTAAAGAAACAGAATGAGTTTAAACCCGATTAATATCATGACACGAACAGTAAGCAACTCGAATGATATAAAGACACGAACCATAAGCAACTGCAGTTGATTATATTTTTCTGAAACTAATAACAAAATTGAACTCTGATTTAAGAAGCTAAAAACTTCATACAAACAAGATGTTTAATTTTCGCCAAGCTAAAAACTTCATACAAATAATGTGATATAATAATTATATCACATTATTTATAATTATTATATACTTTTGCTAAAGAGAATACTATCAAATAAAAGAGAGTGTATCAATTTAAATAAACAGAGACATGAACAAAGTGTTTAGATAAATTAAATTGGAGGAATATTGAAACACATTTAGTTTATGAGATTGATGGAATTGTTAGGTTATATCTGACTTGTCAATTGTTATGTGTGGATTTAATATCTTGTGCCTGGTTAGAATTTTATTACATAAGATTATGATGATAATGTTGATATAATAATAGATAATAATCCAAAGATTCCTTTTAAAAATTGAAATCTCAATAATTCTTGTAGAGCAAAAAAAAAGCCCCTTGGCCAAAAGGGGAATAAATAATCCAAAGGCCAAAATGCATAAATAATCCAAAGGCCAAAATGCATAACTAAGTTGTAATTTAAGGTTTGGCAACAATCCTTACTAGTTGAACATCTAAGCATGTCAACTCTAATCAGTAATCACGAAACAATATGATAAATACATAAAACTAAGTCAAAACACAATCGATAAATATAGACATAAGTCGATAAATCAAAACAAGAAACCAGCAGCCCAAGCCCTAAAGCTGACAAGCATAAAACTGTTCGCAAGCTAATTTTAAAATAAAAGGATCCAATGACAATAAAGAGGCAGGTAAGCGGGCTACAAGCTGCGCCGCCATCCCAATCTTAAACTTTCAAGTTGATCTTTAACATCTGATCTGAATCGTTCAATCTCTTGTTTTTGCCGATGAATACCATGTTTATAAATTTAGCTCATTGTCAAATATAGAGTGAAAAAAATTATATTCAAAACTAACTTAAAACTAAATTTTCATATTTTTTTTATTACCTTTGTTTTTAGTATCTTTTTGTTATTATGATTTTACTATTAATTTTTATCGGTAGCAAGTCAAATGGAATGATAACAGACTTTAAGACGTCGATAACTTTAAGTTTGTTATGACAATTTCATATTAGCAAGTCTTCATCTATGAAGAAGATTAAAACATGACAAAAAATACTTATCATTGAATTTGTTTGTGTTTTTCCGTTCAAAAAGTTATTTGTTCGTGTCACTCGTTAATGTCCAAAGTGAATACAAAAATAATGAATATTAATAAACGTAAATGAACGAGCATAAACGGACATATTACCGAATGTTCACGAACATAATTAAGCGATATGGCCTCTCATAAAAAACCATAAAAACTAAAAGATAATAAGAAAAAAAAACAATACAAATATAGAACTTTAATTTTTAAATCATCTTCACAAATGTAACAATTGTTAAATCGGTTAGTTTTTCAAATCAAGAATAGTAATAATGAAATTCATAATTATTCTCAAATATTTTATTAATATAAAGATGTTTAAAACATCAATTTAAATTTTGTTTTCTTAGGTAAAAATCTTTTGTATCCAGTAAAAATTGAAGTGAGAAAAAGAAATTTTTATAAACACTCATTTAAATAAATGGTTTGGATCAAATATAAATGAAATTAACGTGCTAATTGTGATAATTATGTTGAATAATTATATATATATATATATATATATATATAGGGGATTGTTCAAGAGAGAAGTCATATTATTGCAAGAAATGAGAGAAATTAATTGTAACCCTTGATTAAGATTGATCTATGGACTTTAATGATTATGGCATTATTGTAATTGTTGGGTCCTTGTTTTTAGTGTTTAATAATAAAAAAGGGCAATGCTGTCATTTTGCTTCCACTCAAAACATACATACGTTAATGATAACCCCCCCACTTTCTCCTTTAGTCATTCATAATTCCAATTTAAGCTTATTGGGTCATTAATTTAAGAGAGATATTTCCATATTAATCTTTGAAGACATTTACTATCAAGCATTTAGAAAGGAAAACTATGGTTGAAAATAATTTATCTACGTTGAGATATACATTATGAATTTCAAACCATATGGTTATTGTAAGCATATATCTAATTATTATTATTATTATTATTAGTTTTACGTATTTTGGTTTTCCTACACATACGACAAATGGGGGAAATTTTAGTCTGAATAATTTGTGTAGGATATTTAGTATTTGTATGTAGGTATTTGTTATAGTTTATCTATTTAATTGATTAATGTGTAGGAATAACTATATGTCGGTATAAATACATGTTCGTTGTGTTGGAATAAGCTAAGACAACCACTTTTTGAAATGTTATTCATTATTATCATGTTGGATTTCTTATGTAAGAGTAATTTTGGAGTGTTTGTAATATAACGATATCTATGCATTTTGAGAATCTTTGTTGGTCTCGTGTATGTATGTATGTATTTTATTTATTTATTTATTTTTGTGTTTTGTCTCGTATACATGCGTATATGCAGTTTTGTAGGTAAACAATGCAGTGTGTAGGAAGAATGTGCAAATGTGTAGCATGAATTGAAGATATGTAGAAAGAACTTGAAGACGTGTAGCAAGAAATTATGGTAGCATATGATGAAATTGAATATATATAGGAAGAATTTGAAGACGTGTAGGAAAAATTTATGAATGTGTTGGAAGAAATTGAAAATATGTAGGAAGAATTTGAAGATGTGTAGGAAGATTATATACTTGTGTAGGGTGATGCTCATGGCTTTGAAATTGTTGTAGGAATAGGTAAGCATCTTTTATAATCTGAATTATTTTTTATTTGATAATGTAGTTATATATTAAAAAATCATTGCTAAAAAAACAAAACAAAAAAAACAAACGATATAAATAAATATGTATAGTTTAATTCAAGTGGTAATTTAAAATTAATATTTGGTAGATAAAATATATAAGATTAAATACATGTCTAAAATTGTGGAGTTAACTAAATTAAATATAGCTAGTCAACTTACTACAATACCCTTCTAATAAAATTAATTATAAAATAAAAAGAAAATTTTTGATTGGTTAAATTGACTTACACTTCTTGCAATAAAATAACTTCTCTCATGAACTTAATCCTATATATATATATATATATATATATATGGTGTAGTTAATGTACGCTAATGCCTTACGGTAGGTACGCGAGACGCTTAAAGGCAAAAGATAAAGGCAAAAACCTAAAACGCTTAGAAAACTTAAATGCTCAGTAAACGCTCAAAAAACGGTTTTCGTGAAAAAAGTAAAAATTGATCGATTAACCATCCAAAACTGTTTTTTTCGGAGAACAAATGAGTGATTGGATATGTATTGACGATTCCAAAATGTTTGGATGTGATTTCATGGATCGATTCGTGAAAAACTGGATTCGCGTACGTTAATGTACGTTAAGGATTAGTGTATTGGATCTTTTCACTATATATATATATAATTACTATGTGATGTAATTACATAATTACTCTACTTGATTCTCACAATTAGCACGCTAATTTCATTTGTACATTAATTTTCTTCTTTAGATAAATAGTTTTTCACAAATCCAGAAAATGAAAAATTACCTTGATTATGGTGAATTGTAAACAAAAGTGAGGTAATAAATAGACAGAATTACAAATTTTGTCTTTTAAAAAAAGCCAAATTACGATTCGTGTCCTTTTTTTAGTTTCTTTGCAGGCGGTGTCCTTTAAACATTTTTTTCCTACACGTTATGTCCTTTACGCTAACTAGGTTAGAAAAACTCAGTTAAATACCCTCACGTGAGTCGCATATGAGGGCATTTTTGTCTTTTCACACCGCCTCTGTATCTTTCTTTCTTCTCTCTCATAAATTAAAGAAACCAAACCAAACCTCCAACTTTTTTTCCCATCAAACCCAAACCCTAATTCCAAAAATGACACCCACCTCCTACTCTAACTCTACTCCTACTTACGCTCCTACTTCTTCCACCTCCACCGTCGCTGCCGCCAGTTCTTCCACCTCCACCGCTGCCGTCGTTGCTTCCGGCGGCAATCTGACACCGACCCAGATCTTCCATCGCCGCAGAAGGTGGCGGTGGTGTTGACATTTACATGCTGGTGGTGGTGGTGTTGACAACTCTTCCAGTTCTTCCATTACCGTATCGCCGCCAACCCGCCGTTTCCGGTTTCTACCATTATACCATTTCTTACCGGATGCTAAGAAGCTTAAATACGACGCCGTGAAGGCGATTAAGAACAAAGCCCATAAGAACATGGTGCTTGTGGAGGCGAAACACCGATGGAAAGTCCGGCGATCGGACTTGATCTTGCCCGGAGTTGACGGCAGCAACTGATCTTCCATTGTTGGTGAAATTGAGAACTGGGTTTTGCAATTGAGGTGTTGAATTTAAGGAAACTGGATTCAATTTTGGAAATTGATGGTGATTTGATGGAGAATTTGGTAAGATCGAATTAGGGTTTTTGAGCGTACCTAAAGAAAGAAGAAGATGCGTGTGAGATTATATAGGTGACCGGAAAAGGAAAAAGGTGCCGGAAACCGGAGGTTGGGTTGGTGGTGGATTTTAGGGTTTTGCAAGTGGTGGGAGAGGTGATAAACTTTTTGCAGGTGTAGACGAAAAGACAAAAATGCCCTCACATGCTCCTCACGTGAGGGTATTTAACTAAGTTTTTCTAAACCAGTTAGCGTAAAAGACATAACGTGTAGGAAAAAATGTTTAAAGGACACCGCCTGCAAAAAATGTTTAAAGGACAAAATTTACAATTCTGTCTAATAAATAAATGTTGCATTACAATTTTCAAGTTATCGATTCTTACATATCCTTAGTCTATAATAAAAAAATCAAAGACTAGATGCGTATAATTAAAAAAACAAGACATAAAGTCTATAATAAAAAAATCAAAGACTAAACACATTATGGAGATCGTATTTCTTGGTGTGTGTCGCTGCGTATGACAACATACTGATTGCCAACATTAACCCTACAAGGTAGAAAGTCGATCTCTGCCCAAAACTCTTCTGAGACCTGTATTAAAAATGAATCATTTTAATAAAAGAATAATTTATTAAACAAAAAAAAGGGGGAAAACGTACTTTTCCGCTCCTTTCTCTGTTTGCTTAAAGTATTTCCTAATAACAAGAACATTATATTATATATATATATATATATATATTTAAAAGGCAAACGGTAGTTTACACACAAAAAGTACTGTTGATCCGATTTTCCAATTGATTTATGACACGTGTGAAAAACCGTCCTAATTTCAATGAGATAGTTACACGGCCTGGATACTTGTTTTTGTCTTCTTCTATTATTAATTTCCTTCTCATTATCTTCATCTTAGCAAAATTCCCATTTTCCAATTTCCTATTAAATCTTTTATGCTTTTACAACGGTGATAAAAGTGTTGTTTTTGTGTTCGTAAGAGGTTAGGGTTTTGTCTTCAGCTGTTATCCTTTGAGGTGAATATGAGTATTTTGTGATTTTTTAATATCTTTATATGTTTTGAGTTTAATTAATGTGGTTTGCATACTTTCAGCAACACATGTAATGAACCTTAAAATTTAAAATGATATCAACGATCATTAGTTAGGAATCTTAAATTAGTATTCTTTTATTTTTTAACGGTAACTTTCGCAATTAAGATATATCACACTCCTCGGTCCAACAGAATATTTGATGAAGCATTTTGTTTATTTTTTTTTCCAGTTATTTAATAATTTGACCAGAAAATATGCATTTATGAATAATCTTTATTTGTTAATTGTTAGGATTACCAAAATTAGAGACCATAAAAGGGAAATAGAGTGTACATATCGCTCTCAGTTTATGACACAATATAAATTTTGCCGGGCTATTTCGTTTCTTTTAATTTTTTGGGTTTTAAACTTCATTAACTGGGATTGTTTCTCCCTTTTCTAATGGTTTCTTGGATTTTTTGTTTTCTCTACAGGGACCGACTTGCTCAACGCATCTGCACCTTTGGTATGTCTTCTTATATATTTGTTAATCTTTGTTGAAAGCGTTGTTTCTTTTCATGTTTTATGTTTTAACTTCATTTACAATGGTGTTAAAAGTGTTGTTTGTGTTTTTTTTACAGGTGGACCAGACCATTCTTCGCCTATAAGGTGCATATAAATTTCTTGCTTTAAACTTTGTGCGTGTATTTAACCCTTTTGTTGTGTACATTAAAACTCGAACTCTATATCTATGTTGGACTTTTCATTATGCTCCACTTTGTTTTCCCTATGTGTATGCCTGTGTTTTCTTTGATGTTTTCGATGTTTGATTCATTTTTATGCCTACATGGATCTTGATTCATTTTATTGTTGTATATTTTAGACTTTGAAACATCAGGCTTTCTTTGCAGATATTGAGTTTCGCAGCAATTGAACCACAAATCCTTATACAAGGGTGACTGTGGATCACTTAATTCCATTGATTTCATAGAGTTATTTACGACTTTGCCTTATGAACTGAAAATTAGAGTGCATCCCAAATTATTTCCAAAGTCAGTGTTATATTTTCTTTTATTTTATGTGTTCAAACATAGTATAAGGCAAATTATATCACTAAAAGCTCATTTGACATGAAAAAATATTTTACAGAGGTTAAAGCATCTTCAAATGATGGAATGGTCGAACTGGAAGTGGAACCGTGTGCAAACAAACCTGGAGATATATGGCACCTATGTGTTCGGGTAATTACATTTGTTTATTTTTTTCATGAACTTAGTAAAACACTAAAGCAATTACTTTAGTGGAAGATAAAAAAGATTACGGTTTGTAGATTTATATATTAGTTGCAACCAATCAGCTATGTAGTTTGCATTGAGCAGAAGCAATTTATATAGAGGTCCAAAATTTCTATTGGACCAGGACTGCCACTGCCCGTTGATAGTACATCTCTTACAGTTAATGGGATAATTGTCAATAAAAAAGAGTCAAACGCATAACACTAAAGTTTTGTGTAACATATGAATTATTACTATTTATTATTTTAAATTTGGTGTATATCTTGAGGACTTGCACACAACAAATCAAATTATAGAATGCCCAGCTCATGTTGTTACTGCTACATTTACAGACTACGAGTTAATGACACTTGCTATTGTCATTTATACTTTCAGTTTTGTGTAAGTTGTGAGATGTTTCTTATGTCCATGTTAAATTTTTATCAATTTATTCCAAATATGTATATATATAATTTGAATTGTTGTGTGTTTGAGGTTAATCTGCAATAATGAGCTCATGCGCATGTCGGGTTGGTCTAATTACATCTATTTCTTACTGGACTAAGAAAAGCTGATGCATGGCCTAGAAGCATTAGGCTATACAAGGACATATAAGTGATTCAAATGTGAATACAAGATCAACATTTATACTTTTTTTTAATAGATAAGTATGCCACAAATAAGATTGAATCAACAATGTTGTTTTCCTTGGCAATTTATTGTGCCTGTTTGTCACAATTTCACATTGCACCCACGTTTGTTATTGGATAAACCAAGGGACCACTTGTACCTTATTTGAAAATGTATATTTTTTTTTTGTTTTATATTTTAATAGGTGATTAAAATATAAGACAATTATGTATATTTCACTCTCTCTCTCTATTAATCATATAAATTACATTCTTCTCGTTCATTTATTGATCAAAGACTAACAAACAATTTGTTTAACATACATAAAACTTATTTTAGCAAAAAGTATGTGGAGAAATGCAAGAAGAATTAAACAAATTATTAGTTGGTCTTTAATGTGATTTTCTATATATATATATATATATATATATATATATATATATATATCTAACATACAATCACTTTAACTCATCAAACATAAAAGTTTATGTGTGATTAGTGATTTTGAACTCCTTAGTTTAGGGGATGAGCATTTGATACCGAATACAACATATATATAGTTAACCACAACCCACCCGTCGCATAATTATACAGAACTTAGGAAAACAACAGATACTCTATTAGATTAGAACCCCATAAGCATTAACAAAGTCAGTCATCAATCTTCACCAATCTTATGAATTAGCTAGAAACCCTCAAAATATATATTGAAGAACTAATTTTCATTTATTGTGTTGATAAATCAAAGAATCAAACAACTGTTTCGCCTCTATGGTCTTCCTTTGAAGCCTTTGTATCATCCTGATATTTCTCATTGCATGTTTCTTGATCACAAATCTCTACTTCACTGGAATCCGATCTCGATAAACTCGAGTCCTTACTATTGCCCCATATGATCAGGTACAAACCCGCAACAATGATGAATGCTCACACACTCTGAAATAATAAGAGAGAATCAACAATTTAATTGAAGGAAAATCATTATGTTAATTATATGTTTATATATATACTAATGAAACAAAGTTAAGATTAAGAAAGGAAATACAAAAGATATTCTCTTCTGTATGTCGAGTGTCGACAATCTATCAATACACAAACACGCTGACGCGCCGCAACGCGGGGGTACAAAACCTTGTTTAATTAAAATACATATTGTTTAAAATACGTAGCTATTAGCTGGTCAACATGTTTACTAAACGGGTCAACTTAACACAATCCATTTATTAGATAAGCAAACTTGAACGCAACTTGTTTTATTATATAAGTTGTCAATCCCAAAACATTGTACCTAAAGCTTGATTTTATTCATATCATTGTACTAAAGGATATAAATGAAATTTACCATATTCCGAGAACACCAATTCCAACGAATAAACAAGAAAAACCACCATGGTATCTTATAACAAAAAAAGCCTCCCACACAAACACACCATCATGACGTCACGACATAAGTATTTAGGTTGCAATGTCAAGCAAAACACTTATACTGCAAGTCGTTATGACAATCAAAGGAGAATTGTTAGTCCAAACACATACCAAACACAAAAAAAAGTAAAAGAATTTTGGATAACTTAAAAAGTGAAAGTTGTAAGATATATTATATGAGTTATATGTATATGTATTTATTATATGACTAGGTTATTGACCCGTGTGATACACGGGTTGGATAAGTAATTGTTTGCTTTTAATGAAATAATAGAATAAATTACAAATTACAAAAGACAAAAAAAAGTGCATGATGAAGTTATTATAAAAAAATGTTTTTATATACAGCATTTGTAGTCATATTTGAAAGTTTACCATCTTCATAAAAAATAGTACTTTCAGTCTGTCTATGGTTTTTACGCTGGACAACGTAACATATAACTGACCATGACAGAAAATTGGTTGTCTAAGTAATAAACTAACACTCGAAAGTGATTGTTAACCGCCATTACAAAACAAATACCAAGAGGAAGTTGTCTCATTTGAAATTGAAACGAAATTATTTATATGATAGTATAAAGCTTGTTCTTGAAATAAAAATGTGATCTCCGATATTGGTTTTAGATATTACCTTAGCTTCCATAACTCGACTTAAAAATCTTCTTACATGTACTCTTGTTTCTTTGCATAGACCACTAACATTTCTTAGAAGCATGACTCAAAGTCCAATTTTTAGTAATAACTTACGATTTGACAATCTACAAATTTTAATCCAATTAGATTATAATGGTTTCACCATCTGTACACAGCTGGAAGCCTACAACCTTGTTTAACCGTTATTAGTTTATTACAAAACAACTTACATTAGATAATGATTAATTATTTAAATTTGCATTATTCTGCATTGTAATTTCATAGTATTTCATTTTTAAAATAAATGAATAAAAATATTGAGAAGTAACATTTAAAAAGCTAGATTTCACCACTACTAAAAATATGTACCCAAAAGCAATATAAACATGTACATTAAATCTTTCACATCATGCTTCTCATCAATTTTGTCATCCATTGGTTTTCAATATAACAAAAAACACGG
Source organism: Bidens hawaiensis (assembly GCF_021521415.1). Classification (NCBI taxonomy): domain Eukaryota; kingdom Viridiplantae; phylum Streptophyta; class Magnoliopsida; order Asterales; family Asteraceae; genus Bidens; species Bidens hawaiensis. Next base: position 235,933 of record NW_027491617.1, on the reverse strand, counting down.
TAAGTTCCCAAATTAAGATCACAAACTTCACATGTGTTCAATAAACATATAGTAGTAATCTTCACAAGATCTTGTATTTCCTTAAAAGCGTTATTCAACTTGATAAACCCTTGGTGCCAGAGTGAATGATAAAAGCCAGGCTCCGATATCTGAAACATGTCTAAAACCTTTGAAATCTGAAACAATTAAACATTAAGCTAACGAAACATAATAAAAAGAAAAGGGGAAAAAATCTAAAATGCCTTTTATCATCAATTATAATATTATATGTAACAATTAGTGAAACAATAATCACATGATTGCAACAATGTTGATAAACATTCGCATTTTCTTAATATTGTAAGATGTCATATCCATGTTTACTCCAATAACATCATATGGGTTAAAGTTTCTTCAGGTGTTTAAACAAACAAAGCACAAACAGCCCAACGACATCATTTGCGAGTGTTAAATTACTAAAAGACTTGATGTACACCAAAAGGCATAAATCAAACAAACTTATAACAAACATGTTTAAACAAACAAAATGGGACTAAAAGTGAGTTTTTTCTAAAAATGAAATGAGAGGAAAAAGTATTTATTTAAATAGGTGATTCTAAAACTATTTTCTAAAATGAGTTATTTTAATAGTCTATTGTAACTCATTTTTGCTTTATATTTATTCAACCAACCTATTATATTTTTTATAGTTTTTTCTTCAGTCATCTAATTATAGCTAATTTGTATGTTTTTTTAGCTAACTATTAAAATGATTCTCTCTTTATATTTTATTTAAGCCATATAGGAAACAATTAAAATCGTCTAAAATTTATAAAATGAGATAAGAAGCATACAAAAAGTTAAACAAATGTTAATAGGGTCGAATCTGATGATAATCTAGCGTCGATCGAGCCCCAATTTTGATTATGTAATCAAGGAGGCACGGAAATCATTTTTTTCTATACACTGGTCGGTATGAAAACTGAATTTTGGTTCATTTAGTGAAAACTTGTTAGATACTTAGATCCATGGATGCATGTGATTGTAGAGGAAGACCAATAAATATGGAAACAAAATTAATTATAGCAAAATTGATTTTAATGATTAATGAACATAAAATTGCCAAGTGGTCTAATTTGTCCAAATATGTGCCAAGTGGCACAATCTTATTTTTGTTTATTATAATAGTAGATTATTAAATGATGAGTAATTTAGAAAATGATTTTCAAACTATAACGCAACCTCCATACTAACTATTAAAACAAAACTATATATGTATCATGTATGTACGGAAAGAAAAGGATATGCCTCTTAATTTAACCCATGACTCAAAAGTTTCATAAGTATACATATCCGGCAAAACTAATATTCTCGGTTCTCCGGCTTCTAACCACATAAATTATAATTTTCGACTTGTGTCGGGTTTTACTAAGTTTCCTAGCCACTTGATAAACTAAAAATCCAAACACAAAAAAAATCATGATAAAGAAACCCATATAAGAGATGGTTATAAAGTACGATTTATTCTAACGTAACCTGCTTATAAAACATGTTACATGACCCGAAATGTTTAACACGATTAACATAATCTAATTAGAGACACGACCCGGTTAACTTTAATAAAATCTAAATCCAACTACAAAGTTTAAAACCGAACAAAAAATCATACAAACTACATATGAACAACATATGAGGAACTTTGATTAGTTTGTAACTTTGTATATATGAACAATACATAGTTTGTATGCATTAAGAACGGTTGATTACCGGTAGGTGAAGCCTTGGAGATGGAAAGGATACAAAAGAAGTGGCTAGGGGTTTACACTTTTATATAGTTAAAGTGAAAACGACCACGCAACTATAGGATCAAACAAAATAAAGGACAAGGCTTTGTTTGAAAGTGACCGATCAAAGGTCGTAGCGAGATCTTCGGGACAGGTACACAACATTAACAAAGTATATTGTTGTTGTTATTGTTATTATTATAACTTAAATTGTTGTTTTGTCTGGTATCCTCTCAGTTTGTCCCAGGAGCAGGAGCTGGTGATGAAATGCTAATTGATCGAATTGGTGTTTCATATGACCTAAGTTCATTTATGCCACTATCATTTAGTTCATGTGACACGGAGTGATGATGTGAGACTAGGCGAGTAGGTAGCATTCACTAGTTGGATCCTTGAACTGAACGAGTTTTATCTTACTGCGTTGCTATGCTTTCGGGAAAGTGTTCACGGGCGTTAACCTTAAGTGAGGGTTTTCCCAGGATCGGTACATGATAAGGTGAATTATTTAGCCAGTATCCCATTTGAAAGCTTTGTTAGCCGTTAAAAAGTTTACGTCCCATAGCTCAAAATGAAATTTGGACGAATGAGCCACTACCGTTTATTTTTGTCAGCAGTTTTGGGCGTTTAAGATTATAAATACTATGCTTTCTTTATCTTTATCTTTTTCTTTTTCTTATATTCTTTTTACCACTTTTTTATTATAGATTTGGCGTCATTTTATCGATTAATTAATCAGCTTGTTTATTTTATAAAAATATAATTTTTTTATACTTTCTTATTTAACTTATTTATTTTTGTTTATTCGAGTTTTTTCTCTTTTAATTTGTAGACTTTGTTAAATTTTATTAATTAAATAATCACCTTATTCGTGTTATAAAACATATCTTTTTTTCACTTTTTACAAGTTATATGAAATCAAATATTTAAACAAATAAGGACACCTCTTGATTTCATAACAAAGCATGAAAACGATGCATCAAGGGTCTTCGACAAGATTTTCGAGATTTTTCTGTTTTTAGTGAAGTACTGCAGTACATTATTCTTTAGAATTAAAAAAGAAATTGGTTACGTGTTTTGGCGTTGACTGTTGTGTTTTGTAACCAATATGAAAAGACCGTTAAAACCGACGAAAATTGTTATGATTAAAACACGATGTATCAGAAAGATTGAAACATGATGTACCTTTCTAAGTGGAATCAATACGAAAAGACCGATAAAACAGACCAAAACGAGTAGCCCGTCATCCAGCCCACACCAGGTTCTTTGTAAGTACCCGGTGAGCTTGCTCCTCCTGCTAGCTCATATGTTTTCTTGTTTAATCCAAGTAAATAAGACCCATATCCACTTACCACCAAGAACCATAATTAAATCTTAAAAAAAATGTAACAAACAAAAAATATTAATTAAAAGGTATTAGTTAAAAAGTTCAAAGAATATTAATTAAACCTCCAATGGCAATGCTGTAACAGGCAACAGAACATGTCTGAATCTTAGTATTCTAATGTCTCGTAAACGGAACATATGTGAAAGTAATATTATTTTACATGAATACAAGTCATATTTAAAAGGTATTTTTAAAGTAGACATAATAATTGAATTTAATTATTTATCAAAGACAACATATGATTGGCAAGAAATAATTATTCACTTATATAAACCGAGACAGTTTTCATACAAGATAAACATAATATCTTGTACTTTTATACTAGAGTAAACTGTGGTTTTCGTCCATATGGTTTGTCCAAATATGCGGTTTTAGTCCAATAGTTTTAAATTTGTGATTTTCGTCCTTGTGGTTTCATTTCTCTTGCAATTAAACCCATCAGTGTGCCCTTCACGTGAAGGACAGTTTTGTTTATGTTTTTATCCAAATACACCCCAGCCCCCCACGAGAGGCTTATTTGGGGAGAAAAATGACAAAACTGCCCATCACGTGAAGGGCATGCTGATGAGTTTAATGACCAAACTTAACGGGGTTAATGAATTCGGGTTTAATTGCAAGTGAAATAAAACCACATGGACGAAAATCACAAGTTTGAAACTATTGGACTAAAACCGCAGATTTGGACAAACCACAGGGACGAAAACCGTAGTTTACTCTTTATACTACATTTCAAGGAAACAAGAAAACAAGATACGAACTTTTACGGTGAGTATGAGTTTCATGTAACATAGCGCTAGAAGTCCTCATATTATTATCCTAACCATTAACATGTATAAGTCGAGGAAATAATATATAAGATAGGCAGGGCCATCTCTGAGAATTTAAATACATTGGCCGAGCCAAAATAAAAAGGCCCGTAGGCCTTAACGAAAATTTTTTATTCGCTAATGTACATGGATAAAACTTTTATCGACCGATTTATTATAAGCAGAAACCATTCTGAGCATGTAATTATCTCATAAACCATTGCAAATTCCTTATTTTTAACACCAAAAATTATATATATCTAATATGTATGAAAAAGTTTGTGCCCCGAAACTTATGTGCCCCCGCCAATAATGCAGTTCGCACACCCTCCGAGGCTCCACTGAAGATAGGGAGGTTTGTTGAGCGAAAAGTAAAACGAAGGATGAATAAATAAATAAAGAGAGTGAAATGAAAAGGTGAGGGACTGGAATTGTAAAATTGAGTTTTCCACCTAACAAACATTATCATATTCGATCTTTCCTATCTACCTGCCGTCGAATGGCTTCTTCAAGGCGTTGTCTCCAGGTGGCACTGAGATCGTGTAGCCAACAAAACCTCTAGACGTACCCGAACCCGAATCCTTATCCTTCCGGAAGATCCAAGGCAAACCTAATGGATTCGTTCCAACTGGTTTATCTATTACATCTTCTTATAATATTATATTATTATTATTATTATTATTATTATTAGTATTATTATTATTATTATTATTTATTGAGTCTCTTCTATTCTATTTTGATTATTATTATTATGGGTTGTTCATATGAATGGTTATTTATATTTATAGATAGATAGATAGATAGATCGATAGATCGATTAAATATCTATATATCTATTCTGTTTCTAGTTAGATTAGCTTTATATTTTAAATTATACATGTTTAAACCATCCATCTGCTGTGTCTTTTTTACTTTTCGGATTTTGACATTTTCTTTCTTCATCGACTACTTTGATTATTAACATATACATTCATTCTTTTAGAAATTAATTATTCGTCACTAATTGCATGTTAAGATTCTGGAATCCTCTGGTTGAGTTATGTTTAAACAAGAAGTTTGATTTTACTAAGAAGGCTAAGAATGATTGTATTTTCGGAAAAAAAAAACAGAATGCAAAGCACTATAAAAAACACAATTTAAAAAAAATACTATAGAAACACACAATGAAAAACATAATTGTATAGCACCATGGAAAAAAACACTATGAAAATATATATTTGGATAAACAAAATGAAGAAAAAAACAATGTATAATATATTACACAATGCATAAAAAATCTACTATTTTTATAATAATATGGTACTCATATTAAAGATAAATAAACGCTCATTATTAAGGTGATTTTTTTAATAAAAGATGCCGTATAAAAAAGTTATAGATGATTTAAAATGATGAAGGAATTGATATGTGTCTTCCATATAAAAAGAAAAAGTCAACAATTATGTGTTATTCTTGTTTTGCCCTTTTCCGTATATTATACTTAATTTTTCTCCAAATCAATCTCAACTATTCAAATTCAAAACTAATAATCTAGATTACTTCTTATCCTGTCTACAAAGATCATACTTCTTATTATAAATTGACCCTCCTCTGGTTTTCCTTTGGAAAATGCGTTTGGAATATCAAACGTCATCTTCGAAACACTAAACAATAGCCATGAGGAACTACAAGATCGATTAGTTTTCAAATCTCAATTGGAAGACGTAAGTTATGTTTTAATTTTTATTTTTGACATTTTATTTTTTAATGTGTTTTTGATTTTCACTCCAGAGTAAGGTGTCTCAAGAGGTGGCTCTTTAAGGTATTGGTTGGTATACATTGTTTATCAAAAATCAAAATCTTTAGTCCTTGTCTGTAGAGCATCCACAATGGTGGATGAGTAAAAGAAACTAAACGCGTCACATCAGCTGTCACATTAGATTTCCACTTATTCACTTTCAAACGCCAAAAGCTCTTATTTCTTCTCCAACACTGCATCCACTTTTAAACACCCCTCTATTCCACATAAACACTCACTTCTACATTTTCTTTCTATAAACTAAAATACTTTTATACGTATCTTATTATTTTTATTTCATATTATTTAAATATCTATAGATGGTTATTAGCTTTCAAAAAAAGAGTTAAAAAGGTTACCGTTGGTATGTATGCTTAGAAACAAATAATATTTGTACCTTTAAAGTAAAAACCAACAAAAAAAATTTATTTTTTAATTCAAAATGAAAGCTAGTTAAAGTGGAGGTTGAAATTGGTTTCAAAATTTAAATGAAAGTTGAAAATTAATTACATTTGACTCACTTATCATGTTAGTTTTCGTTCATTTTTGTGGATATGCTTTAAACTGAACTTTACCTTCAATGGATATTTATAACTAAACATGGCATTGGAGTTTCTCTAACTCTTGATAAGGTAACATATAAGTTTGCTTATAACTTTTGATGTAACAAAATATAGTTGTCCGTGTGACAAATAAGGTTCTTTCAAGTACATACCAAATTACCACCCCTAAATAATGATTAATATATCTATGAAACTAACAAAAAAAATATTCATACACATAAAATATCATATCTTTTAAACAATTAATATTATGTCATTTGATATCATCAGTTCATGTTTAACCGAAAAACATGATTATCCCAAAAACAGATTATCTGAACTTTGATGATATAATCTTCCTAACAATTTTTAGAATCTGAAATTGATTGATCATGATAAAGTCTGGTATATGACAAAATTTTAATTGATTTTATATTTTACAATTAAAAGTTGTATAATCAAGCAACATATATAACTGAAAATTAAAATATAATAAAACGATTTGTTTTATTTCATAAGAATGTAATTCACAGGAAAAAGACAAAAACGTACTAACCTTAAAATCATTGTTCAAATAACAATGATTATTCTGAGCTAGCAAAATATTAGAATATTTAAAGTTGCATAAAATGAATGTAACGATTTTTATTTAAAATAAATGAAAGTATTGGATAATGAATGTTTAAATTTTGAATACTAATATCGTGTTATTACTTATTAGTTAATATTATGGAAAATTGTTGGAATACTTAATTAATCGATATATATATATATATATATATATATATATATATATATATTAACAATTTACAAAGATAAAAAAAGGAAAGAAGAAAAAGCAAAGTTTTTCGATTTTATGAAGGCATGGTAAATGACTTTTAGCCTGATTAACTATTTTTTTTACAATTAATATGAAAATAGAATATCCTTAAAATATAATGAGGAACATGATCAAGTTATAAATATTAAGAAAAGTAATAAATATTTTTATTAAGTTACATTATTATTATGGTGTGAATCTTAATGAATTTTTATAACATATTTGAATAATAAATAAATGTTATGCCTGTAATGTTTTTAAAATTTTACGTACAACTTTATTATTCTGAATATAAACAATAATAAACACTTTAATTATATACTAACCAACAGAATACACTAACATAACCCCAATTCGTTGTATTTGTATAGAAATAAAATTAATAAGTTAATATAATATTGAAATTATGTAAAAACCTAACGAAAACGATATTATACGAATCTAGGTTTCAATATTATAAATGATTTTTGGAAAGCGAAAATAATGGATGGGATTGAAACAGATTTTTTGGTTTAAAATTGAATTTGAATGCTATTAATTAAGTAATTTGTATTTTTAAGGCATAATAAATTAGATATATTGAAATGTATATAAAAGTATAAATTAAGTTATAACATATATGTTTTGAAACATTTTGGTCTGAGTATGGAAGAAAATATTAAAAACTAAATATTTATTTTCTTATTGCTAAAACTCTTTATATTACACAAAAAGTCAATGACTTAATTAAAACTAAGCACCAAGATTTATGTCATAGGTATTCTCCATGTTTGCAATATTTATATAAAATGTTCAGAGAAAATTAAGAAAATACACAACTTTCCTTAGTTCAAGTGCATATGAGAAAATTTTAAATCAAAATCTGAAACCAATCTTATATAAATATTACACACTATTGCTCGATATCCCAGTTTACAAACAATCTGTAGTTTATTACCATACAAATCCAAATTTTTTAGACAATGATGTGAAATTTTTTTTATATAACAGATTTTTTGGTTTACAATTTTGAATTTGAATGCTTTTAATTAAGTAATTTGTATTATAAGGCATATTAAATTAAAAATATTTAAATGTATAAAAAAGTATAAATCAAGTAAAAAAAAATATGTTTTGAAACATTTTGGTATAAGTTATGGAAGAAAATATTGAAAACTAAATATTGATTTTCTTATTGCTAAAATCATTTATATTTGACAAAAAGTCAATGAATTAATTAAAACTAAACACCAAGATTTATGTAATAGATATTCTTCATGTTTGAAATTTTGTACAAAATGTTCGGAGAAAATTAAGAAAATACACATTTTTCTAAGTTCAAATGCATATGTGAAAATTTTAAATCAAAATCTGAAAACAATCTTATACAAAATATTATGCTCTATTGCTCGAATACAGTTTAAAAACAATTTGTAGTTTATTACCATACAAATCCAAATTCTTAAACAATGATGCTTCTTTATTTTCTTTAATATGCAATTACATGTGACTTGAAAACTTTATTCTAAAAGACCTGCAACATTAATGTTGAAATTTCCTTATTTTCTTATTTCACAATTAATGTTAATGTATGAATCAATTACGATTAATAAAAATAAACTTGAATTCATATATTAATATAACTTAAAGATAAAGAATCACATATATGTTGAAAAAAGAAGAGGAAGACTAAGAGATTGACAAGTGACAAAATTAAGCAGACTTTTATTAGAATATATAGATATTTAAGAAAATTAATTTCATTATCATTGTTTTTGAAGTGAGAAATTAACTTCTTAAAAAATTGTTACATCTCTTGTTTCATATTTGTTTAACAAAGATTGATTTCAATAAAAAGTTTTATGTTTTTTATTATTTGTAAACGAACAGAAGTTCTTGTTCAACAAATGTGTTTGTTGATGTTTGTTCATTTACGTTTGTTAATGTATATTTGTATGTGTTCGTTTATAATTGTTTGTGTTTGCTTATGACATTAACGAGTGACACAAACAAAATCATTTCTTAAACGAATAAACACAAAAAAATTCGAAGATAAATATATTGTATGTTTTAATCTTGTTCAAATATGAAGAGGTGCTAAATTGCTTAAATGAATTTGTAATAACAAATAAATTAGAAATACTCGGTGCTTCATTTTATTTTTAAACAAAAGATATAATATACTCCTACCGAACACTAAACATGTTACATGTTTTTCGTTTTGGCTAGTTTAGATAAAGGGTAGCGCTTGGATCACACGAATTTAAGTGGGTGCGGGTTAGGGTTGTTTTGAACTAAGATCTGAAAACTAGTTTGTTTATTTGTATATATTGACAGTTTTTTAAATATTTATAAACAGGATGATTGCGTCTTTAATAAAAACATTCACGGGTTTGAATCACACGTTACAGCTACACTCCGCACGTTGAAGTTTGAGGTCAACAAGTTATGTGTGGGAACAATTGTATTTAATCATAACCACCTAATTAAAAAAATTTAAAAAATTAAAAAATATATATAATCTATAAAAATCACACTTTTAATATTAAAAAATTAAAAATGTATTTATAATCTAAATAAGTAATCTTAGTTTTATAAATTTTATGTAAAAGTTTTTAAGTTTATGGATCGAATATAAACTAGTGAAGATAAACGGGCTAAATGTTAAGGTACACACTAATTTTACACTTTTTATGTAAAAGTTTACAACTTTTAGAGACTATGTGTAAACTTGTGTTTGTTAGAAGGTTAAATTTTAAAATACTGTTACTTTATTAAACCTAAAAAGGCTAAAACGCTTCTTCACGCAACTTCTACTTATTTCCGCAGCCACTCTTTTTAGTTTCCGGTAGGTTTCCGTCGGAAGTCGAGAAGTGCCTTGTAGCTCTTTTAATACCACATTCAACAAAAAAGGTCCAAGAAATAAAAAAATTTGGCATAGTTTACAACTTCTAGTGAGGCTTAAGCCTCAACGCCTCACCGCCTCGGACCGCCTCACAAAGGTTGAGGTTTAGGTTTCAGTATACCTTTATGAGGCTAAGCCTCTAAGGCGTTTTTCTACCGAGGCTGCTGTCACACCCTCAAAATCCACTAACGGAGTTTTATCGTCATATAGTGTGAACTAACAGGATCGGAATCATTAGTTATAATCAAACCATAAATAAAGTTTTCAACCACGAAAACGTTTAAGTGTAAATAAATGCGAAAGCGTAAAACCTTTAACCAAAAGTTGCGTCACGCAGGACGACTTATAAACCCAACTAATAATAGTTTAAAACAGTTTGCATAAACAATAGCGTTCAAAGTAATGCATGATCCTATACCGCGCGCCCGCCTCGGCTACCTGAGAATAACATACTAAAAGTGTCAACACGGGGTTGGTGAGTTCACAAGTTTATATACAATAAAGCGTTTGCGTTTACGTTTGCGTTTAGCGTTTTGCGTTTAGCGTTACCAGATAGTGTTAAATCAATTATATATCTATAGGTAGCTAGCCTATAAAACAAGTATTACTAAGTGTTCGACACTGAAGCTGACTGTTTATCATGTGCCTTGCCACCAGGTCTATCCCGACCATGGTAATGTGTTAGCCAAAATTACACCCACTCGACCTCCAGTCGAGCTTAGCGTTGGGTGGGGTTTGTCAAACCCAGTAGTACTACTCAACAGTGACTCGCTATTATCCAATACTAAACGGTTCGATGTGTAGGACTTCAGTTGTTTCGTTTGCCACTTAGCCTTTACAAGTGATATATAATCTAATAACAAAATCTAAAAGCGTTTCGGAGTATGTATTCTCCCCCAAGTGAAAAGCGTTTAAAAGAGTTAAAAGGGGAAAAGTGAAACTCACTGTTTGCGAAGAATTCCAAAAACAAGTCACCCAAGTGATGCGCGTCACAGAAAACCCTCACTAGCGTTCTAAAACAACAAGGAGATTTTCTAAGTGTTGGAACTATTATCGAGTCTCTAGACTCGGCACATAATTCCTATGCATAAAATACGTTTCGTGTTTCGTTTGTGAATTGTGTGTGTCTCAACAAGCACATTGATGATACGTTACATGTGTGAACAACTATTTACATATCATGTATTAATATTGTACATTACTAGCAATTATTCACCGCAAGGGCAATTTGGTCAAAACATAACAATTATCTAGTACTTAGCACGTTTCATGTATTTTCACAAAGTTCAGCAGCTAGTTTCATCAAGACAGAATTCTACTTAAAAGATTACTCTATTCAACAGATCATAGCATCTCAATTAATTCACCAAAAATCTTCACAAAAGCATACATGAGTTAGGTTTCCAGAACTATTTTTATTGTATTTTTATTCCACATAATTTACTCACAATGATCAAAACATTACAGCAAACTCACAGCAGTCAAAATCATGCGCAACAGAATGTTATTTGTTATTCCCGTTAAATGAAAAATCCAACTAATGCAAGACCAATTGGGTTAGGTTCTTAACTCAACAAGTTAACTTCCAGAAGTAGAACCAACCCATTTGGTCTTGTAGTTCATGAGATATGATATTTACAAAACAACCTAACAGCAGGTCTCACAATTCAGATTTGCACTTCAGTTTTGTAAAATAATAAAAGTTAACTTTTACTCGTCCAAAAATTACAATTTTGGACTTCATAGAAACTAGACTCAACATAGCACCTTGTAGTGTTAACAACCTCGACCAATTTCCACATTAACATTTAGTTACAGTTATCTAAACATAACTTACAATCTGTCCAGTACCAGTTTTGACCTTTAATCACATTTAAATCGTTTGAACAACCAAAACACCTCCAAATTAGGCGTGGTTGGGGTTTCTGGAAACTAGACTCAGAGTACTACCTTTAGACTCATAAATAGCTCAGTTTGCTTTTATATTTAACAAGTTACATGTCGTTCAAGTTTAAGAATCTCTGCTGTCAAAACTCAGCAAGCACAAACAATCGTCTAACATGCATCCTAAGCATACGACATAACTCCAACATGCAATAAACATCATTAATCATACAAATCAATAGTAACCCTCTAGGGTTTACAATCAATCAATGATTTAACATTCTTTCACCATTCAAAATCACATATGATCATCAATATCATTAACCAACACATAATTAATCATCCTTTAATCAAAATCAAGCATATAAACACTTAATACATAATTTACAAAGTTAGGGTTTCATGTTTATACCTTAAAAACGCAGAAACAACCAAGAGAAATGTGAGAGATGCTTAGAAACGAGTGTGGGATGCTCCGATTATGAAGAACAAGATCAAAACGAAGGTGATATAGGTGTGGGTGTGGCTGCCGATCGCAAGAGAGAGGGGAGGGGGGGCTGCCGATCGGGTGTGAGAGAGGGAGAAAGAGAGTTAGGGTTTGTTATTATTAAATAATAATATGTTACATCAAGGCCCCTCAACTTCTAATTATTTCTTTCCTAGCATAAAATAACTTGTTTGCATCTTGAGTTAGTGTTCTAAATGATATTATCAAATAACACATAAGCCTAACACATAATTATCACATAACTATTGTTTGGATGTTTTTCGTTTATTCACCAATGGTTTGCGTCAACTCGTTTGCGTTTCGGTGCAATCCCGAAAGACTACACATGTAGTAATTGTCAAGCGTCATTTAAAACTCTATTTTAAATGAAATGAGATGTGCGTTATAGATCAAGTGATCTTAAGTTTGAATTGACGGAGTTTGAGTTAACGGAGTTAACCTGAAATTGACGAGTGTCACAGCTGCCGAGGCGTAAGCCTCGAGGCACGCCTCGGAACGCTTATTTAAACCATGTATATATATATATATATATATATATATATATATTTATATGTCTATCTATTTATATGTTATGTTTTTTATTAGATTAGTTTTCTGTTTTAAATTATATATGTTTAATTCATCCATCTGCGGGTCTTTTTTATGTATGATGATTATTATTTGTGATTGAGTTTCTTCTTTTCTATTTTGATTATTATTATTATTGTATTATGTGATGTTCATATGAATGGTTCATTCTATCTATATATCTATCTGTTCTGTTTGTGATTAGATTAGTTTCCTGTTTTAAATTAGGGATATTGGTTTTTAATACTCTCAACTTTCATCCGTTGGTTGATACCACTCCCAATTTTGGATTTGTTACTCACCACTCCCAACTTTCACTCTATTTGTTTCTGGCACTTCCGAACTTAACAAACCTTAACTCCGTTAGTTTTTTTGCTGACATGGCATTGTTCTTAGTGACATGGCATTTTTCTTGCTCATGTGGCAGTTTATAGTAAAAGAATAATAAAAACTAACAAAATAATAATAATAATAATAATAATAATAATAATAATAATAATAATAATCTCATCTCCACCTTCAATTTCTCTTTCTCCCCTTCGTCTCCCTCGCCCCAACCACCACCCTCAATACACACGTGTGCCACCACCATCTGGCCGACAAGATACCCCACAGACCGCCACCGCTGTATAACTCCTCACTGACACCGCACCACCATACGCCTCACGTTTTTGCTTGTTGAATCGGTGCCCAATCGATGTTCAAGGAGACAAGATTTGAAACTTGAAGGTCGATTATGCAGTCCCCATCTCCCATCGGACTTCAAAACTCCAATAGAAGCTTAATACGTGTTCAACTAGTGCTTAGTCATCTTCTAGTTCCGCCTAATTGTCTCCTGGTTGAACTCCAGCTTCAATAACTGCTTGATTAGGCTTTTTGTTGTATAATTCTAGTGGGGTTTATTTGGATACTGATATTATGGTGTTGAGAAGCTTCTTAAAGTTGAAGAATTCAATTATTATGGTGGTTAGGGTGAGGGAGACGAAGGAGAGAAAGTGAGGGAGGAGATGAGATTATTATTATTATTATTATTATTATTATTATTATTGTTAGTTTTTATTATTATTTTACTATAAACTGCCACATGAGCAAAAAAAATGCCATGTCAGCAAAAAAACTAACAGAGTTATGGTTCGTTAAGTTCGGGAGTGCCAGAAACAAATAGAGTGAAAGTTGGGAGTGGTGAGTAACAAATCGAAAGTTAAGAGTGGTATCAACCAACGGGTGAAAGTTGGGAGTATTAAAAACCAATACCCTTTTAAATTATACATGTTTAATCCATCCATATGCTGCTCTGTTTTTTACTTTTTGATTTTGACTTTTTATTTTTTCATCACCTTTTAGTTTTTGGATTTTGAGTTTTTCTTTCTTCATTACCTGCTCTGTTTATTAACATATAGCTTTATTCTTTTGGAAATTAATTATTCGTTACTAATTGCAGGTTAAGATTTTGGAATCCTCTGGTTTTTCTATGGAAAGGGCATTTGGAATATCTGATGCCATTTGCGAAACACTCAAAAATAGCCATGAGGAACTTCATGGTCGGTTAGTTTCCAAATCACTATTGGAAGACGTAAGTTATTGTTTTATTTTTAATGTGTTTTTGGTTTTCACTCCAGCGCAAGGTGTCTCAGGAGTTGGCTTTTAAGAAAGTTAAAGAGGATCTGAAGACCGAACAGGTACCATATTTTAAAAACTCTAAATTTGGTTGAGCATCTTATTTAATTCAAAAATGAATGCTAATAGTTTATATTATTCTTTATAGGACTTTTATTACATGTGGGTGGAAGGGGGCAACATGAACACGAAAGAGTCAATGGAGGGAGAAGTTTCTAAGTTGAAGAAAAAAAATTGAGAATGTAAATTGTTTAATGATTACTTTCGTAATGGGTTATGTAGGAAATGCATTTTATCAATAGAAAATTAATTTCATTATCATTGTTTTTGAAGTGAGAAAATAACTTCTTAAAAAATTGATTTTTACATAAAAAACGTATGCAAAACTTAAATTGATGTTTTTAATATCATTATATTCAATAATACTTGAGAAAATTAATTTCATTATCATTGTTTTAGAAGTGAGAAAATAACTTCTTAAAAAATTGTTACATCTCTTGTTTCATATTTGTTTAACAAAGCTTGATTTCAATAAAAAGTTTTATGTTGGGAATCCTCAAACCCATACGGCTACGCGCCATACTTAAAGGTTGTGAATCCTTATAAACCCATACGGCCTCGCGCCGAATACAAGGCTGGGCACGCTCCGTATACCGGACGTGCTCCGCTTCGCTCAACGCGCCATCATGATTAAAACCTCTTACAACCCGAAGCATCATCATCATCATCGTACTCAGTATATCCCACCAATAGCAATGCTATGGTAGGGTCTGAGGAGGGTAAGATGTAGACAACCTTACCTCTACCCCATAGGGATAGAGAGGCTGCTTCCGATGAGACCCCCGGCTCGATAGTAGTTTTGCATCAAGCCTTGGACATAAGGCACATAGCACTCAATCATCGGGACACCGGCTGATTGGTGCATGTGCCCTTGTCTTTCGGCTATCAACGCCACCACATGATGCCTGAATAACCTTCCCCCACTTTTAACGTTATTTTCACAAGATTGGTAAAATAACGTCAAAATTAGTGCAATTTTACTTTTGCCCACCCGAGAGTTCACACATAAATACATTATATGCGTGCACCGCCAGCAGGGCAATCTTACAACCCGAAGCAAAGTAGAAATATAAGCAAAAAAGTACATTTGGGAAGCACCGGATCGGAAAAACCGTACAAGCATTCCTAATAAGTCCAGAACTCCAACTAACCGCTTGCACGCCCAGGAGCAGCACTGGACTAGGGGGACTAGTGAAGGTAGGATCCTAAATACCCGGTGGGTCCAGTTTCCAATTTTTTTATCATCATCCAAGAATTTCATTGAAAAACCTATCACCGGAAAAAATAAAAACATGGCGGGCAATTAGAGTCCACGCAGCCTCCTGCTCCGGCAAGCAAGCCGCAAGTTGTGATGATCACCGTGGCACAACGCTCCGCCACCGCGCATGCGCTTGCCGTGGTTCAATACAATGCCAACATTCATGCGTGCCACGACAAGTAAACCTCGCCACCGGGTAATGTCATTGCGCCACCACGCGTACACGCCACTGCGGATAACCATCTGGCCGCCATGGTGCATGCCACCATGCATGAGTCCCACCACTATGAAGCAGCAGCGCGCCATCACGCATACGCGCTGGCGCCGAGCACCGCATCACCGCGATCCAACACCTCGCCACCGTGCATGCGCATCGCTAAACAACACTCCAGCTTTTAATCATTCCAAAAATTTTGCCTTTATGTGATGAAGAAAAGAGTACCCCACACACGCATATCGGTGCTCCTCCATCACCGCCGGAGCAACTAAAGTTAACAGTCTCGGAAAAACTCCGCCACCGCGGAAATATCCATGCTCCGCCATGACGCATGCGCGCCCGCGAGTCATTACTCCGTCGCCATGCATGCGCGCCCGCGGAAACCACCATGTGGGTCGGAAGACGACTCCATGCCTTCGGTTTTACGCAGAAGACTCCGCCTCAATGCATGCGCACCCGCGAGTAACCGCTCCGCCGCCATGCATGCGCACCGCGGATCAAAACCCCATGCGGGTTGGAAGACGACCCCATGTGGGTCAAAAATAGTACAATATGAGCTTGGAAGACGATACCATTCATGTGCGCCGTGCTCCGACATAACAAACTCTGACCAAGGCGGGTCACCTGCAATCTCCGCAGGTAAGCACCCGACCACCGTTCATGTGCGCCGATGGGTTTCAACAATACGTCACCATGCATGCGAGCTAAGGATCATCGCGTCACCGTGCATGCATGCGTGTCCCGCTGATCAACTCTACGCCGCCATGCGTGCGCTTCCGCAGATGAACAATCCGCCGCCATGCACATGTTGCACTCCACCGACATGCTTGGCGCCGCTGCTGATAGTGCACTACGCCTTCATACATCATGCGCGCAGCCGCTCGTCAACACTTCGCCGCCATGATGCGTGCAGCCACAGATCAACACTCCATCACCTGTGGAAGACTTCGCCACGATGCATGCATGCGTCCCCGCGGATGAGCTTTCCACCATCATGCATGCGCGGGCCGCGGATAATGCACTACCCCGCCATGCATGCATGCAGCCGCGGATCAACATTCCACCTATGAAAGATTCCAACGCCATGCATGCGCGCTCAACTCCCCGCCATGCATGCGCGCTCAACTCCCGCCATGCATGCGCGCTCAACTCTCCGCCATGCATGCGCGCTCAACTCCCGCAGGCATTATGCGTGCTCCATACTCCCTCTAGTAGACCAACTCCACCACCAGTCACATGTGAGTAGACGTGCTAAAAGCCGTTCGTGGCAGGTCATATACGCGGACTGGAAGACGTGACAGCCGCTCCCGCGGGTGACATAAGCGCTCAGATATTCCAGCCCCGACACCGTGCCACCATGAAACACTAACGGCGTGTCATCTGGGCACTCACGAGGATCAACTAGCAACCACAAAGAGCCGCATGCGCACTCCCACAAGTTAACTTTAGCCATCATGGATGTATCGCGGGTCATTTCTGGCTCCCGCAGATCACGAGAGTTCCATAGCGGGTTGATTCTCGCCATTCCGCGTCCGTAAACAACTTTTGCGGGTTACTACCAGGGCTCGTCACGCTTCCGCATAGATGAAATTTACTACCACCATCATCGGGGACTGAAGAAGCGATCTGGATGTCTTTCGTATGACGAATGAAGGTGTTTTCTTGATGTATGAGTTAACTCTTTATATCTCTCGATATATATATATATATATATATATATACATACACATGTGCAGATGCGTAAGCAAAGCACATGTCGTGTGCAATGATGGTACACTTTTTAAAAGAGGAAGGAATTATTTCCAATTTTTCATAACAGCCCCTCATCCGCCCATGTGATTAAAACTTTATTAACAAGTTTATTATTACAAGTTCAATGCTCCTAACATTATTTAGCAGCAATGAACTGGGGTACTATCGTGGTATACCACCACTACATTATCGCGATGGAAGACATCCGAATCTTAGGTCGGGAGCCTAATAATATCCACATGGCCACGCGCCAAACATAAAGGTCGGGAGCCTAATAATATCCCACATGGCCACGCGCCAAACATAAAGGTCGGGAGCCTAATAATATCCCAAACGGCCACGCGCCAAACATAAAGGCCGGGAGCCTAATAATATCCCAAACGGCCACGCGCCAAACATAAAGGTCGGGAGCCTAATAATATCCCAAACGGCCACGCGCCAACGTAGGTTGGGCACACCTCATAATTTGCCCGAGGATGGGAACCTTGTAATACATCCACTTTTAGTTGATATGTTTTTGCAGGTTCGACTACGAGTTGCACAAGCACCTATGACATTATTATTATTATCTGGCCGTTTGTGCCTCCATTATTATTTTGAAAACAAGTTGGGATAGTCATCCTGTGTAGAAGAGGCCCTTGTGGGCCAGTCATTATCATTATATTATAGCTCATAAGCCGCAACTCGCGCATGCTTCATTATTTTATAGCTCGTAAGTCGCCTCGCGCGCAAGCTTCATTATTTTTATAGCTCGTAAGTCGCCTCGCGCGCAAGCTTCATTATTTTATAGCTCGTAAGTCGCCTCGCGCGCAAGCTTCATTATTTTTATAGCTCGTAAGCTGCCTCGCGCGCAAGTTGCATTACATTATTATCGAGATGCGCACTCTATCTTTTATCAGGCCCCGCGCCACTATTGTTATGATGCATGCCAGTGCACCATTATTATCATAAGGATCACAACATGTCACCATCATGGAGAAAACCTCTTAAAACTCAAAGACAACAAAGACAAGGCCGAAGAAAGGGGGAAAAAACCGCCTCATATCCTAACACACCTTATGAAGTCCAGCGCTCCACCTAAACGCTTGCACGCCTAGGAGCAACACTGGACTTGGGGGGCTTGTAGGGGTATGGTATTAAACCCGGCTTACGACCTTAATTTATTATGTCTGGCTTATTTTATTATATGGACTAATACAATATTATTGGGCTGAGGGGGTTTTGTGGAGGTAACCCTAACTGGGTTAGGCCCATTAGGGTACCATGATGGTGGCCATGAGGCTCCCTATATAAGGAGGTCTCTACCTCCTTATTAAGGGTTGTTGTTGTCCTCAATAAGAGCCACCACCATAACCATTTTTGTGTCTGTAAACAAGAGATCCTCGAGATTTCTTAGCAGTCACCTCCACACCCCCATATTTCTATGGCAGGTCTCGAACTACCGGAGAAGAAGATGAAGTCGTGGTTCGTTTATCTCGAACACCGAGGAACATCGTCTTGGATCAGGTCAGATTCATTTCATGTTTCTTCATTAAGGTCACTAGAATTTTAGTATTCTTGCTATATGTTTTTTATTTCGTTTTATTTGTTATAATTCTCAACGTTAAAACTGGGTCAGGCTGGAAATATACTTCTTGATACTAATGGAGATATAAAGCTTGGGGACTTCGGTGTGTCGGCTTGTGTGTTTGATAGCGGTGATAGAAAACGCTCTAGAAATACATTTGTAGGAACTCCTTGCTGGTTAGTACATGCTCAACTAGCTTTTTACAAAATTTTATTGGTGAAAGGCATGTAAGCGAACTGCAAACCAAACGTTCGATGAACCATTCGGTAGAAAGTTCGCTTATAATAAATGAACGAACATGAACATAATTTTTTGTTCATTTAATAAACGAACATGACATGTCTCGTTTCGTTCATTTATGTTTGTGAACGTTCGTTTATGCTTGTTCATTTACGTTAATTTATGTTCATTAGTTTGCACGTGCTTAAGTTTGTTCGTTTATATATTCAGTTAAATTTTGTAGACCCACTACAATTCAGTCTGGTTTTATTAATTTCTTAGGCTTGACATATTGATGTTCACACTATTTTTATTGGTGTTCGCTCGGTTATGTTCATGAACAGTTCATTTTTGTGTTCGGACACACTCATTTTGTGTTCGAACATCAACAAGAAAACCATGTTCGTTTTCTTGTTTGTGTTCGACCGCTTGTTCGGTTAAAGTTAAACAAACGAACACGAACTTGTCCTGTACGTTCAGTTCGGTTTACGAACTTAGTCAGGGGGGGGAGGTTGTCATCGTCACTTACGATTTTTGATTCTAATATATACAGGATGGCACCAGAGGTGTTGCAGCCAGGAAGTGGATATGACTTTAAGTGAGTATAGATAATATAATTATCTTTTTATTAACATGTTATCGTTGAAGTATACATGTTTGATATTTTGCAAAAATTATTACAATTTCGTATCAAAACATCATAATCATCATATACAGGGCTGACATTTGGTCATTTGGAATCACTGCACTGGAGTTGGCTCATGGCCATGCCCCTTTTTCAAACTACCCTCCAATGAAGGTTAGTAACTTAATAAAATATTGAATATATTCACACCTGTTATTAGTTTTGTGTTTCTTCAACTATTTTGTTGCTTTCATGTCTCAGGTTCTCTTGATGACCATACAAAACGCACCCCCTGGACTTGATTAGGTTTTCTAAGGTGTCATGTTTTTACATAAAACGAGAAATTGAGATGGAAATGAATTGGTAACTAATGAATTTCAGTTTTTAACAGTCTTTTAAAGAGTTGGTTGCTATGTGCTTGGTCAAAGATCAAACAAAAAGACCAACTGCTGAGAAGTTGTTAAAACACGTGTTTTTTAAACAAGCTAAACCACCCGAGCTCTCTGTGAAGAAACTATTTGCTGACTTACCGCCACTGTGGCATCGTGTGAAAGATCTCCAGGTATGCAATCCTAACTTAACTGGCCCATGTATCTTAAAAAAAATAATAACTCTGAAATACGTGCAGACAGATTAAAGATGCTGCACAACTAGCTCTGAAGAAGATGCCCTCAGCCATATCACACAGATTCGTTGGATGAGAAATCGAAAGCGAATTTAGTACAAATAAAAGGACGGTTTTCTGTAACATCCGAAGATCTTGATTTTGTAAAGGTAAACTGCATTTTGCAAACAACTATTTATTATTATTATTTTTTTAATCCAATTCTTTAATTATGTAACTTAGGAGGCATCATTGAGAAAGTCTGCTAGTTGGATACTTGATTCAAATAAAACGGTTGGTAATCGAGTCATAACATATTTTTTTAGCTTCATAAACTTATGTGATGCTGAAATCTTAATTAACTGCTCGACAGCCGACACCTAAAGATATTAATAGCAGCTCTGTACATAACATTTTACCGGCATCAGTACTCAAAAACCTTTTTCAACAGACAACACTTCAACAGGTAAAATACAGAATTACAAATATAAAATTAATGATGTTTCTAGTAAATGAATCTCGCGTGTTTTGTTTCACAGGATCTTATCTTAAATTTGGTTAATAGCTTACAACTATCTGATGTGTCAGAGGGTGAGTTAACATGATAATATATTAATATCTTCATTGTATCTTATTGTTTAACGAGTTTTGGATTAATTTTTTGTTTTTTAATTTTGTTTCAGCTTCTCAAAACCGGAAGTTGCTGCCGTTACCTCGCACCTCTGAGAATAATGGATACGTATGTATTTTCACATAATTACTAAACACATATATACATTTATTTGGTAATTTTGTTACATTTCAATCTTTCAGGTTGAAGTTTCGGATAGAGAGCGTTTGCTGCTTACCAAGGTTTCCGAGTTACAATCCAGGTTATTGAATACATTCCGCGTTAAATTCAATCAAAAGTCAAATTATTATTATTATTATTTTGACTTTTCATTCGTATACAGGTTAACAAGCTTGACTGAGGAGTTGACCACTGAAAAGTTAAAATATTTACAAGTGAGTCGGTTTAGATTTTGTATTTCCTTTAATTATATTATTATAATTACACGAGACGTTAAATCGGTTAATGTTTTCAGTTACAAGAGCGAGTTGAAGCTATTACCAGTAATGCTGATGCTTGATAGTGCTATCCTCGCGGCGTGATGTATATTATGGTAAATTAACGTATTCTTAACTTTTTAGAAAATTAAATAAGTGTTGAATATATGAATATATTCTAATTGCAACTGCAATTGATAGTGGTGCTTGCAATCAAGAAAATTGGATGATCTTCCTCAACTTGTGTATTAATAAGTTTTTGTTTGAAGAATTCCCGAACTTTAAACGCCAAAGTCTGGGTCGTGGGAAAGCTATTTTTTTGATTCGTTTTTCATACAAAGAGATCGGTTTGCAGCTCGTTTATAGATTATATTGTTATGTTTCGGGCCTTTACAAATCTTTATTTTTATACTATTTATTTTAGTGTCAGTGCCATAATGAACTTAACATACCCCAACCAAATAATGTCGCTATGCCGCCGCAAAGTGGCAAGTTTTCATGGGGTGGTCCAATAAGTTTTTTTTTTTTCGGAACAACTAATTCTTTTATTTCATATTTCGTTATATGTCTTAACTGTGATTAGAATCCATAACAATTTGATTGTAAGACATATACTTTTGCCAATACCTACTAGACAAGCTAGTTGTTATCCCAATATAAGTAAAATAAACAAGTATAAATTACCAAAAGCTAAGTATTTATATTTAATGGGTTTGGATCAAATACAAATTAAATTAATGTGCTAAACGTGATAATCAAGTATTATATATACAAGTAAAGTAATTATGCAATTACATCTTACATAATTACTCTACTTGTATATATCATTACTTGATTCTCACGTTTAACACATTAATTTCATTTGTACGTTAACGTTCCACTATATTTAATAATCCCATAATCAGATAATTACAATCAAACTTACCTTTATATAAACATTCATTAATTAATAATTAATAATTAATAGTCACAAGTTGCATTCGAATATTATCACGTGAAACGCACACACTTATACTATTATACCACCTAATCCTTCAACCTTTACTCACGCCACCGTCAGCCACCGTCAACCGCCGTCGTCGTTATCTTCTCCGGCCGGAAATGAGCTCACTCTCTATCACTCCGTTCACCACCGCCCGTAAGCTTCCACAGCTCGAACAACACGTATACTCACTTTCACTTCATCATCACTTCCATAAACACGTTAACCAGGTCATCTCATCTCTCTTTTCTAATTATTATTATTATTATTACGGAGTATTATTATTATCGATGACGTCATCGTTGGATTTTAATTTAAAACAGAAGAGGAGAATTGGGTGTACGGCGGTGATACCTTACGACGCGCCGTTTGTGATTGCAATGGGCGCGTGTGTGTTAAACTCGCTGGTGTTTCCGTTACCTATGGGACCGAATGATGATGAGGAAAGTAGTTCGGTTATTGATTCCGCGGATGCGAGGTTTGCGGTTATGGGGATTATTAGCTTCATACCTTATTTTAATTGGATGGTGAGATTAATTATGAATCATTAATCTATCTGATTGATATGGTTAATAAACGAGCCGAGCTGAGCCCGAGCTCGGCTCGTTTCGAGCTCCTTCTTTATATGTTTAAGAAAACTTTAAGGAGCCTGAGCTCGACTAAGCGGTAATAAGCAGTCGTTTTGTTTAAGAGAGCTCGAGCTCATCTCATTTTGAGCTTTTTTTTATATATATTTGAGAAAACTTTAAGGTGCCTGAGCTTGACCAGGCAGTAAGCAGAGCTCGGTTTGTTTCGATTTAAGAGAGCTCGAGCTCGAGCTCGAGCTCGGCTCATTTCAAGCTGTTTTTTATATATATTTGAGAGAACTTTTAAGGTGTCTGAGCTCGACTAAGCAGTAATAAGCAGAGCTCGGCTCATTTTGATTTAAGAGAGCTCGAGCTCAGTTCCTTTCGAGCTCCTTTTTTATATATTTGAGAAAACTTTTAAGGAGTCTGAGCTTGACTAAGCAGTACTAAGCAGAGCTCGGCTCGTTTTGACTTACGAGAGCTCGAGCTCGGGCTCGGCTTATTTCGAGCTCTTTTTAAATATGAATGCGGCGTAAGCGAGCTGAGCCCGAGCTCTGCTGGTTTCGAGTCTAAAGCTCGAGTTTATCTCATTTTGTTTATTATTTGTTAACTAAGTTAAATATGTTTTTAATTTTAGCTTGACTCTAGCTCGGGTTTGCGGTGTGAAATTAATACATAGAAGTCCAAAAGTGTAAAAGCTAGGGGTGTAAACGAGCTTGAGTTGGCTCTTCGGTTGTCTTTTAAGCTCGGGCTTGACTCGTTTATTATATATTTATTAATAAATAGTTTAAATACGCTTTTAATTATTTTTATATATTTTGAGAAAACTTTAAATGACCCTAAGCTTGGCTTGTGCTCGGCTCGAGTGGGTATTGTAAAACTAGTACATAGGCGTCTAAAATAGGTAAAACTTAAAAACACACCAGTGGTTCGTAAAGGCTCTCCGAGCTAAACGAGTTTCCCATACAAGGCTTGTTTTGAGCTTTTTATCAATCTGTGCTCGAGTAGCTCGCGAGCGACTTGGCTCGTTTGCACTCGTAGTAAAAACTTAAAAATACACTACGCCTGTTAAGGCTCGAGAGTCGAGAGCCAAAGCGACCTTCCCATAAAAATACATTAGGCTTGTTAAGGCTCGACGAGCCAAAACGACCTTCGCGCGGGCTCGATAAGGTTCAAAAATGTAAAAATTTACTAGGCTCATTAAGGCTTGACAAGCATGAAATATCTTCCCATACAAGGCAAGAGCTTGGGCTCGATAACTAGATTAGCTTTATTTGAGGCTCAAGCTCTGCTCAATTTGTTTCGAGCTTTTTATCGATCCGAACTTGAGTAGCTCATGAGCAGCTCGGCTCGTTTGCACTAAGATCGGTTTTGCTGATTAATTGTGGTTTACTGTATTATGTAGAGTTGGGTGTTTGCTTGGATGGATACAGGGGATAGACGTTACGCTGTATACGCCATAGTTTACTTAGCTCCTTACTTAAGGTTTCCAAAACTATATTACACTTGTGCATATTCATAATTTTCAAATTCTGACATGATCACTGGCTGTTATTGCAGGTCAAACTTGTCAATTTCACCTGATGATAGCTGGTTGCCAATTGCCAGCATTCTTCTCTGCATTCTTCACATTCAGGTAATATAATCGCTCATCACATCCAACTGACCAATTGTGTATTGAGTTGTTAATGTGACTACATTGTACATCATTGGCAGTTGGAAGCCAGCATCAAGAACGGAGATATTCAGAACTTTCCGTTACTGGGTGGGAAGAAAGATAATAGAATCTCGGAACAGGTACTACTTACAAGTTAAATCTGATAATATATTGCAAAGCTCGGTTATGGTTATGATCATGGATTCACGGGTGTAACGGTTTTGGTTTATTAGGAGACGAGAAAAGATGAACAAAACCTACCTTCTGCAAATGACGAACTGAGAAATAAGCTTAGGAATTGGGGAATCCCTAAAAAACGCACTCGACAAGTTGACCATTTGGATGAAGAACAAGAGGAAGATAAAGCGGAATAGGTGATTTCATCCATACTAAAATGGTTTTGAATTTAAGTCTCAGTTTGATTCATCAATGCATTAATTAGACACATAACTCTTCAAAGCTCAAACCGGCAAATTGTTTAAATACCACAAATGTAGTCATTTTACTATTGCATATATGATGCCACATATCTAGTTTGACTCGTATACCTGACTTTAATCCGTTAGTCTTGGCTGAAACATATCATATGTGAAACACCATTCGTGTGTCACGTTGATCTGTTTAATTCAATCTTTGAGTTGGCTACTTAAGTCAGTAAGTTTAGACACCGAGTATTGCCTTAAATAACCGCTTAAAACACTTACAGAAAAAGGTTGCTTACAGTTACCTTTGCGAGTTTCTTTCGATCTGCTGTCGGTTTCTTTCATAGCCGGCGCCACCAATGTCAACTGACCTAAAAAAAACAGTTTCTGTACTAAAAAAATTAAGGGTGTGTGGTTTGGCGGTTCGGTGTGGTTTTTGGCTAAAACCAAACCGAAAACCATAACTTTGGTTTTTGGAGTTTTTGGAGTTTTTGAAACCGTTCGGTTTCGGTATTTTCGGTTCCAGTTTTCCGGATTTCGTTTCGGTTCGGTTTCGGTTTTTTTCGGTTTTTGCCATTTTAGCTTGAAAATTTTAGGCCAAAAAAAAGTTGACAAAAAATAATGAATTTAGGTTTTAAATAATTTTGTTAATTGTAAAATAATAGGCTATTATACATTTGATCAAAAATATTGGAGCTACATATTTATTAAATTCTTATAAATTACTTAATATAAAATATATAAAAACAAAAATTTAGGAATTCGGTTCGATTCGGTTTTTTTGGTTTTTTTTACATGCAAAACCAAAACCAAAACGTTAGTGCGGATTTTACAAAAACATAAAACCAAACCAGCGGTTTTTGTTTCGGTTTGGATTTTTCTATCTTTTCAGTTTCAGATTGTTTTTTTCGGTTTTGTTGCACACCCCTAAAAAAATCAAAGATTCCAGCATATGACAATGTTGTATCCAGAATCTTGTGACATGTTTTGGTGAATGTACAAACTCAATCCCAGAAAGCCATATGGTCTCTATTATAAACAAATATGCTTTGTTACATTTTAGTTCTTGTTTCAAGTGGAAATGGACTCAAAATCCCCATCTTATAACATATATCTAAACCAGCAGCAACTAAAAGAAAGATTATAACATTCTCATAAACACAAACCGCACCGCTTAACGCATCCATCGACGATTGCCCATCCAATGTAGCAACTCCTACATCATAAATTCAACATTTTAGGTGTATATGTATAGTTTAATTTGATCATTTGAAGGCTAGTAAATGTTAAAATGCAAAAACGTTAAATACCTTTGACAATGCCAAAGCCGCAGAAGCTCCGGTTTTGAGATGAAAATCATCCACATCTCTTCGAATAATATAACGGTAAGTTGCACCGTACAATGCACAGGTGACTATGATGATTGCAGTTGAAACTGTTAGATCGTACGTGTCGATAACATGAGTTAATGAAATGGGTAAGCTTGCTAAGGTGCCAACCATGGCGGATATGCATGCAGCTTTTACAGATTCCAGTTTTTCCTTCATGGGATTTGTTTCGGTTTCTCGAATCTCAGTTTCCGATACTTGTTTCCGAAGTCGTGCAATCTTCAATGGAAACCAACATATGTTATGGTCCTTATGGAGCCAGCTATACACACACCGTTTTAAACGGCCATCTGGATTGAGGCCAGGTGACCGCTTTGACCAAAAGATTTCAAAGTTTGACCGTAACGGCCGCTCTGACTAATAATTTTAAGAGTTTGACTATGGTCAACGGCCATCCGGATATTGTTCAAATGGGGTTTTGAGTTTTGACCAATAATTTAAAAAGTTTGACTTTTTCGGTCAAAACGGCATTTCGAGTGTTTTGTGGACGGTCGTTCGAGTTAAATAAAGAAGAAAACTCAAAACTTACCTCAGATTCAAGCTGGTTGATGTATTCCATCGTCTTCCTGGCTTCGGTTTCTTGTTTCTTGATTTCGGTCGATTCATTTTTCGGTTTGGCTTTATCGAATTCATCTAATAGAACCCGACCGACACCGTTTTTACGGGCTTTCAAGTTTTTTGTATCACTAACACCATTGATATTAATGGGCTTGCTGCATTTGATGGCCAATGAAGGATATGAAAGAGGGTTCAATGTTGAGTGAAATGGAGTATTTGCAGCAGCGATGGGAGTGAGTGTGGTTGCCATGTTATGTGGATAAGTGACTTGCTATTTTATGGTGGTTAGCCAATTGGTGAAGACAAATTTGCATTATTTTCTTTTATATTTTATTTGTTTTATTATTGGGTTAATATATTAATATAAAAGTAAATTATATGACTTGTTATTTTCCTTGAAAGAAAAAGTTTTATTGCTTTTAAACCAAAATCATTTTGATCATCAAATAAAATTGGGATATAATTTAAATAAAATTTCTTTAAATTTAACAAACTTTGTTAATAAATTCTAAATAAATAATAATATGCCAGGTTAGTCAAAACGATTTGGCGATATCTGTGTTTTTTATACAACTTTTGCATGACTAGTCGCCATTTCAGCTAAAATTTACTTGCTTTTCTATGCAACTTTCCTTTTGAGTTGACGTTTTGACAACATACTTATAAGCCTAGTTGGGGTTTTAGAGATCGCCAAATGGTTGGAGATCTCCCACTTTGTGTAACAAACCAAGGTTTTGTCCCTTGTGGTGTACGGCCAGAGATTATGCCTCCATATAAAATATTTTCATTTTTGTGTATCTGGTCGCGTACGTTGTAGAAATCTGTTATATAAAAACACGTATTATACAATTACCACACTAAATTTTTAGTGCATATGAGACACAAAATGAGAGACAAAAATAATAAATAAGTCGAGCTCAAGCTTGAAAATCTAATAACGAGCCAATCTCTCTTTGTAAGTTAAATAACACGAGCTTAAGCCTAGTCAACTCAGGCTTAGGCTCATGCTCAACTCAGCTCGTTTACACTAGAGGTGCACAAATTGGTTTTTCAAATACCCAGGTTCGGGTATGGAACCATGTATTGAAAAATCGGGTATTGGCAATACTGGTTCGGGTCCAGGTATTGTCTCTAAAAACCGTACCCTATGTATCGGGTTCGGGTCGGGTATAGAACCGGGTATTCTAAAACTGGGTATTTGGATACCCTATTTTCGGGTTTTGAAAAAAAAACCTGTTTTTGGGTTTTTTTGGGGTTTTTTTTCTAGGTATTTTTTGGGTATAAATTGAATTTATTAAGAAATTGAATTTTTTGGAGTATTCTGGGGTATTTTTTAGGTTTTTTTTGGGGAAATTTCGGGTATTTGAAAAACCCAATTTTAGGTATTTATAAAACCCGGTTCCGGTTTTCGGGTATTACCAGGTATAAATCGGGTACAGGTTTTGATACTGACATGCATACCATATCTATCCATACCCTACGGGTAGGGTCGAGTACGAGTTCGGCCCAGATATAGAAACACCGTTCCGGGTATTTTTCTCGGATACGGTTCCACCGTAACTCCATAAGTCATCTTATAATTCACATAGCAAATAATAAATAAATTCAAAACATGTTTACCCTCTCTACAAAACTATTATTCTCTCCTAATAAACTCTTCATTTCCAACAAATCCTTCACATTCTCACTAATGGCCGCCACTACATTCTCCACAAACTCACCTTCTAAACGGGTCGGAACCCACAACGGAAGCTTCCACTGTGACGAAGCACTCGGGTGCTTCATGATACGCCTCACCAACAAGTTTTCCGGAGCTGAAATTGTTCGAACAAGAGACTCTCAGGTATGCACACCAAGTGTTTGATAAAATGCCCAACTGGAAAAAAATGTGTTTTAGTTAAAAAATTGAGTTTTTGATGGAAATTGGGTGTTGGGTATTGTTGGGTTTCAGGTGTTGGAGGGTCTTGATGCTGTTCTTGATGTGGGTGGAGTGTATGACCCGAGTCGGGATCGGTATGATCATCATCAGAAGGGGTTTGATGAGGTGTTTGGACATGGGTTTACTACTAAGCTTAGTAGTGCTGGTCTTGTTTACAAGGTACTTAATATAAAGTTGTTAATTCGTTCGTTGGTTTACGATTAAGTTCTGGTTCGTGTACGTTCGTTAATATATTTGTTTGAATATTTTTGGTCATTTACAACTTAGTTTAATTTTAATAAAACTTTAGGCCCAACACATTGTTCTTCACATTACTTTTAACAGGTTTTAGTTTAGTTTTATTCGTTCGTCTGTGTTAAGCTATGTTCGTGAACCGTTTGTTTATGCTTTTAACGGATGAACATGAAAATAGACATGGACTGATGGACATGGTCATTTTGTTAATGAACGGATGTGAATAAGAAAACCATGTTCGGTTAATTACTCGTGTTTAATTGTTTGTTCGGTAAGAGTTAAGCAAAAGAACATTAACATTCTCTGTTTATGTTCGTTCGGTTTAGTTCAGTTATATACCTTCATCTATGTTTGTTTACGTTGTTTAACGTATTCATTTTAAGTATTTTTGGCCAATTACAATTTAGTTTAGTTTTAGTAAATTTTTAGGCCAAACACATTGTTCTTTAGTCTTTACATTACTTTTAACAGGTTTTAGTTTAGTTATGCCCGTTTACGTTCATGAACAGTTCGTTTATACCGTTAACGAATGAACATGAACATGCTTGTTTTCTTTGTGAACAGACACTAACAAGAAAACTGATAGGAACCTGGTTCGGGTCTATACCCATAATAGTAAACGGGTCAAGTCACATATTCAAGTTCCCGCCTAAACAATATAAATTAAAAGAATATAATGGAGGGAAAGTAGTGGGGAAGTTTTTATTAGTTTCTAGTAACCGTTTTAAGATTAGTATTAATTGCTTTGTTTTTCCTTTGTAAGATATGGATGTTTATGTTTATCAAAATTAGGGTTCTTTAACCTTGTAATTGGAGATCCAGCCTATCTCGAATGTGGCTATTATCTTAATTTTAGTACTTTAGTTTTCCGGTTTCTATTAAAAACACTGTTTGTTTAGTTGTCCGTGTTCGATCGTTTGTTCGGTTAGAGTTGAACACATGAGCACTAACATGCTCTATTCATGTTCGTTTGGTTTTGGTTCCGTTATAGTTGTTTGCCTTCTTTGTTTACGTCCGTGAACCGTTAGTTTACACTGTTGAAGTTCGAATGTAAATAACCATGAACATGATGATTTTATTAATGAATGGATATGAAAAAGAAAACCATGTTTGTTTAATTGCCCGTGTTTGGTCGTTGGTTAGGTTAGAGTTAAACAAACGAACACTAACATGCTCTATTCCTGTTCGTTCGGTTTTACTTCAGGTATTCAGTTATATTCATTTATCTATGGGTGTTTACGTTTGTGAATTTTCACGTTCGTTTATACTGTTAAAGTACGAACGCCAACGGACATGAACATGCTCATTTCCGTAATGAACGCACATGAACAAGAAAACCCTGTTCGTCTAATTGCTCGTGTTAGATCGTTTGTTCAGTTAGAGTTAAACAAACGAACATGAACATGCTTTATATTTGTTCGTTCGGTTCGTTTACAAACCTAGCAAGTGTCTAATATGTGGTTTTCTTTTATAGCATTTTGGAACAGAGATAATTGCAAAAGAGCTTCAAGTTGATGAAGGTCATCCGGATGTGACTCGGTTATATTTAGCCATTTATAAAAGCTTCATGGAGGTAAATCGGTGAAGATTATATTACAATTATTTGTTTTTTTTTTCTGCTATTTTTTCTCAAAAACTAGTCTTTGTTTTCTTGTGAAACAGGCAATCGATGCAACTGATAATGGAATAAGTCGATACGACACCGATCAACCTCCAAAATACGTCAACAATACTCACTTGTCAGCAAGAGTTGGAAGGCTCAATTTGGATTGGACCGATCCCGACCAGTCTTCTGAGAAGGAAAACGCAGCCTTCCAACGTGCAATGGCTCTAGCCGGCACTGAGTTTTTAGAAGTAAGTTTTAACTTTTAATATAAAGTTAGTTTCTAGTTGGTTAGATCTAACTTGTGGTGTACACAGAGTGTTCGGTTTCATGTAAAGTCATGGCTCCCGGCTCGCTCAATTGTCATGGAATGTCTTGCAGCAAGAACTAATATTGACCCTAGTGGAGAAATCATGGTTTTGGATAGATTTTGCCCTGTAAGTTTTATAACTTAATTAGTGATTCATATATATATATATATATATAGGGACAGGTTCAAGAGGGAACTCAAAAAAAGTGGGGAACTTGGGAACTCTTCATTTTACATGTAAAATACTAAAAAAATTAATTTTCCATATAAAAATACATTTTTACATAATCTTTTTTAGAGCTTTTTATATATAAACACATGGCCTTTTTTCAAAAAAAAAAAAATTTCAAAATTTCAGTTTAAAAAACGTATTTTTTTTTTTACAAAATTTGTTTTTTCATTGGAATGTCTTCTACATGTGTTTATAAGCAAAAAAGTCTTAAAAAGTTTATGTTAAACTAATTTTTTTCATGTGAAATCGAGCTTTATATTGTTTTTTTACATGTAAAATGAAGAGTTCCCCAGTTCCCCACTTTTTTTGAGTTCCCTCTTGAACCTGTCCCTATATATATATATACACACACACACACACTTTCCCCTGTTTTGCTGCTGATTTAATTTGATTTTCGTGTTGACAGTGGAAGCTTCACTTATTTGAGCTAGAACAGGAGCTGAAAATCGAACCATCTATCAAATATGTTCTTTACCAGGTATTTGTATATTTGTTGTTAACAACCGTGAAACATTTTTATAATAATATAATAATAATTATTATTTTTTTGTAACGATAGGATGAAAGGAGTAAAAGCTGGAGGGTGCAGGCGATGGCAAAATCGCCTGATAGCTTTGAGAGCCGCAAGGCTCTTCCAGCTCAATGGAGAGGTTTAAGAGATGATGATTTGTCCAAGGAAGCTGGGATCCCAGGATGTGTTTTTGTGCATATGAGCGGCTTTATTGGCGGCAATCAAACCTATGAGGGTGCACTTGCTATGGCCAAAGGTAGCCTAAAGCTTTAAGCTGTGTGACAATTACAAACTAGTCTCATTTTCTGATTTTGTGTATCATGACAATAACTCTACTTAAACCCCTATTTTTGTTTGAACATATTGGTGTTCAAACTTTGTGAGATTTAACGACATCATCGTTTTTCATGAATCAACCTCGTATATTCACGTCACTTGTTTTTAAATATTTACATGTTCACTATTGAAGTTTGTCACCATCATCGGTTTGTTTTGGTAACTTTGACCCATGTGGCTAGTTATCTTTATTCAAGTAGTATTACATATCTAGTTTGTGCAGTAAGTTATTGCTTTAGTAGTGGGTAGTATATATACTTTTTTTGTTGATGTTTTATAGACAACTTTATGTGTCAAGTGTATGTTAAAATCATCTTTGTTTTCTACATGCAAATATTTGATTATCTCACTTGAGTTAACAGTCACAAGAAGTAGTTTCAACATGTTCTTTAGTATCTTTCTTAATTCTTTTCCTTAATATCAATCTGTTTAGTATGAAGTAGCTAGTTTTTCCGAAACCGTATAGGCTTATTGATAATGTAATAAACAAGCTCGAGCTCGAGCTTCACATATTGAGTTCAAGCTTGAAAAACTACTCACGAGTTTAACACGAGCTCCAGAGATAGAACTCTATACGTGCTGTGCTTGAGTCCTCTTAATTTAAAACGAGTCGAGCTCGAGCCTTACTGAGCTTGGACATGGCTCGGCTTGGCTCGTCTACATCCCTAACTTGAACTTAGCATAATTTTAAAACTATAATTAACCATACTTAATTCTTTAAAAGTATTGTAATTGTAATTATTTTAAGACAAACTTTCTTTTTGAATGACGGTATTATATTTTCAACGTATGCTAGCAACAACTACACCCAGAAAACAAGAGTCTTAGCTTACAAGCATAAAACGTCGAACTTACACTATCTAATCCAATCTACTTTGATTTTCTTCGACATGTGTTTATGCCACGCCATTCACATAAAAACTAAGACCATGTGTAGTGGTGAAGGAGTATAACGCCCCCACCTCCACTCAATTGTCTTGAACAAATTTTGTATGAGAGTGGTGAATTAGTGACACTATGCACTAAACGCCTAATCCAAATTCCTCTTCCTCCCCCCCAAGCCCCTTATAGCGTCTCGGGAGGCGGTGTTTGGGGTGTTTTCCCCTTCAAATGTGTGCCAACACGTTTGGTCAAGTTGTATTTGTTTAAGGCTTAGGATCCTCATACACCAGTATGGATTCTCACACACCATCTTTTTGCCTATACGGCTCGTATAGGGCTATACGGGCCGTATAACATCTGAGTTGTGTCAGACGTTCTTAGTCATTGGTTTTGGTGCCTCGTATAGTCCTATACGGACCGTATAAACATTTTTTTAAATTAAATAATTTAGACACTTTTATAATGTGTTTTGTTATCCTTATTCTGTGAGGTGGTAGAGAGCGTGTATATACACTGCCTTACGAGGTTATATTTACATAAAAACTTACACGATGAGTAAATATTGAAATATTGAATTATACAATATGATAAATTAAATTTAAATTTACTTAACATACTTGGCTAAGAGCATTCTCATTCAATCTCTTATCTTAAAATCCAAAATTACACTAAAAAATCCATCTATTTTTTTATCTCTTTTACAGTTAAATAATATTTTTTTATGCCTTTATCTTTTCCAATTCTCTTTCTTTCACTCACAACGACTTTCAAAATATATTAAAAAATTATATGACATAAAAAGTAACTTTTCAAATATAGTAATATACATAACAATCACTGTATTTATCTCTTCTCCACTCACAACACTCTAAACCATTCCCTACATTATAAAAAATCCACTCACATATTTTGATGGATCAGATGTGAATGTTGTACCCAGAAAATCTTCGTTTAAGATTATATTATAACCTTTTTCTACAAAAGCTTTCTATACGGTCGTATAGCCGTATACAACCTGTATAGGTTTTGTGGTGTACCACATGCTATACGAGCAGGTAAATACCTATACAACTTATATAAGTCTATACGATCATATAATTGCAAAGAAAACTGTTTTTCCCCCTTCGTATACTTGTTAGTCTTTCGTATAAGGTATTTCGGTATTCCCTTGTTGGCCTATACGAGCTGTATATGCAAATTTCAAATGTACACTGTCACTTGCCACTCAAAACACCTACACTACTGCTTTATAGATCCAAATGTAACAACACAACAAGGTGCATCATCACAACAGTAGTCTTCAATGGCAACTCTTTCATTCTCATCTTCATCACTCCACTCCAAACCCCAAATCACACCACCAAACTCAAAACCCACTTCACATCCTTTATTTCAAACCCTAATTAACCTCCACAAAACCCCCAATTTCAACTTTCTAATCACTCACAAACCCTCAATAACACCAATCAAATCATCCACCACCACCATTTCAACCACCACACAAACCCTAAAGTCACGCCTCCAAAATGGTGAAACACTGTACGGGATGTTCTTACTATCATTCTCTCCCACTCTCGCCGAGATTGCTGCTCTCTCCGGCTACGATTTCGTCGTCGTTGATATGGAACACGGCCCCGGTGGGATCCCTGAAGCTTTGTCGTGTCTTCACGCGCTTGCGGCGGCGCGTACGCCGGCGATTATTAGGTTGCCGGATACGGATCCGGCGTGGGCCAAAAAGGCCCTTGATCTTGGGCCCCAAGGTAAAGTTTTAACTCTTCTTAAGTTTAAATGTATATTGTTAGTTACGAAGTTACTATGGGGTACTTGGGTCGGTTTAGTTCGGTTGGGTTTTGGGTTAGAATCGAATCAAAATCCGAAATGTGGTTTTTTTTTAGTTTTTAAAAAATGTTCGGTATCGGTTTTTTCAATCTGGGTTCGGTAGGGTTTTGGTTTTCGGTTAAAACAAAAAATGACGGTTTTATTATTATTATTATTATTATTATTATTATTATTATTATTATTATTATTATTATTTTGTTTGGGTTTCGGTTTTAGGTTAAAACACGAAATGCCGGTTTTTTCGTTTTTGAAAACCGTCCGGTTTCGGTTGAAAACCAAACCAAACCAAACCAAAAACTGAAATGCCAGTCGTTTAGTTTTTGAAAAGTGTTCGGTTTCGATTTTTTGGGTTCGATTTGGTTTTACAATTTCGGTAGATTAGAAAAAAGTTGGCTAAAATTAATGAATTTGGGCATAAAGTTTTTAGATAAAACTTAACTGATTATTATACATTTGGGCTAAAATTAGTGATTTTGGCCGAAATGTCTGTTATTTGGTTTTTGGTTTGGGTTCGGTTTTGTGTTAATGATACGTGTAAATGTGTATTGAACTATTAATAATTTGTTAATACTAGATAGAGGGTTAAATTGCGGTAAAGTTTTAATTTTTTTTAAGTTTGTGTTATTGATGATTGCTAATGTTAATGTTAATCAAGGTTTAAAAAGGCGGAAACGAGCCTCGAGGCGTTTTCTGTTAGACTCTAGAGGCGTAAGCCTCGAGGCGGACCGAGGCGTAAGCCTCGAAACATAATTAAAAAAAATATATAATCTATAAAAATCACACTTTTAATATTAAAAAATAAAAAATGTATATATAATCTAAATAAATAATGTTAGTTTTATAAATTTTATGTAAAAGTTTATAAGTTTGTGGATCGAATATAAACTAGTGAACATAAACGGGCTAAATGTTAAGATACACACACTAATTTTACACTTTTTATGTAAAAATTTACAACTTTTAGAGACTAAATGTAAATTTTTGTTAGATAGAAGGTTAAATTTTAAAATACCAATACTTTATTAAACCTAAAAGGCTAAAACGCTTCTTCACGCAGCTTCTACTTATTCCTGCAGCCACTCTTTTTAATTTCGGTAGGTTTCCGGCGCCGGAATCAGCCGTCGGAAGTCGAGAAGTGCCTTGTAGCTCTATTAATAATTTAATACCATATTCAACAAAAAAAAAGTCCAAGAAATAAATTTTTTTGGCATATTTTACAACTTCTAGTGAGGCTTAAGCCTCACTGCCTCGCCTCGCCGCCTCACCGCCTCGGACCGCCTCACAAAGGTCGAGGCTTAGGTTCCAGTATACCCTTATGAGGCTAAGCCTCTAAGGCGTTTTTCTACCGAGGCTGCCGAGGCGTAAGCCTCGAGGCGCGCCTCGGAACGCCTTTTTAAACCATGATGTTAATTAGGGGCTTTTAGTCTAGGGGTGTACAAGGGTCGGGTCGGTTCGGTTTTGGTATAAACCGAACCACAAACTGAAATGTAGTTTTTTTTTAGTTTTTGAAAAGTGTGCGGTTTTGGTTCTTGGTTCGGGTTTGACTAGTAAGTGTTTGTGCTACTGATGTGTGTAAATGTGGATTGGATTGTATTGGAAATAATTGTTAGTTAGGAAGTTACTCGGGTGTGCTTGGAGCGTGTTGGTTCAGTTGGGTTTTTGGGTAGAATCGAACCAAACCCAAACCAAATAACAGACTCCTTCCAGACTTTTTAAGTTTACCAAACCCAAACCAAATAACCTAAAAAGGCCCTTGATCTTGGGCCCCAAGGTAAAGTTAAAGGCTTTTTAAGTTTGTATGTTAATGATGCGTGTAAAAGTTTAAATGTGTATTGTATTGTATTGTATTGAATATTGATAATTGTTAGTTACGAAGTTGCTAGGGTGTGTGCATAGGTCGGGTCGGGTTGGTTTGGTTTGGTTTTGGGTTAAAACTGAACCAAAAACCGAAATGTAGGTTTTTTTTAGTTTCTGAAGGTTTAGGGGAACGGGTTCGGCCTAACCCGTACAAAATTTTGTTTTAGTGTTATATATTAGTGTATTTTGACATTGAACCCGTTATTAACCCAAATCTAAGTGGTTAACAATTGGTCATCCGTCCCTCGAAATTTTCTGAACCCATAGGAAAAATTTTTGGCTACGCCACTCAGCCACTGGTTTTGGGTTAAAATAAGAAATATCGGTTTTTTCGTTCCATGGAAAACTGTTTTGGGTTTTTTTGGTTTGAGTTTGATTCGGGTTTCGGTTTTGGGTTAAAGCCGAACCAAAAACTGAAATGCCAGTTCTTAGTTTTTGAAAACGTTCGTGTTTCAGTTTTACTATTTTGGCTTGAAAATTTTGGGGAAGAAAACGTTGGCGAAAAATTAATGATTGAATTTGGATCTAAATTTATTTTGTTAGTAATTAATCTATTAGTAAATTTTTTAGAATTTTAAAAAAAATCTATAAGTTCGGTTTGATGTTTTCGGTTTTAGTTGCATGCTAAACTGAAACTAAAATTGAACTGAAAGTTCGGCTTTTAAAAAAGCTTAAAACCAAACCGTTGGTTTTTGTTTCAATTCGTTTTTTTTGTTTTAGTTACACCCAAAACTGAAACTAAACTGTTGGTTTTTGTTACGGTTCAGTTTTTTCGGTTTTAGTTACACCCAAACCCGAAGTTTTTTATGAAAACATAAAACCAAACTGTTGGGTTTGTTTCGGTTTGGTTATTTCAATTTCATACACGCCCGTAGGTTTTACAAGACAGAGTGTTATCCCGTAACATACTTGACTCATATTTAGATAAAACTAATATTTACTAATTATATTGTGTCTAATAAGGTATCATGTTCCCGATGATCGAGAGCCAGAAAATGGCGAAAAAGGCCGTCTCCTATTGTAAATTCCCGCCAAACGGAGTTCTCGGCTCTGCACACACCGTCGTTCGTGCTTCCGATTACGGAATCGACAACGGATATTTAAGTAACTACGAAGACGAGTTACTAATCATGTGCCAGGTGGAATCCGAAGAGGGAGTGAAGAAAATCGACGAGATCGCAGCCGTTGATGGGGTCGACTGCGTGCAAATGGGCCCGTTGGATTTGAGCGCGAGCATGGGGTATTTATGGGACCCGGGGAATAAGAAAGTGAAGGAGATGTTAAGGACGGCGGAGAAGGGGGTGTTGAAGACGATGGGGAAGGAAAGTGGAGCGTATCTGTCTGGGTTCGCGATGCCACATGACAAGCCGGAAGACATGAGGTCACGCGGGTATCACATGATCTCCGGGACGGTCGATATAGGGTTGTTTAGGAGTGCTTGTGTGGAAGATGTGAAGAAGTTTAAGATGGAATCAATGGTGTGTAATGAAGAAGAAGATAATAATGATAAAGATAGTGATGAGAAGTATTGGAGTGAGTAATTTTATGTTGTAGTGTTTCTTTGTTTTGTTAACATTAATAAGTAAAATGCAACATTTGGGTTGTCATTAAGATTCACTGGCTCTGCATTGTTGTATCTCACAAATAAAGAAGGTTTACTTTGATTTTAACAGCTTTGTAAATAACTGTAAGAAAATTAGTTTTAACCAATTTTACAATTTTGGGGTAACATGCATAGAAACAACATGCTTGACTGTTTTCTATTTTTATCTGATTTTAGTTAGACTTGGGCATAAAACCTGGTTCTGTACTCGACCTGGAACCGGGGACTTGATGTATCTGACCCACGGGTACAAACCATGTTTCAGTTCCCTAGAGAAACTGTACACACGACACACCCAGGAATAGTTCCACCTTAGAAATCGCCCGCTAGTTGGACGATGGGGTAGGGAGTAGGGACTATCGATTAATCGGTTTGGAATTTATAAGTAAATTTTCAAATATTATAAATTCCAAATTTATGTATAAATTTTGAACGCTTTTTGGTAAATCGGGATTAATTGGTGACAAGTCGTTGGCGTTGAGACTAGCGATTAATCGGAATTTTTACAACACACTTCCCCCTTTGCCAGGTCAAAACCCTGACCTGCCCGGCCAAACAACGATAAAAATCTGACATAACCAGTAAAAAATCCGACCATAGCCGAAGGCAGTTCCCACTTGACCCGGTTTTTTGCTTTGTTGACCAAATCTGGAACTGGCTCCGACCCGGTTATTGATTTTGTTGACCAAATCTGAAACCGATACCCACCCAGTGTAATTAATACTGGATTGGCACCTCCATTTTTCACACCTCTAATTTTAGCTATAAGTAATTAATACTGGATTGGCAATCTATATAAAACATTACAATAAGTTTCCATTTGTTGTCTATTATTGATTTTTTTTTATTCACTTCAATAGCCTACACATCATATTTCAATCTTGAAATCAAGAATTAGTGAGTCTACTTAAAAAAAGTTTGTTAACAAGATATATATATATATATATGAATTAATGTAGAGAAACAAGCCAGCAAGCAGCTGAGTAATACAAGAATCATAAACTAACCAAAACAGAATCGAAACAATCGAAGCCTTAGACAGGAAATAACGACATACAAGCAACACAGAATCTTAGAAACATGATGGTGGTGAGCAGCCACATCGACCATGTGTTTTAATATAAAGTAACGTATGCGGTTGAGCAAGAAAATCCAACCACAAAATCAGTGACGGATCCAAAATTTTTACCAGCGTCACTCTTTATATAAAAGTAAAAGGCAAACGGATTCAAAATGCCAAAGCGGGACAACCCTCGACGAAAACCCCAGGAGCCGTAGGACAAGACGCGTAAGGGCACCCGTCAAGATCATTCCCCCACCAATACAAACCAATATCCTCCAAACCCAAACAAAGGTACAACAACACACCCATAAACGCCAACCCTGCATCCAACGCACCCGACAACACATAATTATGCCTTTGCCATAACTCAGGCCTATATCGAAACATCACAAATCCCGATAAAAACCCAACAAATATCCAAGCCGTGTAATTCACAGCTGTAGCCGGCGGCATATTCCCCGTAGCACCAATCAACACTGGCATATTTATCAGTGTGATCCAATGTTGGTCAGGGAAAGCCCTATGGGCTAGCCAGACCAACACAGGAGCTATCGCTCCTATAAGAAAAGCCCAATTGATCATGGTATAAGTTCCTTGATCTCCAAAGATCTTTCGAGGCCCAATCAAACCCCAAATAACCGATGCATCATAGAACACATGGTCCCCGGGACATGTCCAGACGTCAGATGACGAGTCACATATGTTTGGAATCGTCTCCAATAACCACCACGCGGTGCACAAGTACACTAGAGCCGCAATTATGGTTCCAACTATTTGTGCCATGAACATTGATCGAGGCGGTATCTTCATGTAATGACCAAGCTTGAAATCTTGAAGGAAAGTAATTGCTTGTGTCATGCTAATGTAACCATACACCTTGAAGCACATGTTAGCAACCGGATATCCCGGATATATGTACCCGATTATATATTCGGTTATAATGTTCAAACCCGGGGCCTAAAATGATTAAAATCACACCTTATAGTTAATTTAGAATTTTATAAGCTAACAAATTTATTTAAAAAAGATGAATATTTAATATTACTTGGTTAGTGATGGCGGTGAGAACGCCGATAGGGAGAGTGAAGAATACTGCGATCGCACAAGCTAAAACGACACCCCACCATGGCAACTGAAGTTGCTCGTTGTAATATTCACACGTGAATATCGTTAATGATATGTTTACAAAAAGTATGCACCAAAACCACCATTCGGGCACTTGCTTATACTTGCTCATTAGTCTAGTGTGTATGTCCACTTTTTTCTCTTTGAAACTTGACTTGCTTTGCTCCCATATCTCCCTACAATATATGCCACACAAACAAACTAGTTGAGTTCGGGTTCAACGGTTACTATGACTCGTTTGAGGTAAAACACACCCAAATCGACTCGTTAACTTCATATAGGATTTATTTCATTATTTGTTGTTAATAGATGTATAAAGTTGAAAGAATACGATTACATGGGGTACCTTTTGAAACATTTTACAACACATTTTATAATAATAAAAAAAAAGTTGTATTTAGATTTACTAAATACATTAGATATACTACATGGTATTTGAGAAAATTAAATTAAATGTTAAATGAAAACTAAAAAAAAGTTGTATGCCACCTTCTATTTATAAAAGACAGAATTACAAATTTTGTCATTTAAATATATGCGATTTATGGATAATGCCCTTTAAAAAGTTTATTTTCGGGTATATGACAATATACGTTTGTTTTTTGTCCTTTACACTAACCGTCATTCAAAAACTCAGTTAAATCCAAACATGTCAAGACTTAACGGGGTTTTTGTTTAACATATTTTTATTTAGTTTTTTTTAATAATAATATTTAATTTGTTTTTAAATTATAAATACTTAAATAGTATGCATAAAAAAGACTTAAATGTCATCGCATGCTGAGACTTAACGGGGGTTTTGGATGCCGTTAGTCAAAAGGACGAAAATCAAACAAACATGCCATGTTAATGACACCACATGCAAATAAACTTTTTAAAGGACCTGGTCCATAAATCGTGTATGTTTAAAGGACAAAATATGTAATTCTGTCTTTATAAAAATGTTTCAAAATAATACTCCTATAGTCCTATGTAATCACATTATTTTAAAGTACCAATTTTTAAAGAAATTCTTGATATAGTTCACATGTGAAGTTTAACATACCTTCCATGGAAGAGAAACACATGAACCACCATGGACGAAAGAGCCGCAAAGCCAACCCCATAAGTCATAGCGAAAAACGTGCTAAGATACAAAGGCCCTTGTTGTTGATAAGCATCATTATCAAAGTGAAAATTCGAGTCAACGATCGTTGTAATATTATACTCCTGGCCATCGGCTGTGAACAAGCCATCCGAAAAAATCGGGAAGTTTTTCGCATTATATGCATTGAACCAATAAGCAAGGGGAGTGATCACATACATAACCAAGAAGAAGCCAGCAGCAACATTGGCTGTGGCAAACCATGGGCTTGCTAATGGGCTTCCAAGGTAAGCAGAAATGCTGGACCAGTCTAGCCCAATAGCACCTATACCGAGCCCGTGAAGCCCCGACCCGATTTTTTGGGCCATGATTGATGATGGGAAGATCCAGCAGACCCATGAGAGTGAGGTTAACATTTGGAAAAGGTAACCCGGGAAAATGTAGTATGCAAAACTACATGTGAATGCGATTAGAAAGAATTGGGTTCGTGTCAATCCGCCTTTGGGTCGTTTTTCTTTCTCGTGCAATGCCCTGTTCGAGTACATCACATAATTAGTTTCGTGATCGGGTTGTGAGAACTTAGGTTCAAACCTGAACAAGGTGATTTAATTTTAAAAAAAAGCTTGTTTTGTTAAAAAAATAAATAAATTGTAGTATTCAGTTTTTACTAAATTTATATAACAAATTACAATTAATTACAATATTATTGATATCTTCGTTAACTATTTTTGCATTGTTTATTGCACATTTATCATTTTAACCAAAATAATGAATATAAACTTTTAAAGCTTTACATAAATAAAACTTTACATTTTCTTTTCCAAGAATTTAAATTTTTTTCCAAGAAGTTAAATACTTAAATGACTTTTTTCGCAAACAAAAAAATTACAAACTACAAAGCCTGTCTACATGCAACCAATATCATTTAGTATTTTAAAGGAAAAAATATTACACATGTCATAGCTTGTCTACATGCAACTAGTATCCAAAATTATAACTAGTTCATATTATATTATATGAAAAAAATCTAATAAATGTGAGGAAAATAAATGAAATCAACCATTCTCTTTTACTTGATTCTCTAATTTTTAATCATATTTGGTGAGAGGAAAATAAATGAAAAAAAAAAACTACTTAATTTTGGGTTGGCCAAACATATATATAAAGGGCGTGTGCACTAGCTTTGCGATCTATTATATGCAGTCTTACCCTGCATTTTTGTGCAATAAGTTATTTTCAAGGCTTAAACCCATGACCTTAAGATCAATAGGTTATAAAGCAGCAACCTTTCCATTTACTTCAAGACCCTCTCTTGACTAAACACATATCATCTTGTTAAATCATTGTGCCCTTTCCATAAAACATCAAGTCGAGATGTTTTTGTTTCTTAATATAAAAAGAGAGAATATTAATGATGTCACAAATTTGACACATTATGTATTACACGTGAAACATGTAGTGGGCCAACAAGGTGACAAACATCTTTTTGGTTTGGTCTTTGGTATCATTTAAAAAAAAACATTATTGGTTACTTTAGATACATTCACAAAACATTATTTTGAA
This sequence comes from Bidens hawaiensis, assembly GCF_021521415.1. Lineage (NCBI taxonomy): Eukaryota > Viridiplantae > Streptophyta > Magnoliopsida > Asterales > Asteraceae > Bidens > Bidens hawaiensis. The sequence goes on along the minus strand of NW_027491617.1, from coordinate 192,278 downwards.
AAATAGAATTTTTGAAAATGAATTTGAATTTTTTGAAAAAAATAAAAATAAAAATATGTAGTTACCTAAACAAAGAAACTTGAACAAGATTGGATGGCCACCACATCTCAGCTGGCTCCACTAGATACCTTCTGGATATTCCAGCCCAACCAAACCCTAGCAGCTACCACATTTAAACCGTCACATCATCACCACACCCGTTGCAAAATTAAAAAAACTGAATAACCGATTAACCATTGATCTCTATGAGCCAGACTTAACAGGAGTGTGCAATTGTGCATGGTTCGGTTTTGGGCTAGAACCAAACCAAAAACCGAAATCTTAGGTTATAAGTTATTTAAAACCATTCAGTTTCGGTCTTCCGTTTTTGTTTGGGTCCGGTTTGATTTCGGATTTTTGGGTTTTGCCATTTGAACAATTGTACAAAAAAGATTTTTATTAGCAAGTAGTTAATTTATTTGGGTTAAACTATAAATTACACTATTACAAATTATTTAAAATTTAAAATAAAAACAAAAATTTATTAGTTCGGTTCAATTCGAATTTTTTGGGTTTTAGCTACACATAAAACCGAAACCGAAAGTTTAGTTTTTACGAAAACATAACCTTCGGGTCGGCTATTTCATATTGATATTTTCGATTGCATGCACACTCCTAACATTTGAAAACTTAGGTGAAAGTTAGCATACAAATGAAATTAACGTGCTAATTGTGAAAATCAAGTAATTAACATAATTACTCTATGATTTAATTACATAATTACTATATAATTACTCTATTTGATTCTCACGATATTCGTATTTAATAAAAATGAAATTTACCTGAGTTGTGAGAACAACAATGAGTGACACAAAGAAACTCACATGTTGTTTATAAAAAATCTTCACACCCGTAACCACATGAATCGCATACACCGTAACCGCACCTGAATTCGCAAATATCGTGATCAACACATGCTCCTTAACATTAAACGGCCCAGGGTTCATAGTAAACTCCCACCGTGTGCCTTTAAAGAACACACGGTCGGTTATCTTGGCCTCCATTAGGCGGCCAAGTGGCACCACCGCGATCTGGACAGAGATCGCGGTGATGCTGAGTGGTTCGGTCCTGAACCAGAAGAATTGGTTCAGGAACGACAACATGACGCAGGACAACGTTCCCAGTACCCACATGCGGAATGTGAGTACTGGGAGTGTTGTGTCGTCTGTTGTAGGTACGGTCAACGCGACCTGTTCTATAGGTGAGTTGTCGTCCTCTGGTGGCTCAGAGGACGAGTAGGACGACAACAGAAGTGGAACATGGATGGCATCGGAGGGATTGTGTTCCATTGGAGATATTATTATTATGGAGGGAAAATAATATGAAATGAAGAGAATATAATATAAAATAGAAATAGAGGATTTGAATATTTGATGAAGAGCCACCTAACCTAACAACATGTCAACATTGTTTAAATTTTGAACACGAATGATGTACTTCATTACCACGTGGAGGAAGTGAATGGAGTAGGTAAATAGTTACAATAAATAACATTAGAGTAAAATACAATTTTTTTTCTTCTTGTTTTCAAGTTATATTTCAGATGGGATGGGGTAAATGTTTATTGTAACTTTTAATTTTTATTTATAATTTTTAAGTTGAATTATGTTTTAGTAAATTATTGTTTTTATTTCTTAAGTTCTAGTAAAATATTGTTTTATTTTTTAAAGTTGCAAAAAAACAAAATAACAAAACAAAAACAAAAATATTCCTATCACACACCACCCCTAGTAAAAATCCATCACATGTACGTGATGGATTTGATGTTGGTGATGTGGCACCATTTGATTGGGTGGGGTGTGTGATGAGAAATTGCATCACATCCACCACCCCTCCCCCTTAAGATTATATGTAGCGTGCGGTAAATCTAGGGCGATGAGGGGCGACAACACCGTCCCGGGATGATAAAACCGGCGATAATGAGGAGGGCGACTAAAATTTGTCGCCGGTTTGTGTTTTGTTTTTATTATTATTATATATATTATGTGTGTGATATATATAGGGCTATTCAAAAAGCTCGAGTCTCGAAGCTCGGGCTCGTGGCTCGCTCGATAAAAGCTCGAATAAAACTAGCGAAAAAAACTTGATTTGAAACATCCTGAGGTGAGTTGACTCATTTTTGTAACCGAGCCAAAATTGACCTAGGATCGGCTCGATCATGGCTCGGCTCGTTGGATCGATCTTAATCTCGTTTAACTTCAAAATCGAGCTAGAGTCTTAGTTGAGTTGCCACGTTTAATTTCAAGTCCGAGCTCGAAATCACCCTGGCTCAACTCGGGCTCAACTCGTGAACAACCCTATGTATGTATGTATGTATGTATGTATATAGGGCTACAACATCATTACACCGTTAAAACAAAAACTCACTATTTACTGATTGAGCGTCACATGGCATAAAATGACCCCATTTTGTAGCCCATTCACTACACATAGTCTAACTAGCATTCTAAATCGTACTTTATGATGGGATTGTTACCACGTATCACAAACAAATTTGAAAACATTTAAACTGTTCATGCATGTTGGACACGTTGACTCGCAAGTTAAGACGTTAAAATACGAACAAAATTTAGATAAAAAAATGAATTGTAATTATGTGATAGTGTAAAAGTTGCTTTTTAATACATAAATAGTAATTTTATCATCTATGTGGGCACTGCTTGTTTTAAAAAGAATGGCATGTTGATATAAGGGTGCTAAGGGCGGCATCTGCAAGGGGCTTCGGTTTGATCTGGTTGCTCGTCAAAAGCGCCGTGACACCTCAAGTTGGAGAATTGGTTTGGTGGAACCAATTGTGAATGTTTAATCGGCTTTTACGTGTTCATTCGGCTTCCATCTCTATTGATTTGGTTTGGCCATTCGGTTTGCATATTTTAGTAGGTGGCATGTGAATTTGGTAAGGTATTTGCTTGGCTCCAAATACCCTAACAACGTTAATTGGATAAGTTAAGTTTAGCGATATGTCACATAGGGTCTTAACAACGTTAATTAAAGTAAGAATACTTCCCAAATAATGGCTCTTAAAAACCACGCATAAAATGACTTTAATACATAAAAAATGTGTGTTTAATATTTTCAATTTGGGGTACCAGTGAGAGATAAATATCAATATCACCAATTTACAATTATTTGAATAATTCAAATGAATAAAGTAAAATTTAATTGAATTTTATTATGTTAAGGCCCAATCCCATCACCATCATGCATTCATGGACGGCTCCGAAAAATTTGAATTTTGTTATTAAATTTACTTTCTTTTCAAAACTAGCTTTTGAATTTAGCTTGGTTTCAAAATGAGAGCCAAATTGGTTTTCTTAATTTTTTAAATTTGAAACCACTTTATATTATTTCTACACGTTTAAAGTAAAACTCACTCAAATATTTGTTTAGTGTTAAAACTTATAAATACACTTTTATTATTTGGCTGCAAGGAGTTGAAAGATGGAGAAGGGAAGGCCTATGTGACAATTCTCTTGATGGGTGTGCGAGATAGGGAAGGGGAGGATGGAGCAGTGATGGACACAGGAAAAAAATTCACATGGGTCGAAAGAAGTTTGACGTCAAAATTTCATCGTGGTCGATTGGAATTTTAACATATATATACCTATAATAAATTTTTCATCCGACTATCCGTCACTAGAGGGAGTACGACTTTCTCTGGCTAATGAAGCCAAAGGAAGATGAAGATGATATGCAAGTTCTCAAGGTTAATGTAACCTCTATATATAAAATAATAAAATTTTTATTTAGGGAAAGAGATTTGACGTTGATGTAAAAAAGAAAGAGTATGCACAAAGTTAACGAAGTTAGGAAGGTTAGACACACACATTTTGCATCCTTATCGATCAAGCCTAATGTTTATGGGCTTGTAGTATAGTGAAGTTCAAACTTCAAAGCTTTATATCAATAGATTTGAGACAAATGGGTGATTTGTGAAGTAAAATCTAAGAATAAAAAATGAAAAAAATCTCAAAATTAATGATTGTTGAAATCTAGCAATACCAAGTAAAGAAGTAAATCGTATATCACGGGCTACAACTACAATCCACTGGGCTTGAGTTAAATTTGATGGGCTAGTAAATTGTGCATCGTCCATTAATAATCAATGACCAGAAGGCAAACGGACAACAAACTACGTCGCTAGCCCTTTTTAGATAGCAAAAGTAAGTCGTTTAGAAATAACATTCATAAAAGTGGGATGATAACATTACTATTCATGACCTGTTGAACATGACTAAAATTACTATTCTTGATCCATTAGCAATAAAACTTTGATTTCAAATGCTTCAAGTAGCAGTGAGCTTACATATGTGTTTAATTATCTAACTAGACTTAATTATGTAGAGAAATTATTTAGAACATGTCCTTGTATGTGCTACGTTTAGTTATACTTATAAGCATTTGCTAGTTGCTCATATGACAGATTCATATTCATATTCATATTTATATACTACTTTCAAAACTAATAAGTTTTCACTTAATTGTAAGTTTGTAACACATGTATATATACAAAATCAGTACACAACTATCTATATAAGAACAAAAACGAAACTAAAGCAACGAGGAGTTGCCTGCGCTAGGTGCATCATGGCGTGTTTAATTATGTTACCAACTTATTAACTTCTATAAGGAAATACATAACCATTGTATATATACTTATGCTCGTTGAAAGACGATGTACCATATAATCTACAAAACCCACACTTACATATATTTATAAAGAACGGACTGAAAATGCTCTTAGCATTTATCAACACATAATACTCCCTCTCATTCTCACATATTCTTGCTACATCTAAAACAAAACATTCGTAGTTAATTCTCCAAATATATTTAATTAAAAATTTCGGGATGTTACATTATAAATTAATCTTCGATTAAAAGTATGTATATATAAAACGAAATTAATACTCTTGCCATAAGAAGAATAAAAATGGAACTAAAATAACAAGGAACTGCCTATGTTGGGTGTATCAGGATGTATTTATGTTATAAAATTATTAAATTACATCAGAAAACATGTCATCAAGGTTGTATATACTTATACTCGTCGAAAAACGATCACATGTTCTTCACTGGAAACAATCTCTTGGCCGGTTCTTGATCGAATGCTTTCTGATCGAATGATAATCCAGTATTTGCTCTTGGACACCATAGTTGTAAATGTAATCACATTTAAACTATGTAATTGTTCTTCAAACTTTATTGAAACTGATATGAAATTGCGTTTATATAAACGAAACTAACAGACGCGACTCTTGGATATTTGATAACTATCAAAATGATTATCATTAACATTTTTAAGTAACTTGCATAGTAACAAGGCTATGGTTATTCAATGCATATCACAAATGTAACAAAGCTCAACGCCATTATTCAAGAACTAGACAAGTAACGAAAAACATAAAATAAACGAACCCACTCGATGTAATGAGTTGATCGACTAACACAATCTTGTTAGCTATATGATATTTTTTTAGAGTTTTACTTCATTTTCTGGTTGTTTAAACCGAGCCTTTTCTGCCAACTCTTCCACTGCTTTCATCATATGTTCTTCTATCCTAGAAGCGGTTTCAATTAATAAAGATGCAAAACTCATTAGCGGTATGACTTCTGGCATTACTATAATTTCACTCAGCTCATTTTTCTCTTCATGATAATGTGGTTGGATTAGCAAATCTAGAAGGGAGTTTAAGTCACTTTGTAGTTCACGAACTGTGTGGTTCATATCTTTAGCCATCATGTTTATCTTTGCCGATCTTGTCATCGTGCTTACAGTTGTTGCTAGTTCTCTTATGACATTCGATGAAGTTGTGCTTAGATTCATGCATGATGTTTCAAGATGGTTCTTTATTAATTCCGGGACCTATGTTTACAACCATGAAAGCGTGTTTATGTGTTTATTAATATTCGGCTTCGTGTATAAAAGGTGACAATATTTGAATAGATCAGATATAAGGATTCACCTGATTCTTGGATGCCAAGCAACTAGTTAATGTTTCAATGCAATAAGCACAACTACGTGACGATGCGCCTATTTTAAGGTAATTTTTCCATGGGTGTCGGAAATTGAAACGCCCATGTGCGGGCTCCCATCGAGCAAAGTTTGCCATGGATTCTTCGGAGGCTTTTGAATTCAACACACATTTATAACTTTGTAAACTTTTCTTAGATTCCTCGTCACCGCAACAAAAATAATCAGCTACACAGCCTTCATAAGAAAATAATGTTGTTTAAGAGATGGTAAAAGACTAAAATCATGTAACTTGTAATGATGTTATTTGCATGCATGTTTGAAGTACTTACAATCTAGGGATTTTGCAAGCATATCCATGTTATGCGAGACAAGACGATGGAGCTCTAAACCCGCCCAAACAGGAAAAACAACCATGCTAGTTATAATGCACAAACAAGTCCCTATGATTATGGTTGATAACCTTTCATGAGCCATGTGTAGGAGATGATCAACACGGTACCCCGACAATGCGACTAGGCTGTATGTAAGAATGAAGATGGTGCATCCATAGTCGAACCTAGCTTTCACTACTGGGATAAATCTTGAAAACGTTGTAGCGGAAGCTGTTAAGAAAATCATTAGTTTGTGAAACTAAGGGGCTGTTTGTTTACATTTGAATGGAACCATTCAGATGTTTCCTTCAGACTTCAGACTGTTTGGTTTCAAACAGAAAAACATTTGAATGGTTAAAATTAGGTTTGAATCATTCAGACTTATTGTTGTTGCTGAATGTGACAGATGCTCATACAGATTTGACTTATTCAGATCTGAATTAACCAAACAGCCCCTAAACTTAGGATATATGTTTATTGATAGACAAAATTTTATAATATGACTTTTGTAAGTTACCTAATATGAAGAGGGAAATCCCCATAATATATGGCTCAAGTTGGTGGCTAGTGTGACTAGCAATCCAATGAATCCCAAGTGCAGCAAGAGAAGTGGCACAAGTTCTGTTCAAACACTTGTACAAAGTTCCACCTACAATGTTTATACACATTAGCATGTTTCTCTTAAAGTATATTGGTTTTGAATCAAATACCTACCAACAGTATATTCGAAGACGACGACAACGGTCATAACCGCCCAAATGGCACTTCCACCAACACCATCATACAAAGGTCTCATGTAACAAAACAAAGAAACAACCATTAAAGCCACCCCAACTTTAAGGCAATGGAAAATTTTTCTAGGGTCATCAACCCCTAAATCCCATGCCTTCTTCACAAACATCCACACTCTCGTCACAAACCGAACAATCAAACTCTTTAATCGCATCCCTCCATGCTTGTGCTCGTGCTCAAGCACCATTGTTGATCCATCGTCCACTCTAATACTCCACTCAACTCCATTCTTGTTAGCCATTATTAAGTGTGGAGAACAAGAACAAGAGTACAAGACCCTGAAGAGAATACGGCTAATAATGTTCTAGATAATTAAGCTATGCCTTTATTGATTTGCTATATGACATTTAGTGTATTTATAACCAAGATTTAGTGACCACTTTGTATATGCAGAATAAGTGGCTACATAATATAATGTGGCATCATATTTTCTGGTTAGATAAGTCAATATAGGGCGCATGGCATACATATGTCACTTTCTCGATCTCAAATAGCAATGCTCAACATAGTCACAAAGCACAATACAGATCAATATTGCTTTTAGCTAGCATGAGATATTTTAACTAAGTCGATCATTTACATATCGGTAAGGTCATATGCGGTAACTTATGTTCTTTCAAGACACCTGAACCTGCATGTTCCTTCTTAAATACATATATTTATTGATGTCCAAGACTTACATTTTAACCTCTGAGTGTTGTGGGTGCCAAAACCTATGTTCCCGCCACATCACTAAGGAATAACGCCACCATCACTACAACCTTCGGAGGTCTTGGGGCGCTAATGCCTTAACAAGCAAAGAGGCTCAAAGCAGTGGGACCACAATCAACTTCAACCAATCGGAATCATTCATTCGTAAATTTATAAAAAGCAATTTGATTATAAACTTGGTTAGTTAAAGCCCCTACACTATACATGATTTATGAGTTATTTAGTTAGTTAATATCCCAGTTCCTACATGACATTATTTTTGGTTAACTAAACTCATTCTAACTACTCTTGGTCTTACTAGACCCTAGGAGTTTATTTCATCCAAAACTACATGCTAGAAGCTAATTGGTTTCTAACCAACAGAAATTGATCAAGAAAACTTCAAAAATTGTAATTGGATAGGTGGCATAACTCATGCAGTACAAAAATAAATAAACGCCTAGCTAAGTAGCTGGCAAATGGCAATGGCAATGGCAATGATGACGGCCCTTATTGTGATGCATACAAAAGGAGGGTACCCCAAATAAATTTTTTTTTCAAAAAACACATATAATAATATCAAAGAATAAAATAGTATGAAAGTCGAGAGAAGATAGCCTCGGTATGACGGAGAAGCTTATGCTATTTCGCATAAAGCCCTTGATTTGCCTCATTTACTCTCACTAGTTGATCCAAATAAGATTATGTTACCTCTCGAATCAACTCCATTAACATAAAACATAAAATAAAAAGTGAAAATATGTGCGACGGAAATAAACGTGTAATAGAAATAGTTGCTATATAACTAGGGATTAATTTATGCCCATCACAAGCTCCGTTGTTTTACACAACTGGTTAGTTGCCATAATTATTAATGGATTCCGGCTAGTGAAAATTCCATCGTTGATTTCACACATCTCTTCTCTTAGTCCCCGGCCAGTCCTCGTAATATTAATGGTTATCACTACTAGAAACTAAGTCATTTAATTTTCTATGCCAAATATTGTTGGAAATGGATAGATAATGTTTCTCGGTTCTTTTCGAAACTTGATTGCCAAATTAGGGGTTTCAAGATCTTGAAATTTCCTGAGATTTTCATAGAAAATCGGCATTTTCTATGTTCTTTTAAGTCACAAATTCTATAGCAAAAGTGCACACAAAGTTTTATTTACACTTGTGCAAGTGTTTACTTTTTTATTTATTTGAAAAGGACTTAATTAGGACATGAATGGCAAATTGGCAAGTCTACCTTTTAACCAAATTTGTAAAATGTAAAAAATTGATTTCTTTGGTTTGTTTAGACTCTTCACTTAAATCACTATGGAGTGGGAAGAGCACTTATCTCTCCTTTATACACCAACCCAAAATTAAAAAGCAAGAGTAAATTTAATAATTCGTCCCTAGACTTATGCTCAATCCGCAAGCTTACTTCGACCATAAAATACCTAATAATAATAACAGAAAAATAAACGTGCACGTACCCACACAGCCATCTTTGTTTTTATATATCTTCATCTTTCTTATTCTTCGTTTATAACGAACATATCGAAAATGCCCTCAAGGCACGCAATCGCGAATGTCAGAGACCAAATCAAGATAAAATAGTTGATTTCTCATAGAAGAGTACTCAGAAAAGAAGCTCTAGGTGCCCTATAAACGTCTTAATTAAGTACAAAGCCAAAGTTATAGTTTGCTCAGCAAATCTTCCACTTTTGACACACTCTTCATTCCAAGAATATTGTTAACTAATGTCATTTACCCATGTTTCAACCTTTAATAAATTTATCATTACATTGATATCACCATCGTGAAAAGAGAATAAGCCAATAAGGTTTTGTATTTCTGTCCTGTCTACATCCGTAGTGGGTATGATCTTGCATTTTCACTTAATATATAAAGATATCACTTTGAATAAATTATATAAATGGCTTGTGGTGAACACACAGTTTTAAATAGTCTCTTAAGTGGAAGAAACTCAAGAAAGTATATAACTTTATAAAAGTCTCTAAATTATATATATATATAATAACTTAGCGCCAGAAATGCGAGAAATGATATATAACCTTTGATTTAGATTGATCTAAGGCCTACAACGTTTATGACATTTTTGTAATAATTGAAAACTGTTTTTTATTAGGTTTTAATAAAAAGGATGTTGTAATTTTCTTGTTATAACAAATATAGAAACTCATAAATGTTAAAGAGAATCCTATTGACTTCGAAATAAATACATAGTTTATACCAGTTTACAAAAACACTATTGTAGTTTTGTGTATACAGACTCCTACACAATGAAAAAAGACTTACACTTACTTTGAAATGCTATACCAGTTGACAACCTACACAAGCTCCTACACAATGTGATATGCAAACTCTCATACACATGTAAACATAACAGGATGACCTACACTAATTTATGTTGAGCCTACATAGTTGCAACGTGTTCCTACGATGTTATGATTAGCCTACACTGTAATGATAAACCTGCATAAAGTACATATGCTATTTGTTCCTACACCGGTATTATAAACATACACTCATAATATTGATTTGCATCTTTCTCATATATTATATTTATTATCAACTGCTGATTACTTGCTCAACTTTATGTTGTCAAATCTATTGTATTTTGTACACAGATTGCAGATTATATACATGGTTGAAGTGAAGATATGTTGTGTTTGTACGTGGTTGCTTTAATAAAATAATTTAGATGTGGTCATAAATATTATATGATAGTGTCTTTTAAGCTGTGAGCAATCAATTCGCGCCCCGATATTTTCTTCATAGGTTGGGGTTTGACAAAAGTGTAGCGTTAAGAGAACGTAGTGTTAAGAAAATGCAGTGTTAAGAAAACTCTGTGTTAAAGCATGAAGAAAATGTGGCAATAAGAAAACGCAACGTCAAGAAAACGCGCCGATAAGAAACCCAGCGTTTAGAAAACTAAATGTTAAGAAAACACATCGTTAAGAAAACGCAACGTTAGTGAAACACAACGATAAGAAAATGAGGCGTTAAGAAAAGTAAAATAAAAAAATGACCATAAAACCAAACTAATGACCAGTTTTGACAAATTTCACGGTTATTAAACAATTGAAAATGTCAATGAATTTCAGCTCGCTATTAGCAACGGATTTCTGCCCGTCACATACTCCATTATTTTACAAAGCTCGTTAGTTGCGATATAGTTACTAATGGATTCCAGCTCTCGAAAATTCTATTATTGATTTCACACAAATATGCTCTTAGTTCTCACAATAGTAATTGTTGTCATTACTAGAAAACTGAGATTTCATTTAAAATACGAGATGTTTTTCCTTAAAGATATTCATTGAAAATCGTGTTTTTTTTTCTTTTTCCGTTTATTTCACAATTTTTTATTGCAACAGTGAACATGAAGATTTATTTACATTTGTGCATTATTATATTTAATTTATAGTTATAGATAATGTAGCTTTTAAAAGACTGAGTTTTGCAATTAAAAAAACTGGGTTGTGACGCAGCATGTTGTCCGCTTGAATTCTGTTTTATTGTAATCACTATGTTTGAATTAATAAATTAATATACAATTTTTGTGAAAAAAAATAAATAAAAATTTATGATTTATATGTAACGGAATTAATTAGGACATAAATGACAAGTGTACTTTTTAACCAAATTTGTAACTGTAAAGAACTAATTTTATTGGTTTGTCTAGCCTGTTCACTATGGAGTGGGAAGAACACTTATCTCACTTTTATGCATGCACCAACTTGAAAGGCAAATCCAAAAATAAAAAGCAAGAGTAAACCTAATATTTCGTCCCTAGACTTATGCTCAATCTGCAAGCTTTACTTCAACCATAAAATACCTAATGAAAACAATAGAAAAGTATAATATGCACCCGCCATCTTTGTTTTATTTATTTATTTCGTATGACAACTTTTATTAAAAACAGTACAACCAACAAGACGTAAGAAGTCAAAATAACAAACACAACTTAAAAGTAGAAAAACACACTAATAATTCCAAAACAAAGTTTTGTACGATGATCTATTTTAATAAAAAGATAGGCCAATGATATGATCTTTTCCATCATTTCAGAAAGCCAAACAAGATACCAAGCCTAGATAAAATAGCTGATTTCGAATAGAAGAGTACGCAGAAAGAACTTCTTGGTGGACTATACACATCTAAATTAAATACAAGCCAAAGTCATAGTTTGCTCAAAAGAAAATCTTCAACTTTTGACACACTCTTAATGTATGTCCTTTTCGCATGTTTACACCTTCAATATATGTTATCATTATATTAATATCACAAATGTGAATAGAGAATAAGGTTTTGTACCTCTGTCCTTTATACATCCATAGTGGGTATAATTTCGCACTTTCACTAAAAATATAAACATATCAAATCACTTTGAATAATTTATACAAATGGCTGGTGGTTAACATACACTTTTAAAATAGTCTCAAGTGGAAAAAGTATACTACTTTAAAATAGTTTCTTAATTATTAATAAAAAAAGTATAAGAATTGCCATTGTTTTTAAAACCCATTAGTTATTTCTTTTATTTTTACACAGATTTTATTTCATTAAAAAGTAGTGTTTATATTGATACAAAAGGCAAACGGGTCACAATCTGCGCCGCTAGCCCTTTCTAGATAGCAAAAGTAAGTCATTGAATAATAGCATTCATAGAATGTGGAGGTTATAACATTATAATTCTTGACCCTTTGGATATGACTAAGTATTTTTACAACCTCATTCGCTAGGAAACCAATAGTATCAAATGCGAAGGGTAAAAACACATAGTGTTGTCAAGACATACTTCCTTGTGTTTGGTCACCTTGCATGAAACAACTTTTGATGTAGCCTAACCTGAACCACTGTGAAGACACAACTACCCAAGCCCATAAAAGGGGAAACCCTTGTTAGATCTAACATGCGTGTTTCTCCATATCCATTCAGAGACCAAAATATCAGCTGATCTAAGAGTTGGATTTCCATCTAACGGGTCAATTAAGAAATTTACAAGTGTTTCTTTTCTAAAATGGATGTTCGTATAACAGAACTTTTATATCAAATAACTAACTATTCTATCATTTCTTATCTTACAGTTATGGTCCTTAAACCTACAATCGATCAAAACAAACATACAATACCAGAGCACAACATGGAAAAAACAAGTTTTGGTTTTAGCTCTCACGACCCATTTTCTTAACCAGGTTAGCACGATCCCGTATGATACTATTGGTTGCAACATAACTTGATTGTTGTCCAAGGCTTTCATTAGACAAAAGGGTGCCGCCTACAATAAAATATGATCAAGTGTTTCAATTAATAAAGATGCAAAACTCATTAGCGGGATGACTTCAAAAAGTGGCATTACTGGCTAATTTTTCTTCCCGTGATCATGTGGTTGGATCAACAAATCTAGAAGGGATTTAAGTCATTTTGTAGTTCCCTAACCACATTTTTCATATCTTTAACCGTTATGTTTATCTTCACTGATTTTGTCATTGTGCTCACACTTGTTGCTAGTTCTCTTATAACATTTGATGAAGCTGTGCTTAGATTCATGCATGCTGATTCAAGATGGTTCTTTATTGATTCCGGTACTACACACATGGGGTGATGTCCCGCTTTGGTACCATAGAAAGGAAGAAATTAGCTTTACCCTACACTCCTACGTATGATAATTCATCATTTATACATATGACATACATTTTTCAACATTTTAAGTGCACTTACTAGAAAATTCACATTAGTTATATTTAAATTCTGTAGGCTGAAAACCCTTTTTTCAACCAAAAGGGCAGGGCCGACAATTCGTGTCTTAACATGTTTGAAGTGGCGCGCTTAACAAGTATCAAACATGAATACGACTCGTTTAACTACTTTATTTAGCATGACTATAAGACAGTTTTAAGTTTCATATACCAATAAACAGAGGCGGACCGAGGCATATATTAAGGGGGGCAACCGCCCCCTTAAAAAATATTTTTGGTATAACTTTTCACAAAAATCCTAATTGCCCCCCCCCCCCCCCCCCCCCCCTCTTTAAAATTTTGATTAAGCCTCTCTATTCCCCCCTAAACATGATAGAAAATAGAATATTCCGGCGAATAATGGCGGCACATGGTGGTTTCTTTGCTGCATATCTGTTAGGATGTAAGGAGGATGTAGAAGAAGAAAATACGTTTACAGCTAGGGTTAATATGGAATTTATTTAATATCAGATGGGCTTTTTAAAATAAAGCCCAAATAAAGCTTAAAAAATAAAAAAACTATATGACATAATAATATTGGGCCTATGATGATATATAGTAATTTAAAAGTCCATGCTTCACTAATAAATATAAATAATTATATTATAACCTAAGTTATAAACGTTTCATTAAGTTTGTTAATTCAATAAAAAAAAATATCATACATTCTTTATTTTGTTTGATTACCATGTGTTGTGTTTTTTTATTTTGTATTATTTTATTGCTATGTTTTATTTGGATTTTGTTTATTTGTTTTTTTTCCGTTTCATAAATATAATAACAGTACTACATATATTTTATGGAGTTAAAAAGGAGAGCATGGTCTAAATACCAAAGAAAATTATATTGCGAACTTTGGGTTAAAATCTATTGCTTCGGCCGCCACCACGTATATATAAACATAAAACATCGTATATAAATAATTAAGCTCAAAGCTATACAATAAATAAACATTTAAGCCTTTTTAATGACGATTGATATGCTTTTGTCATGTATGTAAAACTTAATTTAGTCTTATCTTTTTATTATGTCACAAGGATCGTCTCGATCCAACCTGGTAAGGACCGAAAAAATCATTAATAGTGATACTCAGACTAACTTCAAAAAACTCCGCCACCAAGAAAAAATTTTTTGGGTCTACCAATGCCAATAAAGAAAAGTGATGGAGTCTAGCCTACTAATTTCAGTTGTTTAAGAAATAAAAAAAAAATCGCATACCGTACTTTTTTGATTAACAAGTCTTATCGTGTCTTAAACCGGTACCCAATTGTCAGCCCTGCCACAAGGGCCTGATTTTCTATATCGCTTTAGGTTCCCAAGATAGTTGGGTCGACCCTGGATCACATGCAAACACCAAGTATGGTAAAATACCAAGTGAAGTGGGGTTTTGAAATGAGAAGTTGGTGATGAATTTATATGGGGATGGGGCCGAGGCCGGGGAATTTGGTCAAAAGAAATGGGGAAGTATATCTAAATAAAACAAAGAGGGGAAGGTGAGTCTAGTTGGTAGTGTGGAATGATATTTCTAAGTAGTGTGGCATATGATTGGTGGTGCTCTATGGTCAATTAGTAAATAAAAAGATTGAAAAAGAAAAGGGTTTGAGAGCCGGTTCATAGAAGTAGAATTAAATGGAAGGAAAAATATTAAATAACTCTTGCGTATTTTTCATATGTGGCTAGAAATGATGTGATCTCATAGTGGTGTAAAAATCTTTGTACAAAGGATGGGTTAAGTATATAATTTAGGTTTTAAGTGTTTTAGTAATTTATAATTTAGTGTAGTTAGTTTAGTTTAGGTTTCAAATAACCTTTTAGTTTAATTAGTTACATATGGTGTTTAGTGAGATTAGATATATGTTTGGAGATGATTTAGACAGTAGTTTAACATTAGAGAAGGTTTAATATTAGTTAGTAATTAGTCAGGATTTTATTTGTATATGATATTATCATTATTTTTTCTAGCTTTACTTGAGGTTGGATGAACATGTCTAAACCGATTTAATCAAGTGCAATGAACTTGAAAAATCCGTAATTGTTATTAACGTCAGACAGCGAGTTGATAACTAGTTATAATCGTCAGCTAGTTGTTCGTATGAATTACTTGTGTACTTTTATATATATTTCTCCTAATTTCAGTTATACACTTCATTCAAAAATTTGGTAAGTTTCCACTGAATTGTAAGATTGTAACACATGTACACAAAATGAGTGCAATAAGAATGAAAATGGAACTAAAATAACAAGGAACTGCCTACACTAGGTGCATCAGAATGTTTTTATGTTATCATATCATTAAGTTTCTTCGAAAAATACGTCACCAATGTGTATGTACTTATACTCGTTGAAGGGCGATCGCATTTTCTTCATCAGAGACAATCTTTTTGAGTTTTACTTCATCTTCTGGTTGCTTAAACTGAGCCGATTCTGCCAACTCTTCCACTTCTTTCACCATATTTTCCTCTATCCTAGAAGCGGTTTCTAATAAAGATGCAAAACTCACTAGCGGAATGACATCTAGCAACGGCATTATTGTAATGTCCTTCGGCTCATTTTTCTCCTCATGATCATTTGGTTGGATCAGCAAATCCGAAAGTGATTTCAAGTCATTTTGTAGTTCCCTAACCGCATTTTTCATATCTTTAACCGCTATGTTTATCTTAACTGGTCTTGTCATTGTGCTCACTGTTGTTGCTAGTTCTCTTATAACATTTGATGAACTTGAGCTTAGATTCATGCATGCTGATTCAAGATGGTTCTTTATTGATTCCGGAACCTGTTTAAGAACAATGAAAGCTTCTTTGATTAATATCCAATTTCGTGTATCAAAAGTGATAAGACTTGAGTTAATAAGGATTTAGTATTCACCTGATTCTTAGAAGCCAAGCAACTTGTGAGTGTTTCAATGCAATAAACACAACTACGCGATGATGCGCCAATCTTAAGGTATTTTTTCCATGGATGTCGGAAATTGAAACGCCCATGTGCGGGCTCCCATCTAGCAAAGTTTGCCATGGATTCTTCGGAGGCTTTTGAATTCAACACGCATTTATAACTTTGTAAACTTTTCTTAGTTTCTTCGTCACCGTGCCCAAAATAATCATCTACACAACCTTTACAAGATAAAAATGATAATTAAAAGTTGGTCATATAATATAACTATGAAAGTTGGATGATGTTAGTACTTACAATCTAGAGATTTTGCGAGTTTATCCATGTTACGAGGGACGAGAAGATGAAGCTCTAAACCAGCCCAAACAGGAAAAACAACCATGCTAGTTATAATGCACAAACAAGTCCCTATGATTATGGTTGATAACCTTTCATGAGCCATGTGTAGGAGATGATCAACACGGTACCCTGAGACCGAGACTAGGCTGTACGTAAGAATGAAGATGGTGCAACCATAATCGTATCTAGCTTTCACTACGGGGATGAATCTTGAGAACGTTGTAGCGGAAGCTGTTATAGTTAAGAAAGTTATCATTAGTTGGTGAAACTTAACTTAGGATATATCATATATGTTTGTTTAATAAGCAAATTTTCATGATATGATTTGTTGAAGTTACTAGTATGAAGAGAGAAATGCCCATAATATATGGCTCAAATTGGTGGCCAGTATGACTAGCAATCCAATGAATCCCAAGTGCAAGAAATCCAGCAAGAAAAGTGGCACAAATTCGGTTCAAACACTTGTACAATGTTCCACCTATTACAATATAACTACACATTAGAATGTTTTTCTTGAAGTAAAGTAAGATTGGTTTCAAATTAAAATAACCTACCAACGGTATATTCAAAAACGACGACAACGGTCATAACAGCCCAAATGGCACTTACACCAACACCATCATACAAAGGTCTCATGTAGTAAAACAAAGAAACAACCATTAAAGCCACCCCAACTTTTAGACAATGGAAGAATTTTCTAGGGTCATCAACCCCTAAATCCCATGCCTTCTTTAAAAACATCCACACTCTCATCACAAAGCGAACCACCAAACCTTTCAATCGGTCCCATAATCTTGTCACTCCATGCGTGTGCTCGGTCTCTAGCACCATTGATGATCCATCACCCACCCTGATACTCCACTCAACTCCATTCTTGTTAGACATTGTTACAAAAGCATATGACTATAGAGAATGGTGTCAAATGCTAGATAATTAAGCTATGCTTTTTGTTGATTTGCTATGGGACATCTAGTGTATTTATACCCAAGATTTGGTGTGACCACTTTCTATATGTAGAACAAATATTATAAAAAGAAGAAATTAAACTAGCTTTAATTAATTTAGATGGCTAGATAATATAATGTCGCATCATATATTCTGGTTAAGTAGGTCAAGATAGGGTGCATGACATACATATGTCACATTCTCTCATATAAGTAATAACAATGCCCAACAGTCACAAAGCACTATAGATCAATGTTGTTTCCTTACGTAATTAATGCACTAAATGGCCTGCTTTTAGTTCTTTAGAGGATGGGATATATTAATTAAGCTGATCATTTACATTGGTTGAATTTCATATATTCTACATGTCATTAGGTAATGTCGCATGTTGATGACACGTTCACACGGAGCTTAAATTTCGTGTAAAATGTGATAATTACTAATTAGCATAACTTATGTTCTTTCAAGACACTTGTACCTATTTTTTTCTTGTCCATGGCTTACAGGTTAAGCTCTAATTGGATTAGGTATATTTTAAAGGGTTAATGGGATCCTAGATGGAGTTTATTTCATTCATAACTACATACTAGAAGCTAGTTGGTTTCTTACCAACATACTTTGTTCAAGAAAACTTCAAAAAGAAAACTAGTTCTTGAAATAGGATTTGGGGACAATTTTTAATGCGTTGAGTAAAATCTTGATCAGGTTTTATAAGATGTCAATAAAACTAGTTCTTGAAATAGGATGGGGGACATTTTTAATGCGTAGAGTAAAATCTTGATCAGGTTTTATAAGACGTCAATAATAGCGATCTTCATTTGTAATGGTGACAATTCCCTTGTAAACATGATCCAGATTTTATCTTTTGTGATACATGCAAAGGAGGCTATCGTATTTTTTCCCAATACAATAACTAAAAAACGATCTCATAACAAAGTAGATATCAGATTCAATCACAAACCATTACATTCGTCTTGCTTTTGTAGGGTGACTTAAAATATTGTAAGAAAAAATTGACAGAATGCAGACGTTGTACTTATGAAAGAAAAAATAAAGAAACAAACTTCGAAAGTCGGAGGGCAGGAAGGGTAAGCTTATGCCCTTTCGGAATTAGCCCATTTTCTTCCCTTTTAGGCTATGTGTTAACTAAAAAGTGCATAACGTCCCGTCACGTCATTTTCACGTAGACAATGAGTTTTAACTAACCAACTCTTTGACTATCATGTTGTGGGTTAATTAGGGTTTAAAATAATAAAAAAAAAAAAAAAAAACTTTGATTGGTACATTTGAGGATGGACCTCAATAGATTTTGCAATTCAAGCCATTTATATGTTAACGAATCCACCCCCTTTAATACCCTCCTTTGCTTGGAGCGAGGTGGTGTTTCAGGTGTTAACACGTGTATATGGCACGAAAATGAGTAGCAATTTTTTCCTCCAAATTTTCCTAGGAAATCGACAGTGTTAACAGTCACAAATTTCTATAGTATTGGACCCTTTTTTTTAGTAGTGCGTATAATTTTATTTACACTTGTGGACTAGCAATATTGTATTTGATCTCATTCAATAGAAAAATGCAAGTCAATTTTGGATTTATTTGAAAAGGAAACGAATTAATTAGGCCATGAATGGCAAGGTTACTTTTAACCAAATTTTGTAAATGTAAAGAATTAATGTCATTGGTTTGTTTAGCCTCTTCACTAAGGAATGGGAAGAGCACTTATCTCACTTTTATGCACTAACTTGAAAGGCAAACCCAAATATCAAAAGCAACATTGAACTTATATTTCACCCCTAGACTTATGCTCAACTTGCAAGTTTATTTGATTGAAAATGACCATAAAGTATATATCAAATTAAAAAAATTGCACACAGGTAAACTACACATATGCAAAACGGAACTCCCGCGTTACTACTACATAGGCATATGGGCTCTCATTAGCTTTTCCATTAAGAACACCTAATGGTTTAACTAGCAGCACAATTATCTAATTATCTGGTTAGCGGCCAAGGGGTCTCCTTCCCTTTTGGCGTCCATGTAATTAGGTTACGTAATTCCGTAATGGAGTGAGAGATGAAATGTGAGTGAGGTCATAGGGCGTCACCCCACTACACAAAGTCTTACTTCGTAATAAACGGAAGCTGAAAAGCACCCTGGACGCATTCACAATTAACAATGTCCGAGACCGAACTCGATATAATAGTTGATTTTGGATAAAAGAGTCAAAATATAAATTCTTAGTGGAGTTAACATGTAAATTGAGTACAAGCCCATAGTTATAGTTTGCTCAAAAGCAAGTCTTCCACTTTTCACACACTCTTTTATCCCTTGAATATCTTAAGTAATGTCTTTTTCACATGTTTCCACCTTTAATTTTATATATGTTAGCAACTTAGCATTATATCTATATCACCAATGTGAAGAGAGAATATGGTTTTGTACCTTTGTCCTGTCTACATCCATAGTGGGTATGATCTTGCATTTTCACTTTTAATATAAAGATATCATATCATTTTGATTCTTTGAATAAGTCATACAAGTGGCTTGTGGTTCATATATAGTTTCAAAAAAGTCTCCAAGTACAAAAATATACAAATTATCATTGTTTTTACACCCCTCAGTTCTTTAGTTCCAAAAATGAATGTTCATTATTGGTGTTGCTTTTACTTGTTCACAAAATTTAGGTGGGTAAACTTTCTTTATATCCTGTCATGCATAAGATAATTGTTATTTAATGTTATGTTCATGATTTAATCACAAAAAGTAGTGATGCAAGAACTGGTAACACATTTCCAACCTCACATGTGAGGTTATTGGTTCGAGGCTTAATAGCTTTAGTAATTTCACGTTTACCTTCTCTCTCTTTTTCCATTTGTGATTTACTCATCCCACAATAGGTTTATGATCTATTCATACACGCAATTTCACTTATGAGAGTTAGAGTCAAAGGTGCTTTTTATTCATGAACGATCGTAACTACAAATTAAACGGGTATCGCCCTATTTACAGGTTTTATTAGTCACACGAAGCCTCCGAAATATACAAATGGCCATGTAGTTATACTTCCTTCTGAAATTATCAAACTGAAAATACACCAACAACCAATGCTTTGTCTTTATTAATATTGTTATTATTGTTTTTATTATTATTATAACCATATATAATAATCAAATAATAACACAAGTCTAATACAAGAAAGTCACCGTTTTAAAAAAAACACAAATCTAATAACTTCTAATAAAAAATAAATGAAGAAAAGATAAAAAAATTTAAACATTTTGATGTGATGTTTGATGGGTATACCAGGTAAACTAGACCCATATATATATATATAAAGTTTAAACTTTTTTTCTTGAGTTTCTTTGGACATATTTGAGTATGTTTTGTCACCAAAGCACTGGATTTTATAAAAGTTACACCTGGAAAAAACACAACACACATGTAAAGTTAATTAGTTCTTTCTGCATAACTCTGGTAGAGGGGTCTATTTCTTATCACTTGATATTTTTGGTTGCTTGTATAACACGTCTACCTTGTATTTTACATTTAGATGTTTAGATAAATGATCAGTACTTATGATTTTTTAATTATATCTAAACATGAGTCGCTTGGTAAATGAATATTGGCAGACGGGTCTACCTATGACACGCTCGCCCATATGTTATCTTAACTCAATCCAAAGATGTTAACTGGCGATAACATAATTAACCATGTATATATGTCCTTTAACTTCATGATGTGAACTAATACCATGCTAACCAATGTGATTAAATAAAACATAGTTTTTGTAGGTTTCAAGGAACTAAATGCATAACACAATGAATGTTGATTCGGACCTGAGATGTCTGCTAAAGGGACTTAAACGCTTACTACGTACTAGGCCATCGCTATAATTGTTACCATTGAGTTTTGGGCTCCCAGATGGAGGGCGGTCACATAGGTTTGTTTGGACCGAGTCATGTACTTTTGTTTTGATAATTTCATAACCTATTGATTTCGGTTATAAACATTTTTTTTCCTCTAGTAATATGGGTATTAAACGCGTTTACCTAATTCTGTTAACTGTGCTTAGTAAAAATATACTAATTTTAGACCAAAAAAAAAGTGCATATAATAGTTACTGAATTCAAATTGTATTGGGTTTGCCTTTTCTTTGGGGAGAGCTTTGCGACAAGGCCGTGACGTGTTCAAAATGCAGATCGATACTTAAAAAACGAGATTGTCATTGATATGCCAAATTAGGTCATGCTTGTGGCCAACACATATCAAACCTTGCTTGGAAGCATAAGGTTTAAATCAAACTATCTTGCGTGTAACGAAATTAATAATCAGATAAAACATAAAATGTTCTTTCAAAAAACAAGAGTTCTCTTTTATGAAACTGGTTGTACGAAATCAGACCAAAATGTTTTTTTTAATAGGTGTCGAACCAATACAATGGTCAGAATGAAAGTTGCGACGTTACATAAACAGTTTTGGCATTTAAGATGCAACCACTACAATTGCATTAGTAGCAAAGTATTTCGGGAACTCACGGTACCAAATATGTTGCTACCAAAATTCTAATATACTATTGGAGTACAATATGATACCGCACCTTGTTTGGTACTTAGCTCATTAGCTATCTATATACTAATTGTTTACCATATGAACAAAGTTGGCACCGACCTTTAGCTTTAGCAACCAAGTTAATTGCTACCGACTAATGGTAACTTGCTACCTATTTCTAGTAACTTTTGAACAGGGGAGGCTCGAAGGATGTTCGAGCCGCACCATCGGCCGGGGACATAAGGTTCGGGAGATTAAACTTTTTTATACATATTACATATATATATATATATATATATATTATATATATATATATATATATATATGTTTTTTGGTGTTAAAAATAAGGTTAATTGTAATGGTTTATGAGATAATTACATGTACATAATGGTTTCTGCTTATAATAAACCTGTCGATAAAAGTTTTATCCATGTACGCTAGCGAATAAAAAATTTTCGTTAAGGCATCGGGCCTTTTTATATTTGCTCGACCGAGGTATTTAAATTCTCATAGACGGCCCTGCTTTTGAAGATCATTTTCCATATAAATTTTCATCATCCATGCCGATTTGTTGTGTTTCTTATGACTACTATTAATCGAAAATTTCCATGCAAATTGCCCGAACCACTTGACCCTGCCGGCACATTGCCGACGGAAAGTTGATCGGTTCATTTCAGATACTCGTATTTATGTATTAAATTTTTGTTGAATGTGATGGTATTAATAAAAACTAGGAGGTGTGGAATATGGAATTAGAAATAGGAGGTATTAATTAAATTTTAGAGTGGGCCGAATTTAATATATTGAAGAATTATGCACGAAATTAACTCATGGGCTGGCCCAAGAAGCCCACTAAACCAATCAGTCCATATCAAATTAATTAAGAGAGAAAATAAAACATGAGACTACTAGAGATGATCGCATACAACAGATAGGTGTAACATTATCCTTTTGTTAATTTTGTTGCAACTTATTTGATTATGGACGTGTGTTTGACATGTGTATGTGGTTATGAAAGACATATTTTACTAGGATAACTTAATCTATACTAACTCTATCGGTTTCATTCGTTACTGATTAAATATCTTATTGTAGTGTCACGCTAATACTTTGGTAATTGCTTAACTCCATTCGTATTATTCGTTACAGATTTGATATATATAATTGCAGTGTTTAGTATTTATCCATCATTTAGTTGTGTTACACAAAGTTAGGTCTATGTAACTTTCTAGTATAGTTAATTAAGCTTACATATTGTGCTATCACCCTTAACCCGTATGTTATCGCTTGTTACTTGTCTCGTGTTTTTGTGTGCCTTTTATTCGTCTATCTAACGTGATTATCGTTAGGTTAATGTTAATTTAATTCAGAATAAAATCCATGTGTTTTATTTCTTATAATTCAAAATAAGATCCATGAATATCCTAAGTATCATAGCTATTTCTATTTAGGTTAAATTGTGTTTTAGAGTGATCAACTTGACAACGGTCGCTAGCCGTAGGGATGAACATTTGGTACCAAGTACCGGTACCCATACCAAACTAGTACCGTACTAAAAAGTTTGGTACAGAGTTCAGTACTCACTCTCCCGGAAACTCGGTATCAATATTTTTGGTGCTGGTACTGGTATAATATTCGATACCATACATTATCGAATTTTTGTAACGAGTACCGATATTGTATCGTACCCAAACCAGTACCATACTGATAAATTCAGTATGGTATTTGGTACCCACTTTTCCAGAAGCTTGGTACTGGTATAGCACCGATCTAATCCCTAATTAAGTGGGGTGCCCCACCTTAGATACATATGTCATAACAACATTGAACAAACATGTGCTCCACGCCTCCCGAGTCGTATCAATGTGTACCAAGACTTCTCATTTGGTCTACAAGTAAATCAGATTAACCAATATAACTTGATACTAAAATCATAAATAACCAATGGCAACATTTAAAAGCAATCAAAGCCCATATGTTACAATTAATCACAAAGTGGCTATCAGCCTACAAATTATATTGGTTCTTTGTTCTTCATGTTAGTTTCAAACTATCAACACTTCAATTCTAAAAACTGCCAAAAGAAATCAACTAAAAAGACACTAACAAATCTTACTAGAAACCCAAATACCAATCATGGATATCTATGTTCATGGTATCCTTATAAACAATGTTATATTGTTATAAGGTTACAAGTCCACGCGATATCTTGTGTCTGCTAAACTTACAAGAAGTTGCATATCGGAATGATGGAAACCGTTAAGTAGAGAGTTCCCGGTTTGCATAATCTTGTTATCAAGACGGTTTTCATTAGATCCCAATGTTTGTAGAAGTTGAACAAGTGCTGCAGATATCTCAAGCCTTGACACATGTCTTTTTGCCTATGAAACAAAAATATAAAAACTCAAAAAATTTCCCATTTTTAAACATTTTATAAATGATTGTGGTACAAAAATTTACCTCGGCTTCAACTATAAACCGAGCCCATATCTTTTCCTCGCGTGCTTCCATCACACCCTTCAAAATGGTTAAACCAAATCCCCGGATTACGTCTGCTATTTCAAGAAAAAACCTGTGTTCTCCACAGATCATCTACACCACAACATTTTGCGGTTAGAGTTCGTTCAACTTCACAAACATACATAATCAATAATATGCGTGTTACTTTAACGGTTTTACCTCTATGAGCATTTGTCCTGGAGTACTAAGGTTCTCAACTCTTAATGGACAAAACATAGTTTGGTTTTCCCATTCACATGCCCATGTCACATTATTATTGCTTGGATCGTTTAAATACTCGTTCTGAGTGACACCAATATGCTGCAAAGATTCATCGTTTTAAGAAAACCGACACTTTAAAATTAAGATGTTTGTAAAGACAAGAAGTGTATTCAGTTATTCACCTTTGGTTCATCAACTTGTTTGATTCTGTCAGCATGTTGAGTTACACTTTGCAAGAACAGCATATGTTTTATCGTTCGGTCCAACAAACAGTCGATGCTCATCTGTATAATCAAACAATTAGTAAAGAGTATAAAACTATAGATATATTATATATACTTAAACTTATAATATTGTGTGTGTTTAACTTTTTTTAATGTTACCTTTGCACCATTTGGAATGAGTTCTCTTAACTCAGCCATACGGTCCAAGATCATTTGTCGGTCTTTGGGCCTGGGCCGAGTGCCTGGTTTGGCCTTTTTCTTAGTGGGCTTTGTGGGCTCGACCGGCTTTTTAGCTTGCGATATAGTGCTTGAACCATCCATGCTATAACCGTCACCCAACCATGGCTCTGACTTAAAAATGGGCTCGCTTTTCTGCCCAAAACTCTTGTTATACAAAACTGGCTGTAACGAGCCCGTTTCCCGTAAAGGATTCCCGGTTTTCCTTCTTTTCGAACATGACAGCCCTTGATCCTCAACACAAGATGTTGAAGTACCAGAAACGCCCTCGAAAAGCTCCTTGATCCCAAGATTGGAGAACAACCCTTTCTTTGGAGGTAGAGTAAGCAAGTCATTTACGCCATTTTCGATACTTTGAGTTGACTTTGACCCCGATATGTATGAATCATAACCGAAGCCAAAACCGGAACCATTTCCATTTATGACTGGTGTTATAATATCTCCTGAATCTCCGGTATTTCCAAACAAGTCAACATCTGTACTAGAAAAAGTCAAAGGTTTGACTTGTTCATCAAGAGGGCACCATTGAGAGATATCGAAATCGCCTGCTTGGAAAAAGTTATCCATGATACCGAAATCCGTTGACATGTCAAACATATCAGACTGATTATGATCAAGAAACATAGATTGAGATTGTTGTGGAAAACCAAAAGAAGTTTGGTTAACCGAAAACCGATCTTCTGACGATATCAAAGATGAACTTGTTGGTACATTTGTTACATTTCTTACATTTCCATTAACAATTTCATTAAAGATTCTTTTTGTATGATTTATAAACTCAATATTCTCCACAATCTGAACAACAACAACAAAAGCAGTTCATTAGATCTACACATACTAAGTTAACATAGAAATAAAAGTTGTGCATTTTTTTATACTTTGCTTACTAACCATATTAGTGGACCCAAATTGTATCACACCTTGTGGTTCCACAGGGATTGCTGCAATTGTCTGCAAGATTAAAGTAAAAGAAAAGTTTATGTCATGAATCAAGATCACAAAAATAGGCCCACAAGGTGCAACCATGGTGGTACCATCTTTAAGTTGAAATTAAATAAAAAAAAATTACCTCTATACCCGAAGAAAATTGTCGAAAAATTTTCGAATCATCCTGAAAATTAAAAAAAAAACATGTTAATTTAGGTACATTTTAAGTTTATAACAAGCATTCGTAGATTAAATAGACGAACAAATTAAATACCTGAAACATATCCCAGATTGATCCTGACGAATTTTGTCCCATGTAATTATCTTTTGAGGTTATCCATAGGTGCTTTTTAGTTAAAGCAGCTTGTCCAATTAACCTTATAAAAATTTAAAGAAAGTATTAATATTATTATTGTTGTTTTACACAAAGATTAAAGAAAATGAGCTTACCCTCCTCCAAAAATAGGTGATTGTAAAAGTAAATCATCAATTAGACCTTTTATGTGGTCTTCAAAGTAAGCATCTTGTATAGTCAACAATCTGGTAACAAAACCAAAGAAAATATATAAAGATAAGTTTAAATATATAATTAACACTATTATTAGAGAATATACAAATTTATTTAATGAAATCAATTCAAAAAGTAAAATTAATTTGAAAAAAAGTGAATTTATTAACAGTTAAGTTGAGCAATATTCACTTATTAGAATTAATGTATGGATTCACCATGTTCAACCACATTATGTCATGATGCTAACAACCCCCCCCCCCCCCCCCCCCCCTAAAAAATAATTAATTAAAAAAAACAAGAAAATTTACATAAATGATGAAACTATGATCTTTGGATGAATGGTTAACAGTTAACTCA
This sequence comes from Bidens hawaiensis, assembly GCF_021521415.1. Lineage (NCBI taxonomy): Eukaryota > Viridiplantae > Streptophyta > Magnoliopsida > Asterales > Asteraceae > Bidens > Bidens hawaiensis. The sequence continues at coordinate 164,958 of NW_027491617.1, read as the reverse complement.
CACAAACATATATATATGTATGTGCATGTATATACATCTATATTGTATATATCTATCAATCTATGCGTGTGTACATGAGAGAGAGAGAGAGAGAGAGAGAGAGAGAGAGAAAGAGAAGTAATGAGTTATACATGGAATTTGACTGGTCAAAGCTCCAGAAAACCCCATAAGACCATCCATAAGAAGAACAAAGATTCTTGATAACATTTGTAACAACAGTTGAATCTTTCTGTGTTGTAGCCATTAGCACAGAAAGATCTAGAGAGATCTATGAACAACACTAGTCTTTCTACTTCTGCTACTAAACTCTGCAAGAAAGCAAAGGTCTTGTTCTCCTTCCACTAGACAAAGATTGCAAACAAACCCCACTTGAAAATAATAATAAGTGCTTTGGGAAAGTAATTTGTGATGTTTGTTTGATCAGAAAAAGCTAAAGCTGTGGTTTAATATTTTGTGTTTGTCCAAAACCAAACATATGAAGGGTTTCTAAGTGTTTTTAGGTGATGGAGGCTAGCTTTGGTTATATATTCAAGTAGGTTAAAGGTTAAAGAAAGATAAAGCAAATGTGTAAAATGAAAGGACTAGAAAAAAGCTGTTATTCCATGAGAAAACAAAGCTAAAATTATCGACCTATTAAAGGGATCAGTCAGAAAGATGCAAATTTTTAGGGGGTGGGGGTGGGGGGGGGGTGGGGGTAGGTGGGGGTATGTCTTTAAGGAAGAAAAGGCCAAAACAAAAACTTCCTAGTTCGAAGGATAACAAAGATCTTGCCTAATTTATATGTCTTCATCTTGATTCTTGAGATGTGTAATTTCTTCATTTTTATAAGTTTATTACACAAAGGACCCCTTGAGTATGCTTCATGTTTATTACCCATGCCACCAAAACTGATCCGGACCTGGTTAATGGTAAAACACTAAGACTATATATATATTTACCAGGGAACCGGCCATATTGTTAATACTGAGTTTAGGTTCTAGAACCATTTATTAGTATCGGAACAGACTTGTGCATGTTCTAAGTCATTCTTGTAAACCCATACCTGATCCGGACCCTATTTTTTTGGTGTTTGTAGGACTTAGGGACCGACGATGTTGTATCTTAAGAGGGTATGATGGTTTGGGTTTAACGGGTCTCATGGGTGTTACGGTTAAGACTTAAGACTGGTTCATGCTCACCCACTATGTACAATATGTTTGAAGTTTTGATTATGGTAGGGTGCATAAAAAAATAGAAACTTATTTTTTTATTATTTTTCAATATGTCTTTTTAGTTGTGAAACTAAAATGGGATACATGCTTATGTGTTTTTATATTTTGGATAGTTTAATTAAAAGCTAGATTAAAGAAATGAAAAGTTAATTACATGTGTCATTTGCATAAGTTTGTTTGTCATCCTTAATTGAGATACATAACACATGTATTTACAGTTTTAAACGCTTGGATTCTATTTGGCAGAAGATGGGTTGTAAACAAGTTGAGTTAAACAGAGCCAGAGACGTCTCGGCTTGGCTCATTTTAAAAGCTTTTTCTAAGCCAATATTTTTAGAGCGAGTTGTGAATTTTTTAAGCAACCATAGATGTATAAAAGTGAAAATGTTATACAAGTTATTGCCGATCATTGCTAAATAATATTTGTAATAGTTTCCCAAATGAACTAATTAAATAATAAAATAAACTAGAAATTATAAGCTATGTAATCACGTACTTTAAATAATGAAATATTGATTCATATAAAAATACAGTAAACTCTTAACAATAGTTGACGAGTAGATAACTTTTAATTCTGAAGTTAATAAAATTATTGTACATCTTTATTAAAAAAAAAAAGAAATTAGACATTCTCACGTAGTATGTATGCGCCCTTAAATTTAAACACATAGACACTTCACTCCTTATGACTTGAGATTGTATGTAAAATAATTACTAATTAAGATGGGAATAATTTATTTAATTAGTTGGTTCCTCTGAAATAATGTGTTTATAGTATTAGTTACAAACGATAACGTTAACCCATTGACCTCCATATAATATATATTAATATTAGTTTCAAATAATGTTCAAGTTCATTGCATATGAACTTAATCTACAATAATAAAAAATAAACTTGACTTCTTTAGCAACAATAACAACTCTAATTGCTATAAATACAAATACAATATAAAAATGTATTTCTTCTGGTTCTAGTATTCATTTTGGATGAGTTGACTGTACAGGGTCTTCCCGTTCCTCTCTTTCTTTTTCTTGTTTTTTTTTTATTTTTTGTATGTTTGAAGCAAAATAATATTTAAATAACACACAAACATATAATATATTTTTAGTTATCTTTCTACGAGTAAATTTAAATAATTATTAAATAATTAAAATTTAAAAAGAACTCTTAAATCATATTATATTTGTAGCTTTTATGCTTCATTAATCCTATCAATCTCTTTTTTTATGAGTTTGATAACTAAAGTTTAAAAAATATTTACTTTTAATTCAAAGTTATTTATTGATACTTATTTAGATTCACTCTTTTATTAATAAATATCATTAAGTTAATTTCCAAATCAGAAACTCTTATACGTTCATAGTATATTTCTTTTATGTGGGTCTTGAAGAGGTATGTACCCGCCTCAACACCAAGCAAGGCGGGTCAACCCACAAGATAAAGACATTATGAAGGCACAAAGCCAAAACCCAGGCGCATCGCGCATACAAAACATGCTCAGGCATCATATGCTCGCGCATCACATATGCGCGCGGCGCATATCGCATGCTCTTGCACATCACATATGCTCGCGCGTCACATATGCGCGTGGCGCACCAGCGCGCAGCGCATATCACACGCTCGTGCATATCACACCTGCGCATGAAATATCTGCGCGTGAGAATAAAAAGAAGACTTCGCGCATTCTCAGGATGGGCGCATATCACACGTACACATAATCAACCTCGTCCTTATCCAAATCAGGATCAGGGCAACCTTGATTGTGCACGTCAGACACTCTTCTAGAAGGCATCTTTTTAAGGAGTAAGAATATGCTGATGTTGACAGCTGCCAAATGAAAGGTCGACAACTCAGCATGACACATGTGCTACCACATGATTACAACCAACGAGAAAGCGCCAGGTGTCCCAGAGGACACGTGGCGCAGTGCGATTGGAGGAGGCCAACGAGGCTGAGCCCAGCCAGTGGAAACCCTAGCACTATAAATACAGCATCAACTCCACTTTGATGACACATTCATTCACACTCAATCATTGACAGTTACAAGTAGTGATATCACATTCAATCATATTGAATTATATTCACTCGCAGTCAGTTACAGAAAACACACAGTCACACAATCAAGAGTATTCAGCGATTCAGCAATACTCTTGAGATTTCACTGACTCACACTTTATTATCTTCTCCACAAAGATACTGATTCTCACGCCGGAGGGTTACCCCAAAGAGGACCCCTCTGTCCCTTTCTGAGGGGTAAGTAACGGCGCTGTTCATTTTGTAGGTGGAAGAACACGGATTCAAAGGAACCATCGGTGAAAACAGTTTAATCATACCCGAGGAAAGTAGATCTGCTACCAGTGAGTAGATCCACGTTTCTTCATTGGCGTCATCCACTGTTACAAACGGCAATCAGATCTCATCCAGATTTACAAAAAAAAAAATCAATCACCATGGTTTCTGGAGTTCGTAACGTTGATCAAGCTCTGGAGGATATTGAACGTGAGGGTGTTAACGACGGACAGCAGGTTCTGAGGGTTCCGCGTGATTCTACGCGTACCACCAGCAACCGTCCCTTCGTCACAACCCCTCACGGCCAGACTGAAACTCCTCCAGACGATCACACGTTACAAAATATGGCCGGCGCGAAGCTGAAAGGACCAATGGGTCCAGAAGATGAAGCAAATGATCCGAATGAATGGCTCATAAACGAGCAGCGGCGTCTGATTGAAAAGTACAACGACATGGTCAAGCAGAAGAAGCTAGCCGACCAAGCACAAAGGCAAGCTTTTGATAAGCAGACTACAAAGAGGCCGCGCGCGCCGGAAGAGGGACATTCTGTTCACACTGCACACACTGAGTTCAGTGATGAAGAAGTGCATAGCATGAGGAAGACACGGGATACTCATGCAGGAGGCTCACAGCTTCGCGCGCCTGTGAACATGGCGCCTGGAGCCAGAGCAGATCTGGATCTGCACATGCCGTACAGCCCACCGATCAGAGGGCAAGTGGACGTAACCACGCCCTATAGACCAGCCATCCTGGTAAAACACTCAAAGTTTACTGCGCGCATCGCGCAGGCTCCCATCCAGCACAAGACAAAGATGCCAAGTGGTCTGGGCAAATATGATGGCACAACAGATCCAGATGACTTTTTGCAAGGTTTCTATAACACGGGAAACCTAGAGAGCTGGACGATGCCAACATGGTGTCATATGTTTGCTCGCTGCCTCACGGGCGCAGCGCGGGTATGGTTCGAGAGCTTGCCGACAGGGCAAATTGATGGGTTCGAGGAACTATTAGAAAAGTTCCAAGCCCACTTCGTACAGCAGCGCAGGCACACGCGCGATCCTGATGACATCATGCACTGCATACGCAGGAATGATGAAACGATTGAAGATTACATCACTCGTTTCAATCAGGAATCCCTGGCAATCGGGGGCATAACTGAGCAGCTCCTGCGCGTGGCCTTTATACAAGGCGCGCGCAGTGACCAACTCCGCCGGGCTCTTGTAAGCAAAGATGGTATGCCCACCACGTGGGCCAAGTTAATGGAGGCATCGCGAGTTTTCGCGAGAAATGAGAAACAGATTGCCCAAGATAGGGCAAGAGAAAGAGCGCATCAGGCAGAATCACCGCGCAGCAAAGATAAGAGGGCCAAACAGAACTCTGTATGGTCCAGGTTGCAGCCAACAAGTTTTTCTTCCGCGGAAAAACAAGCGCAACCAACCTCACCACAGCCCCAAAAAGAAGTTCGTAATCGCGGGGAGGGTGACAAGAGGGAGGGCGGCAGAGATCCTAGCAGACCTTTGCCAAGAATATGGACGCCCCTCACTAAAACACCTTCACAGGTGTTAAGTACTGAGAATGTCCAATTCAAGCCCCCCAAACAACTACACTACAAGGGACCGCAAAACAGTGGCAAATATTGTGAATTTCACAGGTCCCCGGGCCACAACACCGACGCATGCCATCATTTAAAGGATGCGATCGAGAAGGATGTAAAGTCGGGCAGGCTGGCTCACTTGGTAAAAAACCAAAGAATAGAAGATGAGCAACCGGAGGGAGCCTCTGCCAGCAAGAAGTACAAAAGAATCTGTGTGGCTGAGGGGGGACGACAAGGGCAGACGTCAAGAAAGAGAAGCGCGCAAATCCACGGAGATTGGCGCGAGCAGCAAGTCATCTTCCCAAGAATCAGGGGAGGCCCTTCAATAAGCAGTCCTCTCGTCATTACCACACACATTGCTCATTACGAAGTGTCAAAGGTCCTGGTGGACACTGGAAGCGAATCTGACATTATGTATGAGCAGTGTTTCAGAAAGTTAGACCCGGCAGACCAAGCGCGGCTCGAAATTGTGAACGCACCAATCTGTGGTGTCTCAAATGAAATCATACATCCCCTAGGCCAGATTCAGTTTGAACTAACTATGGGGGATGATGAGCACAAGCGAGCCGAAGTTGTCAACTTCTTGGTCTTGCCCACCACGTCATGCCACAATATGATCCTGGGTAGGGGAACGATTGCCCAATTTAATGCTGTACCGTCGCCAGCGCATGGCGCATTGGGGATCCCTACACCAACAGGCGTAGCATTTGTTTACCGCGATCATTTGTGCGCAGTGACAAGCACGCCGCGGGAAGGGAGAATGAAACTTACAATGGCTGACAATGCGCCAGAGAAGTGGATTTTAAACCCAAAATTCCCAGATCAAACGGTCACAATTGGCGCTACCATTTCAGACGAAACGAGATTGAGAATGAAAAAGTTGCTTACAAAATACACGTCGGTTTTCGCGTGGCAACACTCCGATATGACGGGGGTCCCGCGAGACTTGGCGCAACATTCTCTTAACACGTTTAAGTCGGTGGAGCCAATTGCACAGAAAAAGAGAATCATGGGGGATGAAAAGGCGAAGGCCATGAATGAGCAAGTGGAGGACCTGTTGCGCGCAAACATCATCCGCCCAATTCGATACCAGACATGGGTAGCCAATCCTGTGATGGTAAAGAAAAGCAACGGGTCATGGAGAATGTGTATTGACTTCAAGGACCTCAACAAAGCATGTCCGAAAGATTGTTACCCCCTCCCAAACATCGACGCAAAGGTGGACTCCGTGGCGCCATTCAAGCTCAAATGTTTCCTGGATGCCTACAAAGGCTATCACCAGATTCAAATGGCACCACAGGATGAAGACAAGACGGCCTTCAGAACCGACAAGGGTGTTTTTTGTTACACAAAAATGCCCTTTGGTTTAAAAAATGCGGGCGCAACCTATCAGAGACTTATGGATTCGGTTTTCAGTGAACAAATCGGAAGAAATCTAGAAGTCTACGTCGATGATTTGGTGATCAAGAGCAGGGAGGAGAGACAAATGCTCAAAGACATCGAGGAAACTCTTCAGCGCCTAACGGAGGTTAACATGAAGCTCAACCCGAGCAAATGTACTTTCGGCGCAGAAGAGGGGAAATTTCTTGGTGTAATGGTCACTAAGGATGGTTTCAAGGTGAACCCTGAAAAGGTGGAAGCCATCCTTGACATGCCTTCACCATCCACCATGAAAGAGGTTCAGAAGCTGAATGGTAGATTGGTGTCAATCAACAGGTTCCTAGCGAACCACGCCAGCAAATCTACTCCATTCGTTAACACCTTGAGGAACTGTTTGAAGAAGAGCCAATTCAAGTGGACGCCTGAGGCTGAGCAAGCTTTCACTGAGATAAAAGAATGTCTCATTAAATTGCCAGCGCTCACAGCTCCACTTCCTGGCGAGACCCTTACATTGTACCTGTCAGCTGGAGACCGCGCGATCGGCGCAGTATTATTGGTGGATCGCAAGGGGATACAAACGCCGATATACTATGTGAGTCGGGTGCTCACAGACCCTGAGACGCGCTATTCCATAATGGAAAAGTTAGTTTTGTCACTAACACACGCGTCGCGCAAGCTCCATAGATACTTCAATGGTCATCCTATTGAAGTTCTGACTGGTTACAACATCCAGCAAGTCTTGCGACGCCCCGCGCTCTCCGGAAGGCTGACAAAGTGGGCGCTGGAATTAGGTGAACACACGATCACTTATAAGCCCCGTCCAGCGATAAAGGGTCAAGTTTTGGCGGATTTCATCACGGAAATCCCAGACGGAAAGATTGAAGAAGCTCAGCGCGAGGTAGATCCTCCGCGAGCAAATGATGAAGAAGATGTTTGGAGGCTATTCACTGATGGAGCCTCCAACAGCGAAGGGTCCGGCGCAGGCCTCAAACTGATGGACCCTGATAATCGTGAATATACTTATGCTATCAGGTTGGACTTCAAGAGTACCAACAATGAGGCTGAGTATGAAGCCCTGCTGGCTGGTCTGCGCATCGCGCGCAAGTTTGGGGTTAAAAGACTAGAGGCGCATGTTGATTCTTACTTGGTAGCTGCTCAGGTCAACGGCCTATATGACGCCAAGGAGAACACAATGCCTCTGTATCTAGAGCAGGCAAAAAAGCTCGTTGAGCAGTTTGACTTCTTCAGAATCATACACATCTCGCGCAGCGAAAACAAGTCCGCTGACGCGTTGAGTAAAATGGCATCAACTAATTTTGATCACTTTGGCAAAGATGTCAGGGTGGAGGTAATGAGCAGCCCGTCAGTGCAAACGCAATCGGTCCTTGTAATTCATACAACCCCTTCATCCTGGATAACTCCAATAACAGAATTCCTGATGAAGGGGAAGTTACCGGACGATCGCGCACAGGCGAGAAAGATAAGACACAAGGCACAGAACTATGAATTACTTGATGGTACATTATATCGGCGCTCTTATCTTGGACCGCTCATGAAGTGCCTGGATGCTGAAGAAGCAACCTATGTGATTAGGGAGATTCATGAAGGAATCTGTGGAATTCACGCTGGCCCGCGCATGGTGGTTGCCAAGGCGATGAGCTCAGGCTACTATTGGCCAGGCATGTACTTGGATGCGCTAAAAGAAATCCAAAAATGCAAGGCATGTCAGAGCTACGCGCCAAACACCATGCGTCCAAAGAACAACTTGATTCCAGTCACCTCCGCATGGCCTTTCCACAAATGGGCCATTGATATTGTAGGGCCCCTGCCGCAAGCGCAAGGGCGAGTGAAATTTTTGGTAGTGGCGATAGACTATTTCACAAAATGGGTTGAGGCCAAGCCACTAGCAAAAATCACAGCTGAGGCGATGAAGCAATTTATCTGGAGCCACATCATTTGCCGTTTTGGCCTTCCCATGGAAATTGTGAGCGACAATGGCAAACAATTCACTGACAGGAAGATATCAAGCTGGCTCAGAGAATTGCACATCAACCAAATCTTCACATCCGTCTACCACCCTCAGGGGAATGGTCAAGTGGAGCGCGCGAATCAAAGTTTGCTAAATGGGCTGAAGAAAAGGTTGGAGGGAGAATCCCATTCTTGGGTCGAAGAGTTACCTAATGTCCTGTGGGCGCACAGGACATTAAGCAAAACTAGCAATGGCGAATCCCCGTTCAGCCTAACCTATGGGACAGAGGCTATGATCCCAGCAGAAATTGGATGCCCATCCCATAGGGTACTCATGATGAGCAAAACTGATAACGAGCGCGAAAGAAGATTGGACCTTAACTTGCTTGAAGGGCGCAGAGAAGCGGCTATCATTAATGAAGCCAGATACAAGAAAAAGCTGGAAAAATATTATAATCAGCGCGTTAAATAATGCCACTTCAAGAAAAATGATTTTGTCCTTCGAAACAATGAAGCTAGTCGCGCAATACCCCCAGGAAAAATGTCCCCCAATTGGGAGGGACCTTATCAAATTTCAGAAGATTTGGGGAAAGGCGCGTACGCTTTAAAAGATTTGAATGGAAAAAAGATACCGCGCTCGTGGAACGTGGCACAACTTAGAAAATGCTTCATGTAAAAGTTCAAATTTGTAATCAAGGCTTTTAAGCCATCATGAATGATGATTCGCGCTATCTTTCAATATTTGTCGCGCTATCTTTCAATATTTGTTCTATTACCTTTGCATACATGTTTCACACTTCCTTTATTAAATTGGAACAATATGACAACACTATATTGACTTCAAAACAAAATAAAGCGAAGTAAAACATACATGCGCGGGCCTTGGCTCAAACGCGTTAACGAGTCTTAACTCTAAAACGTCAGGGCCTTAGCCCAAACTTACGAGCCTTAGCTCAAACACGTTAATGAGTCTTAACTCTAAAAACGTCAGGGCCTTAGCCCAAAACAAAGAGCCTTAGCTCAAAACACTCACAAACATCCATCTTACATCCCGCGCAGCCTGATCATAAAAATCCTTAAACACAACTAAGGCAGAGTACATGCCATATCATGTTAAGGTCTCAGGTCGAGGCCGCGCGCGGAATCATAGTGGATATCTGAGAAACACAAGCTGACATGTAATGGCTAAACTCATACTTCCATACCGCGCGACAACGACGCGCGAAAAAGAAAATAACGAAAAGTTAGCGCGCATGTCAGCATGAGCAAGATACTGCGAGAACCACAAACAAAATAGAACAGAGGTTAAGTGAATAATTTCCATACAACCTTGTTCTTATTTTAACGTGCAAGCATATCTTATATCTATACAACCAAACATGAAGAGATGAATGGAAATGCGCAAGATATGAAAAGGAGAGAACAAGTTTCATTCCATTGGATCGAAATTTACAAGTATGATGAGTTACAAATTACAAGTATAAAAAATAAATATACAAAATTTGATGAAGGGCTTCTCAAGTCTCCACGTCGACGTCAGCCGCTTCATCACCCTCATCATCTCCCGCAGCATCTGGCGCGGTCTGCTCCTCATCCCCGAACTGACCATAGTCAAGTTCTTCCTCCTCATTGGAGTCTTCGATCACAACGGTGTCACGAGCAGATTCTTTCGCCGCGCCAGCGCCGCTGGCAGGGGCAACATCCCCTGCGCCACCATCATCGCCACCAGCCCTCTCGCAATCATCAAGCAACTTCTTTAGCGCGCTGAGGTCGGGCTGGTCAGCAAGCGCAGCTATCTGTAAATCATTAGAAAAGTAATGAGTACAAAACACTTAGAAAAGTTAGTAAAGTAAAACTCATTAAGATCAAGGTACCTGCATAAGGATGGGGATGGGAGTATTCATATACTTTTCCCCCACCGCGGCCATGTCCGCGCAGGCCGCATCGCTCTTGTAAGGGTACTCGGATGGGTTCTTCCTCAACATGCCATACTCATACCCATCCGTAAACCCTTCAGCTCGGCCCACCAAACGCGCGGCGGCATTGCAGTCCATCACAAGGGCTTGAAACTCGGCGGAATATTTCATCGCCAAAGCGCAGCGAGCCATGCCCTGTGACACCAGCCATTGGCGATCCTGCGCGAGGCCAGCAACAGACGTCTCGAGGGCAGGAACCTGAGAGTTTAATAACTCAACAGTTTCCTTAGCCTTTTTTAGTTCCTCCTTATCAGACGCTGCTGCCGCCAAAATTTTTTCTTTCTCCGCCTGCGCAGCACCAAGTGCTTCCTGGCTAGACGCCGCCGTGGCCAAGGCCTCATCTCTATCGGCCTGCGCGGCCGCCAAATCCCTTTTCAGGCGCGCAACCTCGCTCTCCAGTGATGATTTCTCAGTGATACTCTGGATGATAGCTTGGTCACGCGCCTCGGCCTGCTGTTCCAAGACACGCACTCTGCGCGCGTACTTGGCAACTTCGGCCTCCGCCAACTGCTGCTTCTCCCGCGCAGCTTGGAGCTCATGCCCGCGCTTGATGTATGCGGTGTTGGCACTTGCTCTGTTTTCACTGAGCTCCGCCTGGAGTTTCTCAGCTCGCGCGCGAGCATCAGACAGGTTCCAGGCGGCCACCTTAGCCTCTCGCTGGGCTTCCACAAGAGCGTCGCGTACTTTAACATAATCACGACGAAGCTCTTGGGAAGCAGCGAAGAAAGCCGACCCAGCGAAAACATGGTCGTTCAGCAAGTCCGCGCGGGTGCGCTCCTCCTGATACCTCCTTTCAGTAGGAGGCACGGCATGAGCCCAGAAGTCCTCGCATACGCCCATGGATTGAAAGGAACTCTCTTCATTAATCTTCCATCTCGGGCGGTAAACGTGGACACCTTCCTGCAAAACACAAGAAAAGTTCTAAGTCATAAAACATACTTATATGGAGATACGCGCAGCGGACCAACAAATCAATACATACCTGCGGGGATGAAGCAGGAAAGTCAGCGCCAGCCCCACCAGAGGTCTGCGCTGCGAACACTTGCGGCATCGCAGGGCTGGCGCGGTCTCCCAAGGAGTCTTCAACTTGAACCTCCTCGTCCTCCTCGTCCTCTTCAACAAGCCTCTTCTCCTGCGACCTGGAAGGCTCCAAACCAGCCTCGCGGGGAGGGCTGCGTGCAGGAGGAGGCGAGGGAGGTCTCGACGCCGCCAGTTCGGCGCGCAATACGGTTTCCTGCTCCTTGGTAATCCCAATAAGGGGAGACTCAGCACTAGCAGGAGCAGGACCAGAACCAGCGGCGCCGGAAGTGCCGCCAGGAGTATCACCAGCAACTGTTGCGCCAGCTACAACTCCTATGAACAAATAAACAAGGAAAAATTGTTTATGACTGACTCCAAAGGGAAAAATTCAGAAGACATATGTGCAAAACTTACCTTGGCGCAATTCTGTTCGCGCATCGAACATCGCCATAAAATCCATTCTACCCTTTTCAGAGGGTAGAACAGGGGACTTCGATGGAGTCCCCGGCGCAGCCGTGGCACCTTGTGGCGCCTGCGGCTGATCTGTTACCGTCGCTGCCTCTGCAAACATTTAAAGGAGCAAAGGTTTAATAACAATTCAGCCAGATGAAGATAAATAAAGTATACCTGTTGCAGGCGCGGCACTGCTTCTCTCTTCAGCCGCGCGAAAGGAGGAGGCGACGCCACCATACCTCAAGTGGACAGGAGGTCTGCCCACTCTCACAGGCAGAGAAGCTAAAGAAACCTTTGTGGTAAACACCTGGGTTTCCTTAGGTCCCTTCGTTTGAGCATGGGGATGAGCGACAGGGGTGTCCTCTTTCTTCTGTTTCTTACTGGCCCCTGCGCCAGATTTCCCCTTAGCTTTGCGCTTTAGTAGAGGCGCCTCCTCTTCCTCCTCCTCCTCTTCCGCGAGCTCTAGCTCGTAGTTTTCAAGCGCATCTACAAAAACAAGCGACAGAACTGTTAATAAACTTGGGTATTCTAAAGGAATGAGCAGGAGTGCGAAGGCTTACCAGGCGCGTCACCGTCAAAGTCAAAATCCAGATCCACTGGGATGAACATGTCATCAAAGCGATCCGGGAAACCAACCTCCCCAATGCCAAGTTCGACGGAGCCGCCCTCCACATGTTCATCATAAGCGGCAAGGATGTAATCCTTGGTGACTGCGCAAAGACAAGTTAAATGATATCAGCAAAAGAACGATGTTCGCGCAAAAAAAAAAAAAAAAAAAAAAAAAAAAAAAAAAAAACTTACACAACCCGTCGACTTGGATAACGGGCTCAAGCGCGCTGTCGGCCCAGAGCCTGCTCATGCCGACCCCAACCAGCGCCTCCTCGCAAATTTTCTTCGCGGGGGATGGTTCGGCGGTCAGTTTCTTAACCCATGCGCCAGTTGGGTTCTTGAGGACATCCTCATCCGCAGGCGCAGAAGTGATAGAGCGCATGGTCATACGGATGGGGATCACACCGGCCTTAATGTAAAAAAACCTCTCAGACCAGTCATGAAGGCTCTTGAATGAAACAGTGGAGCACTTCACCTTCTGACTGCGAGGAATAAAAGAGATCCAATTGTCTTGGATCTTGGCCTTATAAAAATATTGAAAGCGCCGAGGAGTGGGTTCCTCGCGCTGGGATTTGCACATGAACTCAAAGTGAGTCACGCGCACGAGTCCAAACGGATGGACTTGGGATATGTGAATCCCATAGAACTTCAACAGTGCACCCACAAACCTTGTCATCGGGAGACGAAGGTTGCAGTGGGTGAAAAAGTGGCTATATAGGGATATATAGCCGGCAGGCGGGTCCGCCGCCGTTTGCCCGGACCTAGGCAACATGCAGCCAAACAGGGTGGGAAAGCCCTGAGAGGTGATCAGGTTGTCGAGATCTGCCTGCTTCAATTTGCAGGGGATTTCATTCCACCTTTTGGTGGCCTTGGTCCTCCCTACTTCCTCCGATGTGGTCTCAACAACCTTCTTCCCCTTCCCCTTTTGCTTCAATGTCGACATCACCACAGATTTCACACGGCGTCTTCGAGAGGCAACGGAGGTGATTGAAGGGCTAGACGAGTATGAACTATCAGACATACAACTGTAATAGCCGATAATCGAGGATTCTAATCGATGTAAACACTCAAATCAGAATGTGAAAGCAGAAATTTGAATTTTAGCAACAATGAAGATGAAGATAAAAATTTCCTAAGGGCCTGCTTTTATAGGCCCAGGAGAGAGAAATGTGGCAGCTGATCGGATTTCACGCGCCCCCACTCGCAGGGGCAAGCCAACGAAGGCGCGACACGTGTCCCTAACAGCTGTGTGAGGGGACAAAAAGATGTAACCGACCTGCCACGGAACAGAGACGCGCCCCCACTCCCAGGTACTAACCAATGCGAGTGCGACACGTGTTCAAGACAGCTGTGTGAGGGGACGTGAAAGGCAACTGTAGCACCTCGAGCACACGAAACGTCTGACACGTTTACGGCGCACGTCATCACCAACCAACCACGTGTTTGGACCTTTCGTTTTCAACCAAATGGATAGAACTTCGCGCGACGATGGAAACAACCAAGAAAACGACAAAACCCCCTATAAAAGGACAATTCAGCGAGTCTAATATCTATCTTACCACGCTCGCGCAAGATAAGACACACATTAGACTGGGGGGGCTTGAAGAGGTATGTACCCGCCTCAACACCAAGCAAGGCGGGTCAACCCACAAGATAAAGACATTATGAAGGCACAAAGCCAAAACCCAGGCGCATCGCGCATACAAAACATGCTCAGGCATCATATGCTCGCGCATCACATATGCGCGCGGCGCATATCGCATGCTCTTGCACATCACATATGCTCGCGCGTCACATATGCGCGTGGCGCACCAGCGCGCGGCGCATATCACACGCTCGTGCATATCACACCTGCGCATGAAATATCTGCGCGTGAGAATAAAAAGAAGACTTCGCGCATTCTCAGGATGGGCGCATATCACACGTACACATAATCAACCTCGTCCTTATCCAAATCAGGATCAGGGCAACCTTGATTGTGCACGTCAGACACTCTTCTAGAAGGCATCTTTTTAAGGAGTAAGAATATGCTGATGTTGACAGCTGCCAAATGAAAGGTCGACAACTCAGCATGACACATGTGCTACCACATGATTACAACCAACGAGAAAGCGCCAGGTGTCCCAGAGGACACGTGGCGCAGTGCGATTGGAGGAGGCCAACGAGGCTGAGCCCAGCCAGTGGAAACCCTAGCACTATAAATACAGCATCAACTCCACTTTGATGACACATTCATTCACACTCAATCATTGACAGTTACAAGTAGTGATATCACATTCAATCATATTGAATTATATTCACTCGCAGTCAGTTACAGAAAACACACAGTCACACAATCAAGAGTATTCAGCGATTCAGCAATACTCTTGAGATTTCACTGACTCACACTTTATTATCTTCTCCACAAAGATACTGATTCTCACGCCGGAGGGTTACCCCAAAGAGGACCCCTCTGTCCCTTTCTGAGGGGTAAGTAACGGCGCTGTTCATTTTGTAGGTGGAAGAACACGGATTCAAAGGAACCATCGGTGAAAACAGTTTAATCATACCCGAGGAAAGTAGATCTGCTACCAGTGAGTAGATCCACGTTTCTTCAGGTCTTATGCTATTAAATACAAAATACGTTAACCTATTAAGAAATGGGTCTTTTCTAATTAAATCAAATGATTTGAAGATTCAGAGTTTGAAGATATTTATCCCGACATTAACCAAAGGGTATATAGTTTTCTAGTGTCCCAAGTTACGTGAAAAATGTGCTAATTAAATAGTTGATTTTTGCACTTTTATAAAAATGTGTAAACGAAGAAAGAGAAGAGCGTGTGAGCTGTCGTTTAAAACAAATGTATAGATTTAGTAATAGGTTTTTGCTTTTAGAGTGTGTGAGTTATCTGACTTAAAAAAAAGTAAAATAAATAAAATAACAAAAAAAATCTCAACATAAACAATCTGTATCTTTTATTAAGAAAAAAAACCACCGTATCCTTGTTTTAATTTTTGTTAATCTAACACAAAATCAAGATACATTTTTTTTGAACGGCAAAATTAAGATCACTCACGGACCACTGGAGTATCATCGTGTCATCAGCAGAACCACGCGATCATATCCATCTCCACTAGGCAATAATGTCTAACCACCAATTCAGGAGGAAACCCAATAAATCTTGAGAAAATCCCCTTGTGGGATTCGAACTCAGGACCTTATGGTCCCTAAGCCTTATCCCACCACCATGATGCCACTAGGCTATAAAGCCATGGATCAAGATACATTAAATTCAAGTTTATTTATTTAATACTAAATATTATACTTTAAAACTTAATTACATATAGTAATTAGAAAATCCCTACATTTTTATTTTTCAAGAAAAAAGATCATTTATTTTTGTCGTAAAATAATATCCTAATAAATAAAATAGAGAGAAAATGAGAAAGTGAGAAAAGATAAGTTATTTAAATTTACGTTTATTCAAGTGTGTACAAGTGTTTTCCCTTAATTCAAAAGTGACTAATTCAAAACGAAATAAACAAATAAATAAACCTAGTAGGAAATCTCAAACATATCGTAGAAATGGTTGAATGGATTACACCAAGAGACATTTACACACAATACAAAATACAAAAATGTTCACGGACTGTATATATCATTGTGTTTGGTAGGATCTATTATTATTTTAATATATTAACAAAAAAATAACAACAAATACTTATAAAAACAAAACCAATAATAACTGCAAATTAATTATCATTGTTTTTATGTTAAGAAATGTTTGTATTTTATCTTAAAACATATATACATTATTACTCCCCCAAAACAAATTTCTACTTATTGCTTACTGGGCACCACATGTCGCAATTCGCCCCAGTTTGTAGCCCCTCCACTACGCATAGCCTTAGAACATAGACGATGAGGACATTCGTGAGTTTAAGAATGTTTAGACGTAAGACAGAAGAAAGAGACAAATTCTTAACTGATAGAAACATTCATGGTGATTAATAGAGAAAGGAAGAGAGCGTGAAAGGTAGATGATATAATCTATCCATCCGTCTAGCATATATAAAAGTTATCTCCACTTTGGTGGGGGTGGTCAGTAAGTTTTTCTTAGAAGTTTCCAAATTCGAATCTCGGTTTATGTACACACTTTAAAATACGAAAGCACCACTTTAAGAAGGTTTCAAACTTAGTTAGGATTGGTTGTATGTGAGTGATAAGTGATTTAAAGTCGCCCAACAACCAGTTACACTATGATCTAAAAAACAAAGAATCCGTGTAGCATAGAAAAGAGAGATGGTCAATTGTGAGACCTAGAAC
Source organism: Bidens hawaiensis (assembly GCF_021521415.1). NCBI lineage: Eukaryota > Viridiplantae > Streptophyta > Magnoliopsida > Asterales > Asteraceae > Bidens > Bidens hawaiensis. The sequence goes on along the minus strand of NW_027491617.1, from coordinate 148,151 downwards.
ATTTCGGTCTAGGAAGAATAGATAACATATTTTTATTACGGAATATTTGGAGGAGAAAGAGTTAAAAAGAAAAGGAAGAAGAGGTAATAATGGCGACTAATGAGTGTCATTGGGAAGCGATGAAGATAGCTAGCTATGTGGGTGAGTGGCTCAACAGTTGTGGGGTTTGTAGGGTGCATTCTCTGAAGCTATCTCCTGCCATATTGTCACCTTGATCTTTGTAAATTCCATTCAACCACCACTAACAACCATGCACCACAGCCATCAATCTGTGATGGGTGCAAATTTATGCGTATAATACTTTTATTTCTTTTTTATATTTTATCTTATTTTCAAAAGATATGCCACCCTCCTCTCTTAGCTCATTCGTAGTGGGCTCGTTATGAGTTCAAAACGAGCCCAAAATGCGCCACACCACCCCACCCTCTCAATTTCTCGTTCGTTTTAGCCGGGTTCGTTTTGTACGGTGATGGGGCCAGGCCCTTTTCCCCCTTTGTTTTGCTTCGTTCCCCCAACAACTACGAGTGGTCTTAGAGGGCCCTCATCTTGTGATCAACGCTCACTATCAATAGCCACCTTATCCCAACTCATGTGAACTCAAACGAACCCATATCACTTGCCGCAATGTGCTAGCTCATCTTTTGAAGTAACCCCATGCTTCCTTAGAGTGCGTTTGTGAGCACGTAAGTGATACCAAAATGATCCCAACTAGCATGATGGTAGTTACGATGGTGTTCCCGCCCAACCCTTTTAGCACTGATCGAACCCCTATGATAAATGCCTTGTCCATCGGTTTTATCTCCAACAAGACTACACGTTACGGGCGGCAAAGAGGGGGTGATGTTGAGGGGAACACAGCCAAGGGGGGAAACGGCGGACGATAGGGGGGGGGGGGTGTTGTGAAGACCGGCAATAAGGGGTGTTTTGGTGGGCCCCTCTACTTTTCACACTCCCTCTCTTTCTCATGCACACATGCATATATATATGTATGTGTATATATATAATGTGGTGGTAAAGAGGCTTTAAACCATAATGAATGTTACGGAAAAGCGTTTCGAAGCCTCATTTTCTACGTGACGATGACATGGAGGGGTCTTAAAGCTTAAAGCCCCTCCATAGTAAACAACTTAAGGATTAAATGGATGTCCAGAAAATATATCATTTATGTTCTCATTTACTTCAAAAATCACTTTCAACCATTTTTTTCACTAATTTACACTAATATATACCTACCAATCATTTATTTAATCTAATGAAATTCCTTGTTAACTTTTTACAACAATTTAATATAACTTTATATAGTATTCTTATGTACGTTTAAGTTAATTAAACTAGGGTAAAGTATGATACAATACTAAAATAATCAAGTATTAGGTTAGATAATTGTAATAACCTCGTTTCTTGAAACCTTAGAATAACAAATATCAAAAAAGCGTCAATATTATACAAATTAAGCACTTCGTAAAAATTGATTAACGGTTATCGACTAAAAACCAAACGTTTTCATTATAAATGTTAATATTGTTTGCTGACCAAAAAATCGCCCTTCAAAAATAGCTAAGTGTAATATTATATGGTTTTACATATAAAGAAAAACATGTAACATTTCTTTTATGGTTTTTAAAGGAACGTACACTAATTGCAAGAAAAATAATAAAAAGTAACAAAAGTTTGTAGTAGTAACTAATGGCAAAATATGTCCATATCGCCATAGATGAACAATCAAGTAAAGCCAGCACCGACTTTTCTTCCTTTTTTTAAGTTTATTGGATTCCATGTTGACTCGTCGAACAGATATGCAAAGAAGAGAAACAAAAGTTCCTTTTTTTTGCTTCACATCTTTTATTATTTTTTATTTTAATTAAAAACCTTCTTAGAAAAGTGTGCATGCACATATTCCTCACTAAATAAAAATAAATTTCTCACATTTTCATATTCATTTCTTCATTGGTTTATTAATTTAATTTCAATTGCAACACGCAAATGTCTTATATAATCATATAAAAATATTATTGTAATTTGTAAAATTCGACGAGCGCTCCCTAGTCTGCCGACTAGGGAGTTGGGAGTGCTCGGACATGACAATTATAAAGAAAACTAACTACTGGATGTTATATGTGTTAAAATAAACATAATTCATGTCAAAATAAGTATAATTCTTATGAAAATAAACATAATTCAAAATTATACATGTTTAATTCAATCACCATGCTGACTTGTTCAACATTGGCTAAGTATACCGTCAGCAACTTGAGTATATATATATATATTACAAATACTAGGCTAAGTATACCGACTAGGAGCCAGCTTGGCCGAATAGTGGAGTACACCGACTTTTGATCTAGTAGTCGCCGTGTAGGCCTTAAAGTCAGACTTTTACAATGATAATAAACAATAATAAAGTTACGTTTGAATTATTTTTCACTCAAATAAATTTGAAGAACCCTTTTGTATTCGTTATGAGCTAGGAATATTGTATGTTGAAAAAAGTTCAAGCGACCTAGCTCTAATATTTTATTAATCCTAGCCTTTTAAACTAGCAGAAAAATAAAATCATTGGTTTGTATAAACTATGATACGTTCGTCCTATATATCCTTCCGGCCACGTATCCCTAATAATTGACATAATATAACACATGAACAAAATTTTAAATAATTGACGATGTGTTATACTAGTTTATATATATAATTAGGTTGACTATGTTAGAAAATTAAGTGTTAGGTCAAGCTTCTCACATCATTGTCTGGTATCCACCTTAAAACTATGTAAATGAACACACTAAAATATGTTACATTTGTGTTCATGCTGGTGTTGGATTAGACACGTACTTAGGAGAGGAAGAAACATCAGAATCTTGTTTAAACTTAGGTTTGTGCTTACAGTTGATATCTGTCAAGACTTTCTTTTTTTAATCTTATTTATATGTGTGTGATTTTTTTTATCAAGTCAACCATAGTGTTTAAGCAGTTGGCGCTCCGATTCAATGGCATAGGGATGGTTAGGGCTTAGGATCTTAAGATCTAAAGTTCGATACCTGACTCGATCAAGAGGGTTTTCCCACAATGGATTTCCTCTTTGATAGTGTTATTGGTGAGGCAGAGCCTCGAAACGTCAAAATCAGTATAGACAGTTGACATCCCGTCTTAGAAAGACTCATCCGGGTATTGAGGATGGTTCCAAACATTATTAAAATAATAATAATAAGTCAACTGTGTTCAAAGTTTCATACTGAATAATTAGAAAGCAAGAGTAGCAATATAATCATCATAAGTTTCACTTTTGATAAACACAAAAAAAAAACAATTTTAATTGTGAAGTATTTTTTTTTCTTTTTTTTGAAGTGGATTTTTTTAATTGTTTTAATGACTTTGCCATACATTTTCTAACCGGTTACAATACAGTGCAGGTAAACAGATTACAAGCTACGTCGTAATCTTCTTTCAGTTAGCAAAATTGATCCAATTTAAAACAAAGTTTCAGGTTTAGGGGCCGAAGAATGCATGGCACACTGAAAGCTGTTTAAACTTGTTACAACAACAAAGGATTCATTTACAACTAGAAAAGATAGAATGATGATATAAAGAGCTAATTATTAAGATGTAGTGAATGCGTGGGGCATGAAAGTGAAAACCCTAAAAAACCTTAAGGAACATCCATTATTTGGCATAATATATATGGGTAAGAAATTTGTGTATCTCAAATGATATGGGGACCCTTTAGGCTAAACCCAAATCTCTGTGTGTGAGTATGAGAATATTGACTTTAGTGTTGACACATCGTGACACCCTTGAAAATCTTGTTTTTTCAAAAATTTTTAACCTTTTTCTATAACTTTTTGATATTTACTATTCATAATTAGCAACCAAATCAATTGCATATATCTCTACGATCCACTCATAACCCACCATCAACAAAAATAATTTTCTACTTTAGAGAACACTAACTCATTGTAGACCATACTTATGGCTACTAAATGATTAAACGGGTCTTCTCAATATAGGGTTATTTCAGGACAAATTGATTAGTGTTCTTGGTTTGCTTTTGTTAAGGTGTGTCTTTAGGGATCTCAGGATCCCACTCTGATGATAAGATTTGGCAGTTGATGGATGTACATTATAGATATATATTTTAAATAATTTGTGTTTTTAAATTGTATGAAATTGAAATACACAAGGGGAATCGATAAGAGGAATCGAATGAATCATTGTGAGAGAATGAAAAAATGGATGTTTGGTTGGTCAATGAAATGAAATTAACGATTACACAAGAAATCTCATTATATCAAAACATTCATTTTCACTCCATGCTTCTTTTTTCATTTCATTCTTTTTTCACCCTACGTAATATATCAACACCACCTGACCACCACCATTGCCACAGCCACCACCATCGCCTCCACCATTAAACCGCCGCCGCCACCATTGTCGTTGCCACCACAACCACCACCGTTTGACCACTCGCCACCTCCACCACCTGACCATCGTCGCCGCCAACATCACCACCATCATCGCCACCAGCATGATTGTCACCTCCCCATCAACAGCATAAAGACTGGTATTGATCCATTCCATTTCATCTTCCATTTCAATCTCCCTCAATTCCGTTACTCCTTGCCTTACCAAACAGACCATTAGTTTTTTTTATCCAAAAAAAAGGGTTAACTACGCAGTTTGTTACTCGTTTGTCTTCTATTTTGATTAATGTAAACATTATTTTTACCCATATTGTATCATTATCTAATTGCTTTCTATATTTCTTTTCTTATGCAAAATTCATTGTGATATATATCAACCTATTCCTGTATGTATTAACAAACTTTAATATTTATCTTTAAATGTAACAACTTTTAACTCACTTCATTTAAAGTAATTGAACTTGTACAACCTGTAAATGAATCATTATATGTCGACAACTATCATGACTTAAGGGATTTGCTGGTGGATGATGTGGCATTTAGTTAAAGGTTCAAAGTTCAAACAAAATGTAAGTTATGAGGACGATTAACTTAAAATCTAATTAATACTACACACTTTTGTAACATTTAACATTTGCTAATCAAGATATAAGTTCAATTAACATTAAGTCATCAGAATATCAGATTGAGCTGTTTAATTAGCATGCATGCATAAATTCAAATGAAATATGTACATATCAATATATAATTAGAAAAAGAAAAAAGATTGTAACAGAAAGAAAGAGAGGCTCAAAGTGGTGTCTTTATACATGCATACATCGCTATATGAGTTATGATTGTTGCCCCCTTCAATCTACACACGCTTCATCATATCGGTTATAAAAATTAAGTCAACTGCATCAAATCTCAAAAAGATAGATATAAACATAACATAAATGAAGCCAAGTGTTCACTATATATGATCATAGAGATAACAATGGATCTAAAAAGAATATATTTATCAAGGTCACTTTTAAAAATTGTTAAGAGAATAAGTAACATTTTGTGACATAGGTATACATATGCAACACTAACACACAAAAACAACTATTAAATACCATATAACATAACAAGGTGATGTGACATTGGTGTAACATATATTTGGCCGTTAAGACAGGCCAAAGGCAAATGAGGACGGGCGGACAGCGTAAAATTATTAAGCAAGTAAATCAGGAAAACCTAATACGATACTTGTAGAACTCCTCTACGTACGACTCTTTCATTATTTAATAAAACCGAAACTTACAAGGAATAAAACAAGTCTAGAGATGGGTATACATTATATCCATGTCCTAATCCTACTCAAACTAGAAATAATTTATTAAAATAATAAACAAACTTTATCTTAAACATGCATTAAGATAAACATTGTTTAAACTTAAGTTCCAAGAAAATTGAATTACCCATTAAACTTTAGATCTTGTTCAAACTGTTCATTGAGATTTTGCGTATCATCATCATCATCATCATCATTATCATTATACTCAGTAAATCACATCAATATCAACGTTATGGTAGGATCTGAGGAGGGTAAGTTATATACAACACTACCTCTATCCTGTAGAAATAGAAGGCTGCTTTCGTTGAGACCCCGACTAAATAGTAGTTATGCATCAAGCCTTGGACATAAGACACACAACACTCAACGCCACCACATGATGCCTGATTAACATTCCGCAACTTTTAACGTTATTTTCACGAGATTAGTAAAATAACGTTAAAATTATACTGGTGTCGATCTTTTAATTAAGTAGGTATTACGCCAAGTTTTAGAATATGAATACAAAGGGAAATGACCATTTAGATTTAAGCCTAGGTTTACTATTTCACATCATTGCATGTGTTATTTAACTTAGCTTCCAGCTAATATATACTAATGCAATTATGCATGGTGCTTTACTTGTTTCAATGTTTTGACTAATCATAAAGTTTTCATGCCTCATATTCTTTAAAAATTGGATATTTTTTACATGCATCGGGAACCTTAAAGCAATAACAGAAACAATAATGCAAGCAACACATCAACATGATTATCCACTAGCTCTTTTTGTAGATTTTCACTTTGCTAACATGCCTTACGGCTTTACCCCCGTCATGCTTATTTTTTACTATAAATTAAAAAAAAAATGTTATCATAAGCACCTTAATTTGTTTAACAAAAAATTAAAGTAATTTGAAGGGAAATTTGTTTGGATTTTGTTAATTATAGTTCACTTTGAAAAGATTAATACGTACTTAAAATTCTATCATAAGCACCTTTTTTTTCTTTTTTTCTTTGTTCACTTTTTGGAGATTGATCATAAACACAAGTATATAAAATCCTAATTATTATTATAATACCATGTAGAGCCGGATATATATCCAGTTATCCACAATTATTGCAATTTGGTAATGGATTGATTTGGCAATTGTTTTTTGCATATACCTTTTATGTGAAATCTTATGGTAGAAATAGATATAAGATGTCATTGTATTCTTTTTAGTTGTGATCAAATAAAACGTATTTTTTTTAAATGACAGCCATTTATTTAGATGATAAAAATGGAGAGAGAGAGAGCTTGGACTAAGAGATTTTTTTTTTTTATTTCTAGATGTTATATGGAAACCATTTGTATTTTTAGGTGGCTATCTTAATTGTTAGTAAAAGTAGTTAACTTGCAATAGTGGGTTGTGAGCTTTAAGCAGGAAAAGTAAACTCGCAATGGGTGGCAGTAATCTTATACGGAATAAAAAAAAAAAAAAAAAAAAAAAACCTCTCAACAACGCATGGAGGGGCAGCGAGTTTTGATAAATCATACTTGCATCTTAACTTTCGGCACAAATCAAGTAATCAACTGAACTTTTAGAATTAAGTCTTGTATATGGATGGATAACGGTATAGAGGGGAGGAATTTAAATGCTTTAAAGGTTTCTCTAAACAATTTTACTCGATAACTATTAAAAACAATTGTTTAATAGGAAGGCTCAAAGGGAGGGTAACTGATTCAGACCCAGTCAACCGAGAGGTCTATATATATTTATATATAATTTGCTTTAAAAGAGAAGCTTACAAAACGACTTGTAGTGAAAAGAGTGCTAGTTCATGGAATTTTGTTCATAAAGAAACTTTCGTTTGTGTTTTATGTGAGTAATTTCAGTAATTTGTTTATTATTGTTATTGTGCTGCCATTGTTGCTACTTACTACTACTCCTATTGTTGTTGCTGCTGCCAACTACTGTTGTTGCTCATGTTGTTCTCCCCCTCGTCCTATTACACTGCTCCCACTGCTACTATTGTTGTTGCTCATGCCGCTGCTAATACGACTACGTACTACTGCTGCTACTACGACTATCCACACTATGACTACCGACTACCATTACCACCACCGCCACTACCACCACCACCACTACCAACACCATGACCACTGGTCTGTAGTGGATTGGAAATGCAATTCAATTGATAAAACTGCTAAATTATTTATCATATAATTAAAAGCGTGATTTTATGGTCTTTTTTTTAATTCACATTGAGCCCAAAATTTTAAAAGATTTTCGAAGACAACACATCCTGTCAGGTAAAAGAGAAGCACCTGTTTTAACTGTTTTGGACAAAAATCTGCTAAGGATAATGTATCCAAATCTGTAATTGTGAGGTTTAGTGCTAGATTGATAATAACGATTATGAAACAGTTGCAAACACAAACACAAGTATTTGTTACGAGAAAAAGCCCTTGATTTTGGTCGGATCGCCGGCACAAAAACCTCGGGTGATGACAATTGTCTATCACCACTTTATTAATCAAAAAAGGGTTACAATGGTTGTGGAGATTAGATCGATGTTACAAGAATTGCTAATGTGTAAAGAGAGTATTTGGTTCTGCTCTGAATGTGTGTGAATATAGTGATGATATCTAATCGATCATATCTCGATGTTTATATAGAAGATACAATTAACAACTAATCCCTATTTTTAAGGAACTACTCCACTAGCTGCTCCCATAACTTTGACCACGTGCATAAAGGAGTCTTGTAGCAAAAGTTTAGGCAGTCTTGGTCATACAGCCGTTATACATATCTCTAGAACTCTTCAGAAGGATAATTGATCCAGACACGCCTTCAAGAATAACATATCCTCAGTACTCAGTTATTTGTGACTTAACAAGAAGTCCTATAAATCCGTCACTTCTCCCACTAGCTTAGTCTTCAGCTTTAACCACGTGCTGCAGGTGCCTTGTAGCGAAATATTAGGTAGACCACGTATTATAGCCGTTATACCTATCAAATATTAACCTACACATGAGAAACAATCGTTTGTAATACCAATTGCTGAGAATCCTTGATCCTGACAGAATCTAGAACACATTCTAAGGATAACTGATCCAGAAATATGTCAAGATAACGTATCCACGGTGTCAAATTTCCGTGCCCTAACTGTAACTGACTCCGTATTTAAGCTCAACAAATAAGTTATTTGGAACGTTGCCCCCATTTTCGGAGCTGTCAAAAACCATTCCGACGTTATGAGAACTTAATAGATAACGACCGAACTACATAAATACATGTATCGATATTATCAAAATCAGTACCAGTATTTGCTTTTATGTGTTTCCGTCAATTAATATAACACATGTGTCGATATTCTTCTAGACATATCATAACTTTAATTTTTCATATCTTCTTTGTTGTTATAACAAACACCAATAAATCGATACTGACTAAATTCTCATCGCATCCTCGCCACATCTCACGTTACCTCCCACTTGCTTTGTATTAAAAATGAGTTAGGAGTGTAAGCTACTCCAATATTCTACAAAAACATACAACTCCAATGATTGTTCGATATGTAATAATTTTGTGGTGCCCTAGGAGTAATAATTTCATTTTTAGGAGGAATGTTATTTACTAGGGTATTTTGTTTTCTTTTAAGACAAAAGGACAGAGTTAAAAATTGTGTGGCAATAGGAGATGGAGTTAACTCGAGGTTAAAATTGTCGGTAAAATAAGAGGCATGGGTCCCATTTATGTTACTTTTACTGAACACGCAGTTAGTGATTGTGGTCTGTGGGACCACCAAACAACTTATTAACATGATCAGGGGTTCCCTAAAATGCCACGTCACTCATTACCATATGATCATGATTTTGACAACCCATCATAATTTCATACACCTTTTTCCTTGATTAAACTTCATCTTTTTCTAAACTAATGACCATTCTAATCTTACTTTCATCTTTTTCGTTTCGGCTTAAGTTCATTACGATATCAATACTATATTAAAAGCATTAATCTCTTAAGATAGAAAATACTAGGGCCGTTCACGAGCTGAGCCGAACAGAGCGAAGGGTTGTTCGTTGCTTGGCTTGTTTCCAACCGAACCGAACCGAGCGGCTGAAATTCGAACCGAGTGAAAACCGAAACGAGCCAAAATCGAATCGAGCATTTTACGATCGAACATCGAGCGATTTCGAGCATTATTTATTTATTTTTCACTTTAAAAAATTCAATAAGAAACAAATTTAAATGTTGTAAATAATATATTTTATAAATAAATTAGTAGTTTTTAGACAAACATGTAATATATTGTAATTTTTTATTATAAATAAGTTTAGAGTGAGATATAATGATCATGCAAACAAACTTTCAGTTTTCTAAAAACTTGAATTGAACAAATAAAACTATAAAACTAACGGAATATGAAAAATTTTAAGGGGTAAAAATAATTGTAAGTTTATATTAATGTGTTTTGTGTATATATTTATATATTTGTTCATATATAATTATATATAAAATAAATTAAAAATATTCGAGCCGAGCCGAACCGAGCATACCCTTGCTCGTTGCTTGGCTCGTTTACAAACCGAACCGAGCAGAGTGGCTTGTTTTCAATTAGCGAGCATTTTCCGAGCAATTTTCGAGCGAGTGACGAGTGAGTTCGAGCATCGAGCGGTTTGGACGGCCCTAGAAAATACTAACAACACTGGTATAATTTATAATAAAAAATTAGCGAGTTCGAGAACATACGATCAAAGTGATATGATTTCAATTGATATCAGCTAGTTTGGTTACGGTTTGGCATTTACACATTGAATTAGTAAACGCCAAAAATACTCGTATATATAGTTTATGATACAAATAAGTAACATATTGAAAACGACGTTTATTCAGTCGGTAAAACATAGGCGTTGAGTTGGTGGCCCGATCCTATTTCAAACAAAAGAAGCAAAGAAGGGAAATCCTCGTAAAGGCAGCAAGGCGTGTCGCCTTCAAATTGAGTAGTGAGTCTTCTTTCTACTCTCAACTTTTGTAATAGAAAGTAGACCCAAGCCTCACCCCTCCATGTATGTGAATTTTCCGAATCTAGTTATATGGACTGATCTTTTTCCGGGTCTATTTTGATATATAGAGATAGACAGGAACTAAGTGATAAGAACAGAATACCAAAGGCTTACTCCCTTTTCTCTCTACTCTATCTATGAAGGCTATGAAGGAATTCGTTCATAGAATGCTTTTTGCTTGCAATTTTATATTGAATAGGTCTTCTCCCTTCGATCCGGGAAGTAGGCAAGCAGGAATCTCTCCCCCTTTCTGTTTATGGATAGAAAGAATATCTTCTTAGGAGAGTATTTTATGAGTTGACTGTAACCCGAAGGCTTCTTTCAGTCGATCTAGTAGGTAAGAAATAAGATCTTCGTATAGTTAGAATTAAAGCGAAACCACTAGGTTAGATCTCGTCTGTGATCTTTGGGCTTGTTAATTGAGAGAGAAACTCCTACAATTGATCGTGGCTTTCATTGAGTGCATTTTTGGCTTTTTAGTTGATGCGAACTGGGTCGGTTTTGGTTACGTTGACGCGAATTCGCTCAGTTGTAAAAAAACAACAAAAAAAATTTTTAATTTAAAGAGAAAAATCTAGAAATGATTTAAAACACAAAAGTAATATGTTTGTCTTAGTTTTTATGAAGGATGGATTAAAACCGACTCAAGCAAGTAGTTTGAGCCAAAAACACACTTACAAACATACTTATTTACAATGTGTTTATTATGTCATTATGTATGTACGCGTGCGTGTGCATGTGCGCATTGCGTGTTATATTTGATTCACGTAACATGTTTTGATTGGCTAAGGTTGCGTGTTATATATTGTAATTGAAAATACTTATATTTTAAATGACTAATTTCTAGTTTTCCTTTATTTAATCTTAGAAATACTTTGACGAAACATGATTTTCATATACAAAACATGTTTTCTTTTTTAGTTCGTTTGACTTTATGGAATAATAGCAATTTTAGTTTTCATATAGACGACCGCCTATAATCTTGGATTCGAGGGACGGCTAATGTCGAGAGATTTGAGTGTCCCACCTCGAATCTCTCTTTACAATTACTAGTGTAAAATAAAATAACATGGCTTAACTATTATTGGATGTGACATTTTTTTTCATATAAATGAAGATTTTAGTGTAACAAATCATATAAATATATACTTTATGTGGACGATAAAAGAGGTTTAAAGGTGAAATATTAAATAATTAAAAAAAATAATTTTTAAATCGTAATTTAATAACTGTAGAAGTAGAACTTAATTTATATTTTATAGTTATTTTATGCACACTCAATAATCAAATTAAGGTTACTTTAATTAGATAGAATTGTGGACTACATACAACTGGACACCGTGGAAATCAATATGGATTATGGGCTACTTATGGCCCAATATGCTTGAAACCAAAATAATAAAGAAAACCAAAATACGCATTTTAATAAGAAAAAAAAAGCAAAAAAATATCCATTTTACTAATTTTGTAACACAGGACACAGATTAACCCTTTGAATTTTTTTCCTTAAGAATGTGCATCCAAAAAATCACACTCACTCTTATTTTTTTCCTTAAGAATGTGCATAAAAAAAAGCTCCTTTGGACGCCAAGGCAGTGACATGTACCGGGACTCATTGTGTGAGGCGATAACGTTTCCCAACAAATCACACTCACTCTTATTTTAACAAAAATAAAAATATTAAATAATATTTTTATTGGTAGTTAACTACTACGTGTTTTTGAATGAAAAGTTACCGAGTGCCCTTATGCAAACTAAACAACCAAAAATATTTAGTAAAATTCCATTAATATATATGGTAAGATTTCGCGGTGTTATTTATAATTTAATACAAAAATTAATTTGTAGTTTAATAAATCGTATTTTTTATAAACTTTAAATTAACAAATATGTATATGTAATATATAACCTAAACAATTAAGTGTAATAAAATGTAGGCTGCTTGTTAATACGTGTGGGCCAATAGGACTGGCTTGTAACACAAGTGACAGACCGAACCAATGGAAAGGTTCAGAGTTCAGACCGCAAGTCGACTTTATTAAGTTAGTCCAAATTGTGGTGCTTATAATCTTATATTGATATATTCAGTGATTAGATTGCATATATGAACAACTATTAAAACATCTTTATCTTTCATAAGGGTTATGTGTTGTTCAATTAGACTATGGGAGTATGGGGTGTGATAGACTGGTAGTGCATGTTGTTCAAGTTTTCGTCACCTCATTTCAACATACTTTCCATATAGAACCACAAAAGGATGACGTGTGTCAAGTTTTCGTATATAGTGTATGCGCATAAAGGATGAAGGTATTTAGGACATTTGAGATATCGGCAAATCACATGTATAAGTGATGCTATTTTAAACGGGATGTGATACATCCAGACACCAGCCCCTTCTTGCCGACAACAACAAGTCAGGACATATACAACTCGTATCAGCCTATACAAATTGTATAGGGATCGCGTGCATGACAATGGTATAAAGATATGAGACATATAAATTCACCATTGAGTAACAATAAGCCGTTGTACTTTCGAAAACATCACATATAAGTTTAAATTCACCATGGACGTATTCCATTTTCACTTGTGGATCAAAGACTAGATGTACAAGTTAGGCCTCTCAATTTGGTAAGTGAAAGGGACCTCTAGCATCATGCACCATTAATATTCATCATGCATCTGTATGTATGTGCCACACATACAAATATATATACATTTATTCACATGTGAACACATAAAATAGTAGGAAGTGATTATGATTATGCACATCAAGTGGGTTACAGCCAAAAGCCACAAGTGGATTATTTATTCTGTTAAAAAATAACAATAATAATAATAATATGATCAAATGAGCAATTTATGTGTCTCAAGATCATCAAGCTAGTGGGTTTAAGGTGATTTTTATTCCCTTAGCACGTTCACCAAGGGGAGTGTTTTAGGTCCCTCATAAAGTAGGGTGTTCTTGTCAGATCTTTTTCAAAGTGGAAACAAGAAATACTGAAAATAATATTTTAGAGAAAACATGGCATGGTAAAGTAATCATTATTCACCTTGGAAAAAATTGGAGTTCAAGTTGAAAAAAAATAAACATGTAGTGTTGTACTATACAACTATGCAATATGCATATATGTGTATATGCTTGCAGACTTTTTTTATACATATATAGAATGAAATGGTTGTAACTTTTAGTGGAAGCATTTTCAACTTCTCCATATTAATTCCTACGCACATTGCAACTTCATACACACACAAATTAAACACCTAAAGATGCATGCTAATTGCTAATTGCTAATTGCTAAAGTAACTTTAATGCAATGAATAATTATAGACTGAAAAAGACTTGAAATATGTATGCAAGACACTACAATATATATAAATATAATTAAAGGTTGTAAAAGAAACAAGCATACAAATTTAAATCAATTAACACGAATTGTACAACATCATACAATATCATTATAAAAAAAACTCGGTCTTTGATTTGTTTTCTTGATCATCGATCGATCTTCAATCTCTTCGCTACGAATTTTCTAATCTTCTGATCAAGTGTGATCATGTCTCAAAACTCTTAATTGAAGAACAAGATTAGATTAATGATCAAGATAGGTACTACTAAACATAAAACATGTTTATAAGGATAGAAGAGTAGAGTACCAAATGTTAATTATATGATACTATCAAGTTAGTTTCTCAAGAAATCCAAACAAGTAATTACCACCCACCATTTAAAGACTAGAAAAAAATGAAATTAAACCCCCCAAAGATTGTTGCTTGAACATTGCAAATATAGATATATGTACACATATATGTATATATAATTGTTAATTACCATGAACCTCCTCCTAACATCCCACTCCAGAAGCCATTGGCATCACCATTCTGATCTCTATTTTGCTCAACATTGTGATGTCCATCATGAGAAGTAGTTGTACTTAATGAACTTATTGAACTCATTGTGCTTGTTTTCACATCTTCAAATGGGAACAAAAGCCTCCCACTTGAACTCTCATGGACGCCATTAAGCGATGGAATCTTGAATTCTGGCATGGGAAACATCGATGAATTGGTATCAGGAATGGGAATTGGCATGAAGGAATTCATCATCATACCCCTTGTAGTCATTCCTGTCAAGAGTTCCAAAGCTGAAAGTTGAGTTGAATTAGTAGTAGTATTAATATTCTTGATCCCATCAAAGTTTGGTACTTGGATAAGGTCAGAATTTGTCTTGAAATCATTGGTTGATGGGAATCCAAGGTTAAGATCTTGGCCATGATTATGAACATGATCATGATCATGATCATGCATCCTAGGGTTTTGAGAAAGTAATGGTGTTGTTAATGGTGCATGAGGTACAACCAAATCAGGAAGCTTCTTTGACATAGAAGAATGAGATGAAATAGAAGATGATGATGATCTTTTGTTCTTCCTTGAACCACCACCAACAGGAACATTTCTAAGGGACCCACCTTCAGTCCAATACCTTCTACAAGTCTTGCAAAAGTATCTTGGTTGTGAAAGGCTGTAATTGTTGTAGTAACAAAACTTTGTGTTTGTAGAATTGCATCTTGGACAGTTTACAGCTGAGTCCTTTTGTGGTCTTGTCTTTCTCTCCAAAGATGAAGAATTTGAAGATGGTTTTGAACAAGAATTATTTGTGGTGTTTTGTGTAACATTTTGTATCACTTTTTCTTCCATAGGCTTCATTATCCCACCCTATATATTATAAACACAACTTTGTCACAAACCCATAAACAAAAAGGTAAGAAAAGACATAAAGATCCAACAAAACTTTAACATTTGTAGACAAATGAATACAACAAGAAGACTGCTTTATGCTTTTTCAATCCATAAAAACCACACTTCAAGATAACTAACATATACATATTTTGAAGAAAAACAATAAAATGGTTAAACAAGAATATTAGGGTTGAAGATCCAAAACTTGGATGATCATAGTCATAATATAAAGTAAACCTCTAGTTAATTTGATTTGATCCATATACCATGACCAGACTATATTAATTCTTATGAAATAAATGATAATTTCAACTATGTAACAAATTAAAATACCATGAACTAATTAAGGTTTGTTTGTGTGTTGGTTTTTTGCAGGTAATTAGTGAAGATGATGATGAAAAAGATTAAAGATCTAACTATGTACCTGTGGCCAGTGAGCCGTATCCATGGCTGAAAGAAGTTATTCTAGAGAGAGAGAGAGATGAAACTTTACTTTCGGCTGGTGTTCAAAAAGCACAAAAAGGAATGTTTGAGAGGTTTGTGTAGCTACGTTCTATGCTTTAATGTGTATATGTCTAGCCTTGGGATGAGAGAGCTTTGTCTAAAAAATCGGAAAATTCTCAACATAGCTCATTTATATAATGTGGTTTCAAGTTTGTCCCTTCAAATTCAATTTTACAATTTTGTCTCTTTGGTATCTTGTTGTTGGCAACATGTTAGCGAACACCGACGATGAGTTCACATAACATAGGGTTAACAATGCGTTATGTTGCTAACATAGGGTAGCAGCGATGCGTTAATGTTTAAAGCAGGGGTTCCACGATGCGTTAGTTGATAACGCATCGCTGCTACCCTATGTTAGCAACATAAACGCATCGCCGACCTATGTTATGTTAGCAACATAAACGCATTGTCGGCGACTTGTTGACATAACATAGGGTTGACGATGCGTTTATGTTGCTAACATAGGGTAGCAACGATGCGTTATCAACTAACGCATCGTGGAACCCCTGCTTTAAACATTAATGCATCGTTGCTACCATATGTTAGCAACATAACGCATTATCAACCCTATGTTATGTTAACACATCGTCGGTATTCGCTAACATGTCGCTGGCGACGAGATAACAAAGGGACAAATTTAGAAACTTAAATTTAAGGGGATAAACTTGAAACCACATTATACAAATGGGTCATTTTGGGGATTTTCTCAAAAAACTATACATTGCATAAATCAAGTTGTTAATCAAATATTTATTTTTAAAGTATATATAAGTGCGTCAAATATTTTTTTTCTCTATTTCACTCTTCTGAAATTTACAATCTTTATATATAGATGTAAAGAAACATTTTAGTACATACGTTAAGAAAAACTATAATTATTATTTTACGCAATTTGATCCATCTTCTTGAAAATCTTGAAAAGTAACAAATTTTTGGAACCATTTAATATCTATTTCACGTACGTATGGCAAACTTTATTAGAAATTAATAATTAGCGAGACGTTAGAGAACAAACATAACAAAATGATTACAACAAGAAATTTTACCAATCTTTTCACACTTAACTTTTGAACGGTTCTTGATCTGAATTCACCAAAAAGATTTTATGTCAATCACCATTTTCAAAAGGCAAAGCGGCAAACTGGTTTGTCAGAAAAAATAACCTCATTTTGATAATTTTCTAATTACACCGTTAATACATTGTAAGATAATCCACCATATAATATAACACGCCATGTATCTTCTTTGGCGTCCCGAAATGAGATTATATAATGAAACTTTGGTGTGTTTCAAAAAATTAAACCTGTTGCCTGTTGGCACATAATTTAAGAATGATATTTGCAGGACTTGCTTTTCATCTAATCAAGACGAGTACAATTATAAAACTTGTAATTTTATATACATGCTGGGATCTTTATTTATTTATTGAAAATGCAAAACTTTCATTCAAGTCTTAACTTTGTATTAGGACCGATATTTTTCTATTTGGCATTAGCTTCATCAATGTGCATATTTGTAATAGAGAAGTCTCAAGTTCCTAACTGACAGAGCTGTCTATAAAAATTGTTAAAAACAATGGACCTTAAGTAAACGAGTTTTTATGTTGGGTTTAAAAATTTAATTTTTAATGAGCTTACATTGTTATGATTTGGGTGTCTAAAAAATAGACTTAAATATATCTAAAGTGAAACTATAACTCACAACATTATGGTATACCATTTTGACACAAGACTAAATAAAAGTTGTGTAATTGAGTTTAAACATTAAATATACATATTGTTTTTCATTAAAATATATATAATTTTTTTTAAATATTACAGGCCTAACATGGTGTCAATAAAAGTTAAGAGGGTTACTCATGAGGTGCCAGTATCGATTATTACCGGTCAATAAATTATAATCTAGGTTATTAAAATCTATTTGCCATTTTTATCTCTTAAGCAACTGAATTTCATAATTCCCTTATTTATGTTAATTAGCAAAAGACGACATTTAATAACCTAGATTATAAATTAGGTTATCAAAAGAGATGTGTAGCTACATCAATAATATTATGTTATCATAATCAATAAATATTTAGAACCATTATATATAGCCTGATATTCTTTTAATTTTTAGGTCATTTAGTCTCAGATATGAAATCAAAATATTTTATACATATAAACTGAAGATTCTACATGAAATGCCGATTATGTCTGTTGGTCGAGAATTGAGAGGCTACATAAGGAGTTCCTTTTATCCGGGCGAAAAATGACCAAATAAAGGTATAGTTTGGACGTCCACGGGTGTACTATATGTGATCTAGATCCCCATAACCAAAAAACTCATGAAGAGACTGAGATGTGCTCCGAAATATATGATTATTTGGATTGAGGACACGAGTATAATAGTCATTTTATAATTAGGTTTTAATGAAGTTAGTTAATTAGAAACAAGTTAATATATGAGTTTAGTGAAGAAAAAGGTAATTACATTTGTAATTTTAAAGTTTGAATAGGGATATAGCTGGGTTCTGAATTAAGTTTCTAGAGGATTTGTGTCATTCTTTTACTTTTATATAATTGTGAATGTGAATTTATATTTTATTTATATATGGACACATGTATTTATATATGGCAAAATAACTCCTAATGATTTTAAATATTCAACGTTTTCTATTTAATAATATAAATATGTCCACAAATTGAAAAAATGTTAATTATTCAATAAGACATTATAAGAAAGTTCTCGTGGCCTTTTCTTTGAAACTTGAGTTTGTTATTATTTTATTTGCTTTAGTAGAACTAAAATGTTAAGTTCAATATATAGATTCTATGAAGATTTAAAATTTCTTTTCGTTTTCTTATTTTTTGTTATTATTTATTTTGTACAGATCTTCTAGTCTAATGACATGTAGGTGATGGTCAAAATTTTAAATCTTTGAGGTCTTAGATTTGAAATTCAACTTAAGGAGATTTCCCTATAGTAATGGATTTCCTCTTTTATGAGAATTGGAGTGTCTAATTCAGTATAAACGATTGACATTTTGTCCTTAAGAATGTTCACTTGGGTATTATAAGTAATTGCAAACGTAATTTAAAAAAATATATAAAAAGAAAAGGAAAGGAGAGATTTAACATTTTATAACTTTAGTAAGGAAAAACGTTTTAAGTAATGATTATTGTTGACAAAATTTGTAATTTTGGTTGTTAGGTGAAAACTTTGACTGAATTATATAATGTCAAATCAAATGTTGTATTTTTAATTTAATACTAAAAGAGTATATATGACTCTTACAAAACTTACAATAAAAAGGTTGTAATTTCTTTTTGAGACAAAATAAAGTACAAGGTGAAGTCATATATGTAGTGATGGTTATGTGGAAGAACATGGCAACACAACAAAGATGCATTTTTGACTTTAGTTCGTTTTCTTTATCACTTTAACAAAGCAGCATGCATGAATGTTAATATCTCATTCAAAAGATAACTCTGCAGTTTTGCATGATTTATATTCCACATGTTTATTTTATATACTTTCATCTTTAATTTTTAATTAGATCACTATTCCCATGTAAACACTCATATATACCTACTTACATATAAGCGTAACAAACGTGCATATACTTACATAGTTACATACTCTGCGTATATACATAAGTTATGTTCCTATTATACATATACTTACATAGTTACATACTCTGCGTATATGCGTAAGTTATCTTCGTATTATGTACATGATGCACATGCAGCTTCATTAATTACTCTATTTTTGTACAAAAAATTTCAGCACCTTGATGCTTTTGTTTAATATATTGCTATTAGAAAAAACTAATTACCCTAAGTGTATTAGGGCTAGATGGATGATTATGGTGAAGTGTACTCGGTGAATGAGCAAACCAATGAGAGTGTTTTATATTACAAGTAGAGAGTGTATGGAGATTTATGAAGATTTGTTAGTGGTGGATGCGGGATTATGATGAATTAAGGTGAACTTTTAATCTTTCATTTTTAATATATATATATAAAAGAATTTATATATTAACTTAAAAACACAAAAATAAATAAGAGTACCTAAATTGCATTAAAAATACATAAATAGTTAAACATTTAATCAAAAAATGCATAAAAATACTATTCCCAATACCATCAGCTTTTAAGTTCGGTTTTTCACTTCTAGAGTGGCCATATCGGTAACGTTAATTTGTCTCATTATATTTTGTCATTTGGAATACACTTGGTGCACGTTGCAATTTAAGATCCTCTATCTTGAAAAAAATAGTTGCAAACCCGTTTTCAAAATTCAATATTCGTTGGTTTATGGATCCAAGTCTTCGGAAACATTGACTCAAACCTTTGCCAACGTCACTTCTTCATCGTAGCTCCATGTTTGTGGCCTTCTCCTATTTCTCGATTTGGATTTCGGGAACAAGATTTGGTTGCTCCATAAAGTGATGTTTTTAGAGAAAATGTAAAAAGTTAATAGAAATATAGGAGTTGAGAATGTATGTTTGGTGTAAAGAACCGGAAAGGAGTGTTTTTTTTTTGAACGGCCAACCAAAATTTTATTAATAACAATCGTTACAAGCAAGACACTAGCAACGACCAATACACGAAAAAACAACCCCAAATGTGAAAAATGTCAACCAACCCAAACACAAATAAAACAAAAGCGACTCGAACACTCTTACTATATGAAATTAAAGCCACGCCATTTCTCCCACGTGAGTCTCGTATTCTTTCCCCAGTTCTTTACCCACATAAAACTAAGCACCTTAATCTCGCCAACCACATTATTAAGGTTAATCAATTTATAGGATTTTATTTTGTTGTTTTTATTACAACGATACGGTCCATTTGGCCATAGAATGGTCAAAAAATAGAATTAATTAAATCATCGGGTTCGTGATCTTAGTACCCGAATTGCCTACCCAAGCTATTGGTGCCGGTGTTCCCAATGAACCTGATTGAAGCCGAGCCTTACCCAATGTCGAACCCGGACACCCTGATAGCAAGATTTATATATATATATATATATATTCTTATTATTATCTTTGTTTTGGAGTACAAAAACATGTTTGCTTGTGTGATTAAATGTGATCGGGTGTTATGAAAATGTATATAGAAGTCAAAAAGTATACTTCTACCTTAGACAACAGTGTTGCTTGATGACAGGCTTTCCAATAAATAGACAGAGGAAAGTAACAAATTTGTTTTATGTTGTCAGTACTTGTAAAGACCAACTCATGTGACCATAACTTTACACATGCTAACTTATTTTATAGTTTTGCTGCATGAAGGTAAATCAGTGAATTCTACAGTTCAGAGGGAAAAAGATAAAACTTAAGCGTACTTACCGGAGGGCCTTTGGCTAGTGGTATCAAATCTCGTGGTGAGTGTTCAAATCTTATGTGTGACACAAGGAAAAAAAATAGTTTAAAAAAGAAGTCATATGGTTGGCAATATGAGTACGCCTTTTACATATAATGAGTTGGTTTGGTAAAAGAAATCCACTTCCGTATTAGTTGGTTTTTAACTAAAATTATACAGTGGCAAAACTAAATATATTTAAATCATATGTACTAACTTATAAATTAAACCAACTTAAAACACGTTAAAATGAGTTAGAACAAACCACGGGACCATTGTCTAGCTACATCACCTACCCGTAGTCGTTGACACCACTGCCGCCTCCACCAGCACCAATAATTATATAACAAGTGAAGTACACAAATAGTCTTTCAACTAACAAATGGTTTTTATAAACTACATAAATAGTCCTTAAGTTAAAAGATGACTAATCGTTCTTCTATTTAGCCAAAAAAAGAAATTTGAATAAGGTTAACATCAAAGACTAAAAAGGTTAAAAGAATTTTAACATTAGACCATGACATGTAAATTAAGAATCAAAAAATTTATCATGAACTGAAAAGGTTAGACATGCTGTAAAAAAAAACACAATTTATTAATTCGAAATGTCATTTTTTTCCTTTTTGACCCGGCATCCTACCTGAACCTTCCGTTTTACCAACCTTAACTAGTTTAGGTGCCTTAACGAACGGCGGTAAAAGAACTTGTTGTAGGGTTAACTGATGAGGGGTTCCTTAGTGATCACGTAAAAGTAAATAATATATATATAACTATTAAAATAAGAATGACATATATATATCACATGTGGGCCCATTTTGTAATTGAAGAAAACATTTTGAGAACCAGATTCAAAGGTAGGAGAAGAGGGTCCCAAACAACATCATATTGCGCATGCAATTGTTGCCCACTTCTGTTCCTGGTCCTATATCTCCATTTCTTTTAATATTTTTAACGAATGGGTTGTTTTATTATATCTATATATTCAAAATTCGACGAAACTCGTGCACATATTTTTTTAACAACAAATACATCTTTGTCTTTGAAATGTATTTTTAACAAATTATTTCTCTTTCAGAACTCGAACCCTGACCTCAAGAAGGAAACCAATTGAAAAACCCGTGCACGTACACTTATTACGCATTATCTAATAGATAGTTTTATTTGCAAATAAACTAGATAGATTGTTGGTTTTGTAATTGTGTTTATACAGTTATACTTAAAGCATTAGTTTTATATAAATGTAGAAGAATTTAACTATTTGTTAATTAAACAAGTAATAAACTTTATAAGTTGTTAGTTGTTACAGTCCCTTGGGACAAAAAACCTAGTAGATCAAAAATAATTTAGATTCAACTACGTTTGTCAAAAATACTTAATACTATTTTTTTATAGAAACGATAAATTTCATGATGACGTTTGGGTTTCACTTTGCCTTGGACTTCCAAAATGGTTTAGTCGTCTTTACATCGTGGAATAGGGATTTTGGCTAAGAGAAAGTAGTTTTACTAATCAAAATGTAGGATAATAAGTTAATAACCTAATGTCTAATTAACATACACAACTAATTATGGATATAAACTAAAGGTATCTAAGTGTAGAAATGAGTAAATAACTATAATTATCTAAATATTGTTTCTCTTTTGTTTATATAAACTTATGTACAAAAGTATGGTGTGAAGTCAAGTGACACCCGAAAATTTCTTTCATGTATAATATAGTATCTGATACGTGTTTTTTTAGGTATAATATGCTTATTCGGTCCTTCGATAGCATGTTTTCGCCTCACATTTTATAAGACCCACCACTAGTTATATGTTAGTTTGGGTATTATTCACAAAACTAATTGGTTAGTTATCTTTATAAGAAAATAATTTTTTTCTTTTCCAAGAGAATGTTAGTGTGTTAGATCCAAAATAAAAATAGTTAAAACTGATTTTATAATTGTGGGATGCTAAATCAATCACAATCGTTAGTCATCAGTCGTCACCCCACATTGCTTCCATCTTAAGCTTATTGGACTTTCTTAACTACATGTATATAGTCAACACAATATACAATCTGGTCGGTTTTCTACTAGGTTTTCTACTACTATCAGCTAGACACTTTTAATTTGGTTGTTTACTTGTGCTTATGTGACGTATAAAGTGGCGGCCGGACCCATGAAAAAAATTCACAAGATTTGAAAAATAATCGGTGTCAAAATTAAATAGGAGTCGGTTGGAATTTTTATCATACATATATATATAGGGTAGAGTTAACGTAAAAAACAATAGTTTTGTGAGAAGCATAAGAATAGATGTATACCCTTGGATCTAGTATCTAGTGGTTGAGATTAGTGGTAATCTAAAAGTTGTATAGTTCATATTTGTATGGTATGGTATCCTATTTAGGTGGTTATTTAGGTGATGTATTTTATTTTAAACCCTTCTCACACTTCTCACAAAACAATTGTTTTTTTTATATATATATATATAATGGATCTTGCGAGAAGTGATATTACAGCGAGAAATGCGAGAAGTGAATGTATAACTCCATTAATCCCTAATTTCACTCCCTTTCATATGATGTTACATACATATATGTAGGTTGGTTGTATTTATGTCTTAATTACACATTCAACCCAACCTACAAACATATAAATGTATCGAGCCACATTCAAACTTATGTACCTACACACATACAAACACACACACATATATACAAACATACGTACACATATACAAACATACGTACCTACACACATACATATGCACCTACACAACACACCTATACATAAGAATTGATGTAAAATTAGGGATTAATGGAGTTACACATTCACTTCTCACTGTAAACAAACTTCTGAAATGATCCAATACCTATATATATATATATATATATATATATATATATATATATATATATATATATATATATCATCTAAAAATATTTAGTATGATCAGCCGAACCCTATAAGTCACTTATAGTGTAAGTCCTCCCCCGTGAACGTATCTAAAGTTGAGATTTTTTGATACCAATAAAATCAAAGTTATGGTATGAATATCATATATTTTAATAGTCAACATAAATTTGATTAAAATGAACTCAAATGACTTATTTGTGAAAGAGGTTAATATTTTCCAGATGGTATTAAGGTGAAAGAGGTTAAGAAATACATTGATAAAATTATGTTTTTGCTTAATCATTTGAAAATAAGATGGTGTAAAAAGGTGCCAAAATAAGTTAATATTTTTACTTGGTGTCTGCTTTTGAATCGACTCCGACGAGAGATATCTTTGCAATAGCGGTTTTGACATCTCGCATATTATGTGTTCATTTTTCTCAAAAAAAGACAGTTGTCCATTTATTTGCTTCTTATGGTATTACTCATTTCTACTGTATATTAGTTTTTAAATGACTAGAAATCCATTTTACATGTCCTTACCTCGGAGCTCTTCTAGAATGGTTATATGGTTCGAAGTTAGTGGCTCTAAAAACTGTGCGGTGGAAGGCATCTTGTCGACGGCATTGTGGGTGTTACGGAATTCCAGGATTGAAGTCGTATTTTAAGCTAATGATCCATGATAAAAATCTTAGTTTGGAGACGATTATCCATTATTCTTATTTTTTGGTTCATAATAGAAATAGTAAGGTTAATATTAATGGGATCGAGTGGATGAGAAATCTGCTTTTATATATGTAACTCTTTTTTGATTTGGTTAGAACTTTACTAATAGGCTTCGGCCCTCCTTTTTAAACGTTTGGGCAATTGGGCTTAAGCCCGAAGATAGGCCTACGTTAAAAATCATATATAGTGTTAACAGGCCCAAGATATTCTTATGTATATGAAATTATGAATTCACTTTGAAGTTCAAACCAACAACTCAACAAGCATTAAATATTGAAAGAATAATCCGCAGAAAAATTTGAAATAGAAATGGTTTTTATGTTATACTCGTAATTATGTCAATTGGCATTAGAGAGTAAGTGAAGATTTAAGATGTAGACCGTAAACTCTCAAGCTTGAATCCGACCCAAACCAGGTTTTATCGCAAACAACTGACGACCTTCTTGCGCCGGATTTTTCCCCAACTTGAAGGGCATGTGGTTCCACAGGTAACGAAGTTCAAATATCTAGGATCATTTGTTCAGAGTGATGGGGAATTAGACAGTGATGTGATCCATCGAGTTCAGGTAGGATGGGGTAGATGGAAAGCAGCCACAGATATATTGTGCGACAAGAGTTTCCCAACTAAACTAAGAGGAAAATTTTATAGGGTTGCAGTTAGACCTGCAATGCTATATGGAACAGATTGTTGGGCCATCAAGAAGGCACAAGTGCGAAAGATGGAGGTAGCAGAAATAAGAATGCTACGTTGGATGTGTGGGCACACAAGGCTAGACCGAATAAGAAAAGTTGTGTTTCGGGAGAGATTAGGGATAGCAAACATAGCAGACAAGATAAGAGAGTGGAGATTGAGATGATTTGGACATGTGAAGAGAAGAGTCCTGTTAGATTCATAGAAAACATTACTATAGAGGGGAGAAGGGGTAGATGACGACCTAAATTGACTTGGGATGAGGGGATTAAGCATGATTTGATAGACCTAAATCTCTCCGATGACATGATTGAGGATATGAATTATTGGAGAAGTAGAATTAAAGTTAAGGATTTTTAGGAAGAAAAGAATACCTTAGAGCTTCTATTTACCTTATTTTAGTCACACACTATAATAATATTTTCTCTACATAAATAGTATTATTATTATTATTATTATTATTATTATTATTATCATCATTATTATTATTACTGTTGAATTCTGATTTCCTTTGTATCGCTTCATACATATGTACTTTAGAGCTGATGGTCTCTCTGGAAGCCACCTCTTTATCCATGTGGATAGAGGTACGGTGTGCCTATATCCCACCCTCCCCAGACCCTATTTATAGCTATGCTATTGGTGGGATTTCACTGGGTAAGATTGATTGATTGATTGACAAAAGATGGTGGCTTGGGCTACCCAACATTATTTATGATTGCGGGCATAAGAAGTCGTCTTTTTCCATCGGGTTTCCCAGACAGCCGGGAATTATTCATTGGTTATTAAAAAAATTATATTGTATTTATATAATATCAAACTAGAACACGTGGAGAGTTAACTGTTCAATATAGACTTATAACATAAGTTAATGGTACATTTAATATCATTCAAAACAATTGACCGGTAATACTTTAAATCTTACCTTTATTTTTATTTTTATTAAAAACTTAAGCTATATTTATAGCTTTATAAATGTTGCAACTTTGTTATACTAATGCATCATTCATAGTTGTTTTTGTTTCAACAGTTTTCTAGACATGTCCATAAATATTATTTTTTAAACAAATGTAACGTTTATAAGTTTAATGAAAGAGACTGATGATCTGATCAATATAATATAGTATTTTTATATATAAATTTATTAATAATGTGGACGTAGTGGTGTATGAGTAAAGAAAACACATTTGGGGTGTTAGCCGACTCTCATGACTCACATTTTAAATTAATTCAAACAAAACCGTATGTTGCAGTATGTGGTTTTAAACCACAATATTGTTTAATCTTCAAAGCTTATAATTTAAAAAAAAAATTGCACTAAGCGGCCATTCAGTGCAATTTATTTTTTCTTAAATTTTTTTGTTCAAAAGACAAATTTTATTAACAAAACAATTTAGCCAAAAACAAGTGATCTGAAGGTTTTGTCTTATGAGGTGATTAGATAACTAAAGTGCTACCTTCGGCTTACACTCGAGACGCATAAAAAACAATTGCATTCCACATAAACATCCAGAAACAAAAAAATATAACAAAAGAGACTCTCTAATCCCATAGTTAACTGCTTTTTTCAGTTGTTGTACCTTGAGAGACGTACTCATGTTGCACCTAACATAATATTCGAGCACCATTTCATTATATGTCTAATTTTGAAGTCTTAAATATGCCACTATATGTTATTTAAAATTTGCACGCAATGGTAATATGTTTTCATGTCATCTAGACTATGATGAAACACGAACAAAAATATATAATACAAGTTAAACGATTGTTTAAAATATAGAAAAATTACACATAGGTAAAATTCGTTACGTGATTCTTCATTCGTTTATAAACTACCAATGTATGTGCATATTATTTTTTTTGGTTTGTTTGAATATAAATAATCAATTGGAGTGAACTAGTAGAGGTAGGGAAAAGGTATGTCAAAACTCCGAAGGGACAATTTAAAGGTCATATATTATCGCCTCCAACCATTGAATATGCATCATTTTGAATTTTGAAGGGTAAACCTATTTGAATTTATGGAATTGTTAAATTTGACTTATAGTTTGAAAATTGCTAAATATTTTTATATATAGTATTTAGAAAATAATATTTGTTGATAACAAACACCCACACATATAATTTTTACATCAATCGATTCGTATTCTCCTTCCAATCAAAAGCCTAAAAAATTAGTTTGAAATTCAGAAAAATTTATAACGTCGTTAAGTAATTTTTAACAGATGACCACTGTGGCCAACTTTTTGAATTTTGGGACCACTAGTGACAATAAATGAATAGGGATTATTATCGACCAATACCAGTTAATAAGGATTATTAAAATCTAATAAACCAAAAAAATGAGAGAGAGAATATAGATTAATTTTTGAATTGTTTTTATTTTTATTTTTATAACCAATCCACCCACCAATTTATATACTTTAACTAGTAACGTTTATATATTTTAATAGTTTTTTAAAGTTATAATAAAATAAAGAGTTCAACTACCGTTCATTTGAACATAGCACTGTTGTATAACTTTTTTTATAAATAACTTTATAACTTTACGTGATTTGATAAATGATTGTGCGTTATTATAAACACGTTACGTAATTATACATATATATTACAACTTTATATATTTTATTACTCCGTATTTGTTTAAAAGTTATAGTAATATGAGGAGTTCGACTACCATTCATTTGAACATAGTACTATTGTATTTTATTTTATAAATGACTTTGTAACATGACGTGGTTTGATAAATGGTTGTGCGTTATTATAAACACGTTACATAATTATGTATCTAAGTTAGTAATTATACATGTATATTGCATAGATATTTATGTATGTTGGGTAATTATTTATACACTTCACGTAATATTGTATGCATTTATTTATATTTGTTGAGCAATTATTTACATCCGTTGCATAATAATGTGCATAATCATGACATGAATATATATAGCTATTATTGATCCGTATATGCTACTAGATTTAAGACTAAGTGTTGCATCTTTTTTAACTTTTCTATATTTTACAGTTTAAAAACAGTTTGTACAATAAGCTTAATATATATCAGGTTGTTGATTGTTATTACAAGCTAATGCTTGTCATGATCAATGTCGCAAAAGTCGTTAGACTTTGCTAACTTAATTGATTGGAGAGTTGTGAGTACTCGGCCATACCGCCATAGTAATGGAGTACTTGGGGATTTGGCCTACTGGGATAAAATTGTTACATAAGGTTTTATCTCACCAAATGATGAAGGTTCAAATACCATATATCACAACAAAAGCAATTTTAAAAGAAAAAAACTATATTATATTATAATAATATGAGAAAGACAATAATGTAATTATACAATTTCATGAGTTTAAGTAATTACAACTTTTAAAACATACTCTATAATCGTTTTAAACATATTATTGACTTTTAAATCAACTTCTCACACGTTTGCTAATAGAGTCGGCCCAGAGAGAGAGCGTGGATGACAATCGACCCAGACTGCCAAGACTCATAATTATTAAAAAGGTTATATATAAACTCCAAATGACTCATTAGTGCAATGCAAAATGTGAGAATTCACGAAACACATGTCATAGGTTCAATTTTCATGATTGATGTCTTTTTTTTAGATGTTATATGAGTTATTTTAGTAACTTATTTTTTTAAAAGTTATCTTAAAGAGACCCTTTTTTTATTCGCTCCGGGCTCCCAAAATTTTAAGTGATTCTCAGAGACGATCATGTTCGAAAAATATCATGAAAACGAATATTTCATTCACTTTAATATAAGTAACGTTACATAATTACCAGTAACTATATTCTCAGCCCAGGCCCGGCTCTGAGAACGGCTAAAAATTTTGGTGTCGAAGGCAAAAAAAAATTTTGGGCCTTAATAAAAAAGGGGTATCTTGTTGGGTTTACAATTTAATTTTTTTAAAAAGCCTTAATTTTTTGGGCCTTATGATTTGGTTGTGTAAAAAAAAGTTTTTATATAAAAATATAGTCAAAATGCCTCAAGTGAGGTTAGAACCCACAACGTTTTGGTTGAAAGTCATACCCCTTTACCACTAAACCAAACTAGTGGTTGTGATATTAAGTTTAAACATTATATATACATATTGTTTTTTATTAAAATATATATATAATTTTATTTTTAAATAAAATCCGGGCCTATCGAGGTGTCGGACTGGGGTCCGTCGACCACCCGGCCCTCCCTTATAGCCGGGTCTGTCTCAGCCACACTACGCAGACACCTCACCAACTTATATTTATTACATGTGTGTACTTAACAAAACCGTTGGTCGAAGGAACACATCTAATGAGGCCCCATTATCCGTTTACCCGACCCGGACCCGGATCACACTCGTTTACTAAATCCATCTTTCCCAAGCTGCAACCTAAGTTTCATCAGTCAAATTACACAACTTTATATATAATATATATAAATATATATATTCACTTGGGTTTTATCAACACAAACCTCTCACTTCTTCAATTATGGTGTCTATTGACGATCAATTCAAAATTGATGCATAAAAGGTTAGAATTTGTTACCGAATTTATTGAATTATGGTTGGGTGTTGAATAATATTAGAGGGTTATGTTTAAGAATTGAAGATGATGGGTAGTTGTAGTGAGAATGAAGATGAGTTTTTTGATGCACACCAGGTGTTCGACGTTATGTCTGACTCAGATTCGGATGGTTTTTTGGAGGGTTGTGGTGTTTTTGGATATGGGTTTGATTATTGGGATGGGAATTTGGATGGTGTTGATGTTAGACGTGATAAATTATTGAAATTTATGGGGTTGAGTGATAGATGGTATGCTAAAAGAGATACTGAAGATGATTTTGTTAGCGAAATACGAGACGAGACCGAATCGGTCTTGGTTAATGATAGAAATCTTCAAGATGGGTTTTAGTGTAGGCAGCCATCTTTGAATGATTGGTCAGCTAAAAACATGGAGTTGGTGGTGAAAACTGTGAATTGGGATGAAGAAAACGTGTTAACGAAACCGTCTTTTGATTTTGGTGCAGAGCGTAAACTGGATATTGGTTTGTCGAAAGTAGACGGTGAGTCGATGGGTTTGTTAGATAGGAGGAAGAGAGTGAAAAAGGGTTGGCTGCAGAAGTTAAACGTGATGGCTCTAATCACAAACGAATACGAGCCGGATCGTACATATGGCACGGGTGGTGCGAGTACTCGTTCTGTTCATGTGCACGCACACAAACGGAAGTCGAAAGAGTTATCATCTGTTTATGCTACGCAAGAGTTTGCAGCGCATAACGGTGTGATCTCGGTTATAAAGTTTAGTCATGATGGTAGATACTTGGCGAGTGCGGGTGAAGACGGTGTTGTACGCGTTTGGAAGATTTTTGAAGATCAAGATCCGAGAGTATATAAGATTCAAGAAACCGATCGTTCGTCGGTTTATTTCTCAACTAATCATTTATCTGAATTAGCCCCATTAAAGCCCGATAAAGAAAAAACACTAAAATTTAGAGGCTTTAGGAAATCATCTGAATTAGCTTGTGTTATTTTACCGCCTAAAGTTTTTAGAATCTTGGAGAAACCAGTGCATGAGTTCTATGGACACGTTGGCGAGATCTTATCGCTTTCATGGTCTAAAAACGGGGTTTGTAACTTTGTGTTATAAAACTTTTTCATTAACTTTAAAATTCATATTCTTGAAAACTGAATGTTTTTAAATTTTTTGATTATATAGTATCTTTTATCATCTTCTGTGGATAAAACCGTTCGTATGTGGAAACTTGGACATCACGAATGCCTCAATGTCTTTACTCATAATAACTATGGTGAGTCTAATTTATATCCTTTTCATAAAATTAAATGTGGATTAATTAATTTCATGTATGCATGTATTTGACTTGTAGTGACGTGCGTTGAGTTCAATCCTGTGGATGACAATTATTTCATTAGCGGTTCGATAGATGGCAAAGTACGCATATGGGACGTGCATAGTTGTAAGGTTATTGATTGGATTGATGTTGGTGATATTGTCACTGCTGCGTGTTTTTATCCAGATGGCAAGGTTTGTTTTGTTCTAAAGTAAATAATCTTTATTGTATTTTTTTTATTTATTCGGTTATGTTTCGTTAGATTAAAACCAAATATAAAATCTTTGTTTTCTTAATATAGGGAAGCATAGTCGGAACCTTAGATGGAAAATGCAGTTTCTACGATATTATTGGTGTTTTTATATTTTTACATTAAAAGAGCTCAATCATATATGTAAATTTCTTCTTTTTATGTAAGTTGATGAACTTATGCAGATGAACGGCTGCAACTGCATACTCAAATTTTGTCGATGAGTAAAAAGAAGTGGCCAAAGAGGATAACTGGATTTCAGGTATTGGTTAACTGTCTTTTATTTATCAGGCTTGTTTTGTATTGTATAGTATTTTTTTGTAATTTAGTAATGTTTTGTTTTTTAACTTTTAGTTTTGCCCGATCGACTCCAAGAAGGTCATTGTTACGTCAGCTGATTCACAAGTGAGGATTCTTTATGGGATCAACATTGTAGGCAAATTCAAGGGTATGTTCTACTTCGTTAGCTTTGAACTACAACATGTGAATTATTAAACGTGACAGCGGATAACTTTTATAGCTATTATACCCGTTTTTGATTTAATGATAATCATTATTACTTACAACAAAAAGTTACTTGAAAGTTTGTGACTAATATTTTTGAATTATCTTATTTTGCGGGTTACAGTTGTTCAAAAAGCTTGTGGGCTCGTGACTCACTTGAAATTGGCCCATTTGTAAACAAGCTGAGCCCGAGCCAAGTTTGGCTTGTGGCTTGTTGGCTCGTTTAAATTAAGAGCCAAATTAATACACACACATTCTTTTCTAAACCAATTTATGTTGAGAACTACGAGAACTGCATAAATCTCGTGTATGTATGTAGTGCTTTAATGAGATAGTGGGGTAGGCGGTTATGTACCGCCTTCCATATTACACATAAAGCAAAAAAAAAGTACAAGTGAATTATGTGGATCTCTGTTTTTGGTGTATTTTTGGTTCTGAAATGAACACCGCTATACATATATATTTATTTATTTGTAACTTTATGCCGTATGACAAGTTTTTAATGAAAAAAAATTATAACTATATTCAAAATTCTATTGTAAATATCTGATTGGTTAATGTAAAAGTAAAAAAGTGAAGTCATTATAATATATATAATTTATAACCGAAAGTTTTAATATATAAATTACGAATTGTGTAGTTTATTTATTCTGATGTATTTAACCAAAAAAAAAAATTATATGTAGTAAAAATTAAAAACTTTTTAAAATAAAACGAGCCGGCTTGACGAGCCACAAGCTGACTTCAGCTTTTGTCGTGCGGGAGTGCTGTTCGAGCTCAACATGTCATCTCGTCAAGATAGACGTCTCGAGCCAGCCCGGGTTGGTTTGTAAACGAGCCAGCTCGACGAGTCAGAAGTTGGCTCGAGCTCAACATTTTAGCTCGTCAAGATAGACGAGGCGAGCCAACTCGGCTTAGTTTGTAAACAATCCGAGCTTGAGCCCACATAGTCTCAGCTCGGCTCGTTTATAGCAAATATAAGTTACTGTTAATTCAGTTCTACTTGCATTTAATGCTGTACATCAAATACTTGACAGTCGAAACATATTAAACAGGGAACCGAAGTTCCGGAAGCCAACTATCCGCATACTTCACACCAGACGGAAAACACATAATATCAACCGCAGAAGATTCAAACATATACATATGGAACCACACTAGCCCCAACAAACCCGTTACAAAACCCAAAACCAACTCGTCATACGAAAACTTCACATCACATAACACAACAATGGCCATACCATGGTGCGGTTTAAAAACCATAGCAGCCGCATTACCATCTCCAAGACTTACATTAACTACCAACAACAATGTTGTTCCAAGAAGCACAATAGATTCACCTCGAGTGCCGTCACCATCAACTACACGCGGGTTTTTCTTTGAATCCTTATTAAAAGGACCACCAACATGGCCGGCGGAAACACTACCTGATTCAACGCAAGTTAGTGTTTCACCTTCGATGCGTAAGTCCGAGTATAAGTTCTTGAAAACCGCGTACCAAAGTACTTTTGTTGCTCCACATGTTTGGGGTCTCGTGATTGTGGCTGCGGGTTGGGATGGACGGATTAGAACGTATCTTAATTATGGATTACCCGTTCGGTTGTGAACCGTTATACATCTGTTGTTTTTTTAGTACATAGATTGTTTTATAAGATTATAAGACTACAGTTATACTTGTATGTATATTTATAAATACGCGTTCTGGTTTCTTAAAAATGAAACCAGACTCTTCTTTTTTTTTTTGTACACCCAATGTTGAAGAGAGCATGTTAACACCATCTTTAAGCTCAAGTCATTTACTTGATTTTGTAACTCTTTAAATTTTGTTGAGTAATGCAAACTGGAAAACGGAAAATCATTCTTTTTTTTTTGAATAAAATGGACGACTTTTTTTCAGGTTTGGTTTTGTGGGGAAGGTTCATGTGCATTTTAATGTTAACATGAGAATGTAAAAAATAATACCAATTCTTAAGAAAATGGGAACGTAAGAAACAATACTAACTACAATACCAATATACATAAACAATGATTTGTAATAACAAAGAAAAAAACCTAAAAATTACAACAAAAGAATCAAAATCAAGAACGAAATAATAACAGCAAATACCAACAAATGCTGATAACAACAAAAGAAAAAATATAATAATAACAACAAACTATAAATCAGCAAATACTTATAACGTCTCATAATCGATAATTAGCAAATACGAACAAAAAATAACAGCAAACACCTATAAAAATAAACATAATAATAACAACAAATTGGTTCTCACTGTTTTCATGTTAAGAATAAAATGTATTTGATCCTGTTTCTCGGTTTTGTATCAATAATATGTTAATAGGTATATATTGAGGGAGGTTATTGTATAAGTTGTTTTTAATATCTGAATGCGACATGTCTCTTAAGTCGGGATATAATGCCTATGTAGTTCTAGACCGTGGGTATGTAACGTCTATAAATCATTAGGTATAAAATTTAGCAACTTATATAAATGAAGAAACACTAAGCGACCCGGGGCAGATTATAGATAATCTGGGGGTTAAGTAATGTTTCCCACGAGGATGAGGTCTAGCAGAGAAGGTTGTTCTTCAGGGGACCTGCAAAACAGACACCGTAAGCTCGTCACTGAGAAGGGGGGGGGGGGTTCCTCCTTGTGACCACCCTCCGGCGTGAGAATCAGACTAGATTGCTCTGAATATAAGTGTATATTAAGAGATTGCTAGATAAGATTGAGATATCAGATGATGTCCTTACCATTCCAAGGTGTTGGAGTATTTATAGCCGAAGGTAGGTTTCCTAGAAGGTACAGCCGGCTGAATAGTATTCCTGTTCCACCAACAGTGGACTACGCACAGGCCATGCTGGTTGGTGGATAGGCTACGGCCAACAGTAAAGGTCGGCTGTACACTGTTCCTTTACTGCCGGCTACGCACTGTTCCACCAACTGTAGGCTGCGCACGTCCCATCGTAAGGGTTGGTGAGTAGGCAGCGGCTAATAGTGACAAACAGTACTAGAGGGTGCTCCTCCTCGTATTGTTGTCGGTGAGCTGTCACCCTGTGATTGGTTCATGGGCTGCTCTGGTCAAATTGTCTGTTCCGCCCATACCTTAGTAGGTATAGTACGAAAGACCTTCCAAAAGCATACGGACTGGCTCATTTAGGCGGGAGTATTCCCGCCTTGCTCATTCCTTCATGTGACTACTGAAGTAGCGAATGCCTTGTGCGTGTAGCCTTGCTGTTAGTGCGGGCAGCCTTCCCTGATGGCTTGTATCCGCAGCTGCGGGAACAGGCGGGGTACTTCACTATTGGGAGGCTTTCCCTGCGGGTACAGCTGGCGTACTGCGCATAAGGTTCTCTGAGCATGGTGGGTCCTGCTGGAGCAGTTGGTCATTGCGCAGACGTCCCTATTCAAGGTGAGTCTTGCGGGTCCAACTGGGCTCTACTGGGACCTACCTCTTCAAGTCCCCCCAGTCCAATGTTCTTCTCATGAATTATTAATAAGTGAGGTGAACTTTTGGACTTTAAGGGGTTTTGAAAAGGGTTTTGTTTTTAGGTTTTCCGTGGTGATTCTTCCCGCGGTTTTCCTGATGTCACGCAGAAATTCCCGACTTTTCTGCTTGATCTTTGGGTGTGAAGCGGGTAGGTTTGTAACCTCCTCGCACGTCAGGATCGTTGAATCCCATTTGTGTGGATTCTCCATGGGGTTTTGGTAGTTTTCAACATATTGATCAATTATGCTAAAACCACCAATCCCATCATGGAGTTTCAAACAATATAGTTCTCGACGTTCCCGTCATGCGGGGATGTTACTCCCGTTTCCGCAAGCATGGCCCAGAAGATCC
Source organism: Bidens hawaiensis (assembly GCF_021521415.1). Classification (NCBI taxonomy): domain Eukaryota; kingdom Viridiplantae; phylum Streptophyta; class Magnoliopsida; order Asterales; family Asteraceae; genus Bidens; species Bidens hawaiensis. The sequence continues at coordinate 112,052 of NW_027491617.1, read as the reverse complement.
TTCTTGGTTTGAATTCCCTGCAGAGTGCTAAGTATGTGAAGGGTTTTGCCTTGACACCGTACCCGCATTCGTCTTACGGTTACTTTACTTCCAAGGTATTCCTGGCGTCAATTCCCTGCGGGTGCTAAGTATGTGAAGGGTTTTGCCTTGACACTGTACCCGCACCCGTCTTATGGTTACTTGGTTGCCAAGGTAAGGGGTATTTTCCCGCCTACTTTTGAATCTTTTTTGAATTTTTTTTTGAAATTCGAAGAGTTGGTGAAAGGATAAGAACAGTCCAAACCTCTGAAACGTCGTGCGACGGTTTCTTCTGACTGTGTCAGGACGTGCAGGAAGTTATGGTGACGTGACAGTACATGGTCATTCCAGACGCTTTTTCAGGCGCGTGGGCGCGATTTTTCGGGCGCGTGGCCGCGAAATTAATGGTACGCGTCCTGTCAACAGCTGTTGCCAGCTTGCTTTTTGCCGCGTGTCATAGTTTCATTGCACCTTCGATTTCTCTCTCTTCCGCATTAAATGCATCACATTAATTGCGATTAGTATATAAAGGGGGGAGAGGGTTCTTTGTAATCCACACTTTCACTCTTCTCTTCATCTTTTAAGCGATTTCCGGCGAATACTCCCCTTTTCAGGCAAGCATTCTCTCGAAATCGCTTTCTTATTTCCTTTGCAAGATGTCGTCTCGTGATCTTGAATCTACAGCCGATGACAAGAGTATTGCTGGCGAGTGCCAGTGTGCTCTGCCTGGCGATCTGTACCAGTACGTCGTCAGGAAGTTCATGCTCGAGTCTCTCGAGCCTGAGTTTCCTGAACCCCATCAGACTGTGTACGATGCCCCCAGAGGCAAGATCGGGGTATATGCTGCATTCTTTGTTTATGGGAATCTTAGGTTCCCATTGACAAAGTTTGTTTACCGTGTCCTTGAGAGGCACGGTGTTCATTTGACCGAGTTGCATCCCATGGCGATCGCCAAGATTCGCCACTTCGAGTGGGTGTGCCGGATTCTGGGCATTGAGCCCTATGTTGACCGCCTGATGACCTTCTACACCTGGAGGTGCATCCAGGGGTGGTATACGTTGATAACCCGGATAAAGGGTTTGAAGATTTGCGCAACCGAGCGCAGTCTTCGCGCGTGGAAGCGGGAGTTCTTCTTCATATCCGCTCGCGCCATCCCCCTTGCCATGAAGTTTAAGAAGGGGCAAGCTCTTCCCAGCCTTCACGCCTCCAACTACGAGGAGGCGGAATGGTTTTCGAGGATTTCCCGGGTCCAATCTCCGGTTTACCGGTTTGCGGAGTCCGGGATGGTGATGTTGGGGATGAGCCGGGTGTGGAAGGCGGCGGATGCGCAAAAAATCCCAATCGTCCTTGAATACGGTTCGAACTCTGTTCCTTACGGTATGCTTTGTTTCCTTTTTTTGATTTTGAGTTTCTTCTAACTTCTTTCCTGTTTATTTCGGAGGGGAACGACTTGCAGTCGCTCCTGAACCCGCGGGAGGCTGACGGTCCCGCTCGGATGGGTACTTGCGCTCTAGACGAGAACGAGTTGCCCATCCTAGAACAAACTGCGGATCGGTTCGTGGAGGTCTACCCGCTAGGCCACGAGATCCTGAGCGCCAGGCGGCCAGGTAAGGCGCTATTCAACCCTCGACCCCTCAATGTTGAAACCTCTGCTGGAATTCCTCTAATCGTATGTTCTGATGAGGAATCCGCAGATGGTCCTCCGTTGGTGCGGAAGAAGAAGGCTGCCGGCGGGAAGGGAAAGGAGAAGGTGGCCTCCATTGCCGATCCGGCGCCTCGGTCTGATTCGGAGACCGAGAGCGAAGAGGTGGCGGGGAATCCCGGTGGTGATAAGACCACCGCTCCGGAGGCTGCAACTGTCACCTCCGGAGAGCCCAAGAAGACGACGGTAACCGGCGCGAAGAGGCCGGCTCCATCGGGTTCGTCCCCGCCTCTCCGTACTTTTAGGCTCAAGAAAACCCGTAAGTACAAACTTCCTTTAGCTTTTATCTTCATAGCTTAATATCATTTAACACTTATCTTCTTTGTGCAGGCGTGGATGTTGACGCATTCCAGGGTGGAGCGCAGAGGAGTACCTCTCCGCCAATGACGGTAGGCTTGGTCAGCCTACCTGAGGCGACGACCCAGGCGCCTGCGCCTGCCCCCGCTGGTTCAGTTGCTCACTCCTTTGAGCCGACTGTTCCAGCCGAGATGACGTCACCGCCGGCTGTGAGTGCCATTTTTACGGCATCTTTCACCGAGCCGGCGGTTACTTTTGCTGCGGATTCCGCGGCGGCGACCGCGGCGGCTGCTACCATGCCCCCGTCATCGGCAACGACGGTCGATCCATCAGGTACGCATGGGGCTTCACGCCAATCTCTGCCACCTTCCCATCTGCCTGACCTCTTGGATGGATTTCCCTTGGGTTCAGGTGATGGGTTCGGCGGCTATCGGCCTGTTATTGACCCTACAGATGCGTAGGGTTCTTTTGGCCCTTTTCATATTATTTTTTTATTTTTTTTTTATATATCATCTTTTCCTAACTGCTTTATGTTTTTTGCAGTGTCGGATTCCAATGAAGTGTATGTTCCACGATGGAACAATCGCCTAGGAACAACCCTTCGCACCCCTGTGGAGTGCGTGGAATGGGCTCGTCACGCTGCTCCCAGTGGTGCGTTGGGGGAAGCCATGGCTAGCTACCAGGAGGGTAGGCTAACCAATGAGCTTCGGGTTCTCCTGGCCCGGATGCAGCCGCGCGTCGAGCTGCTTTGTCGTGAAAACGACAAGTTAAAAGCAGCTCGCCTTAAAGAAGTGGCTCAGGCGCGGGCTGTCCGGGAGGAGAACCAAAGGCTTTCCGCAGTGGCTGCGGAAAAGGAGAAGGCCTTCAAGGCCCTCGAGGTTGAAGTTCAGGCTCGACTCGAGGCCCGTTCCAAGGCTGCCCAAGCTGTTAATGAACAGCTTCGGCTGGCTAAGGAAACTGCGAGGAACGCAACCGAGAGGGCCACCAAGGCTGAAGCCGTTGCTGAGCCTCTACGCGTGGAGAATGAAGAGCTTAAAGCCAAATTAGAGGCTCTCCAGCAGGCTCATGATGCCTTGGCGATGGAAGACACCAAAAAGCTCCAGGAGATCTTGGACCAGAGGGGGGTGCTTGACCATACTGAGCGGAAGTTAAAGGGCGTCGAAGAGGCTACTACAAAGGAAGTGTTGCTTGCCAACCTCAACAAGAGTGAAGCCGAACGCGCCCGTATCGAAGCTCAAGCTGCCCTCCAAGAAGCTCTGGTTGCCAAGGAATGGCTTCTTCGAGAAGCGTTGTCTCAGGTAAGCTTTCATGTCTTTACGCTTTTCTTTGTAAATAGAAAGGGTTCTGATACTTGTAGATTTTCTTGTAGGTTGTGCATCGGGTCTTCTCAGAGACGTCTTATGACGATGCTATGAGCGCAGCCCTCAACGCTTCTCTTGAGGATGGGGAAAAGGCCGGCTTCCTGCTTGGTCTAGGGTTCGTTGAGAAAGGCATCCCGCCTTCCAACTTCCCTTTGTACAATGTTGATACTGAAGCTGTTTACGACCAAGCAGTGAATCAGTATGCCGCCTTCCCGCATCCGGTGGTGGAGAAGGTGAACGAAGTCGCTGCTGCTGATGATGGGCTTGCTATCCTTAAAGTTTTCCTTGAACCACCACGCTCTACTGATGGAGCGGGTCCAAGTGGAAGTGGTCCTGAAGCTTGATTCTGAAGATCCCTTTCCACCACTAGCGTAGATTTTTGCTTTTGTATAGCTCTTTGTAATATTTGATTTTTGATGAAATAAAGATTGTGTTTGTTCTTTGCCTTGTTTATTTTACGCATGTTTTGATCTAACATAGTAATTTCTTTAGTACTTAGATAAGTTAACTTTTTAACGTGGTAAATTATAAGTTTGTTTCGCTTCCTCTTTCATGATTGTGCGGGTTTGACCGTCACTTACACTTAGTAGGATGGCTTAACTTTACTTATATCTGACCTGCGTGGAAGTTTTCCTCATCTTTTCCCTTGAAATTTTCTAAGTGTTCAGAATAAGTTAACCTTTGAACGTGGTAGATGATAGGTTGAAGTTTAGCTTCCTTGTTCGTGATTGTGCGGGTAAGACCGTCACTTGCACTTACAAGGATGGCTAAACTTTACTTACATCTGACCTGCGTGTAGGTTTTCCTTAAAACTTGAGATTTTTAGCGTTGTGTTTATGCGGGTTTTGCCGCCTTCCACACGTAACGACTTACTTCTTCCCCCATTTATGCGGTGAATACCGGCACATCAGTGTGGGAAGTTCATAAGTATAAAGGTAAGGCTATCAACACATTGTGAAAGGAGAATCATTTCCATTAGAAGTGGCTCTAGGCCTTTTCTTTACAAGTTTGGAATTGATCTACATATAACATTTGCGTAATTGAGCTCCATTCCATGTTCTTGGTATGGGAGTGCCATCAAGCCTTTCGAGCCGGTATGCGCCCTTTCCCAGGACTTCTTTTGATAATGTACGGCCCTTCCCAGACGGGGGCCAGCTTTCCTGGGCGTTCTTGGTTCGAAGCCTCGTTGTTACGCAGTATGTAGTCTCCTACATTGAAGTTGCAGAGTTTTACCCGCGTGTTGTAGTACTTTTGCATTTGTCGCTTGTAGTTCTCTTCACGCACTGCGGCTAAGTCTCTGCGTTCCTCGGTTAGCATAAGGTCTAACCGTCTTTCCGCATCATTGTCTTCTGGCTGAATCAAGACCCTTGGTGAGGGTAAACCAATTTCGACCGGGACCATGGCTTCAGTGCCATAAGTGAGACTGAACGGGGTTTCTCCCGTACTGGCCTTCTTCAGCGTTCTGTTTGCCCAAAGGACGTGCGGAAGCTCGTCCACCCAGCCGGATCTGTGTTCCAAAAGTCTTTTCTTTATGCCTTCGACGATGCTCTTATTTGCTCTTTCCACCTCACCATTACCTTGCGGGTGTGCCACTGAGGTAAAGGTGTGGGTGATTTGAAGTTCTTTCAGCCACTGTTGTAGCTTCTTGTCAGCAAAGTTGGTGCCGTTATCGCTCACCAAATTCTGTGGAAGTCCAAAACGACAAATAATAAATTCCCAAATAAATTTTTTGATATGTTTTGCGGTTGTTTGGGCTAAGGGTTTTGCTTCTATCCACTTGGTGAAGTAGTCGATGGCTACCACTAGGAACTGAACATTTCCTGCTGCTGTAGGAAATGGGCCTGTCACATCGATGGCCCATTTCTGAAATGGCCATGAAGAAGTGACTGGAACAAGTTCATTCTTCGGACGGTGCGTGTTGGGTGCGTAAAGCTGGCAAGACCTGCATTTTCTGATGTATGCCAGTGCATCCGTATGCATCCCCGGCCAAAAGTATCCCGCGTTGTTTAGCTTAGCTACAACAGCGCGGGGACCTGCGTGTACTCCACAGATGCCTTCGTGTACCTCCCTTAGGAGGTAGTCAGCATCTTGGTTGTCCAAGAGTGGGCCAAGAAAGTTACGTCTGTAAAGGATGTCATCGATGAGTTGATAATTCAGTGCTTTACAGCGTAGTTTTCTTGCCTGTGTTTTTGACTCTGGTAGTGTACCTGCCGCAAGGTATTTTATTATTGGTGTCATCCACGTTTCCGTGCCGGTTTGGATGACACAAATTTCCTTGTGCGGGACCTAAGGTGCCTCGAGGAGTTCAATGCGGATATCTTTTCCTAAGTGGGTGAAGGCTAATGATGCAAGCTTGCTTAACGCATCCGCAGATTTGTTTTCACTTCGCTTGACGTGTATGACTTTGCAGTCGTTGAAATCGCGCATAAGGGATTTTGCTTGTGCGAGGTACAGGGCCATTGTGTCGTTCACGGCCGTGTACTTCCCGTTGATTTGATTGGCTACCAACATGGAATCCACGTGGGCTTCCAAGTTTTTCACCCCCATCTTACGCGCAATTCTCAGCCCAGCCAAGAATGCCTCATACTCGGCTTCGTTATTCGTACTTGGAAAATCCAGTCGAATAGCGTAAGTGTATTCTTGGCCTGCTGGGTTGGTTAGTTTCAGCCCTGCGCCTGAACCCTCGTTACTGGCTGCTCCATCAGTGTAGAGTCGCCAGACGTCATTGCTGTCTTGTGCTGGAGAGGGTTGAGCCTCTTCCTGGCACTCTTTTTCCCGCGATGCAGGCACTTCTGCAATAAAGTCGGCCAGAACCTGGCCTTTTATGGCTGGTCTTGGCTTATACTTTATCGCGTATTCCCCCAACTCAATTGCCCATTTGGCTAGGCGTCCCGATAACTCGGGTTTGCCTAGAACGTTTGCAAGTTTGAAGTTGGAGAGAATGGTGATTGGGTGACCCTGGAAATATCGTCTTAACCTGCGTGAAGCGTGTATAAGTGCTAAGACTAATTTTTCGAGGGTAGAGTACCGGGTTTCTATGTCTGTTAGGATACGGCTGACATAATAGATTGGCATCTGGATGCCTTTTCGTTCTACTAGCAGGACTGCCCCGGTTGCTCTATCTGTTGCGGAAAGGTATAGGATTAACTCCTCTCCCGCTTTTGGTGCTGTGAGCGTTGGGAGTTCGATCAAGCGTGACCGAATCTCCTGAAAAGCTGCTTCCGCTTCTGGTGTCCAGCGGAAGTGCGTTTTCTTTAAACAGTTTCTCAACGTTGACACGATGGGAAACGACTTTTCTGCGTGGTTTGCCAAAAAGCGATTAAGTGCCACTAGTCGTCCATTCAGTGTCTGAGCCTGTTTGATGGTAGTAGGTGATTCCATTTTGATAATGGCTTCGACCTTTTCAGGGTTTGCTCTGAAGCCATCTTTAGTGACGATGACCCCCAAGAACTTCCCTTCTTCCATTCCAAAGGCACACTTGCTCGGGTTGAGCTTCATGTTTATCTTCCTGAGCGTGTTGAAAGTCTCTTCGATGTCTTTCAACATCGCTTCTGAGTCAAGGCTTTTGATGACCAAGTCATCCATGTAGACTTCCAAGTTCCTCCCAATTTGGGCATGAAACTGGTTGTCCATCAGGCGTTGGTATGTGGACCCGGCATTCTTAAGTCCGAATGGCATCATTTGGTAACAAAATGTGCCATCGGGCGTCCGAAAAGCGGTTTTGTCCTGATCATCAACGGCCATGTGTATTTGATGGTACCCCTTATACGCGTCCAGGAAGCATTTAAGGCGGAATGGTGCCAACGAATCCACCTTAAGATCAATTTCGGGTAACGGATAATAATCTTTGGGGCATGCTTTGTTCAAGTCTTTGAAATCTATGCACATGCGCCATTGTTTGTTATTCTTCGGTACCATAACGGGATTTGCAACCCAAGTTTGATATCTACTAACGCGCACGATGCCTGCGTCAAGGAGTTCCTTGACTTGGGTTCTACACGCGTTAGTTTGTTCTGGCCCCATTACTCTGCGCTTTTGTACGATCGGCGTAACAGCCGGATCGCATTTGAGCTTATGCTCTGCCTTACTTCGGGGTACACCAGTCATGTCAGCTGGTGTCCACGCGAAGATGTCAGCGTTTTTTTTTTTGTAATAAGCGCTTGAGTAAGGTGCGTGTGAGATCAACAATTGTCGGGCCAATGGTGACGGCCTGGTCAGGGTACTTGCCGTTGAAGGCCCATCTTTCTGGTTCGGTGATGGTTGGTTTAGCCATCTTTGGTTTGGGTTTAGATGAAACAGATGCGATGCATACCTGGGGAATGCCGGTGATCATCGCTACACCCTCAGCTGTTGGCCATCCCATCATGCCGTGGACTGAGGATACCACGGCGTTGAATCTTGCCATCCCGTCTCTCCCGAAGAGAATGTCGTATGTGTGGTGTGGCTTCCTCATCACGACAAAGTCCACATCTTCTGTGCGGGAGTGTTTCCCATCCGTAAGAGTGACGGGGAAAGATAGGATACCCAGGGGGGTGTTTGTGCTGCCATCAAACCCTTCCATCGAGGCGCAGATCGTTTCCAGGCGTTCTTTGTCTTCGTTATCTAGCTTGTCAAAGAACTGCCTGTACATCACCGTTGACGAGGCGCCGTTGTCAGCAAGAGTGCGAGAAGTGATGTAGTGCCCCAGCTGGCTTTTGATAACGATAGGGCCTTCTTTGCTGGGTCCTCCTGGCACTCGCGGGAAGCGCACCTCAGCTTCCTTCCACGCACATGGTTCTGTCGTTCGCCTTTTTCTTCCTCTGATCTTACCATGAACCATGTTGACGCTGATGTCAACGGGCTTTCGTCCGTTGCCTCGGTACCGGTTGTCGTTCCTTCCTCCCTTCTTGATTGATTCCACCAGGTGTGCCAGTCTTCCATCCTTGACGAATGCTTCAACAATATCCTTCAAGGATGTACACTCTTCCGTACTATGACCTTTTGTCCCGTGGAAGTCACAGGATTTACTCTGATCCGCATTAGGTCGCTGCCGGATCATTGGAGCTTTCGGCCATGGTAGCTTTTCAGTGGCAAATATCTCCGTGACGCTTTTGGTGAGTGGCGTCCACCGGTGCTTTTGGCTTGAAGGGTGTGTGTGATTTCTTCCGCCAACAAGAGGATGGGAGCTGGATGAGGTGTCAAAGTTTACCCTTGACTGCCAGATACCTAGCTTCCTCTTTTTGTTCTGCCGGGCGATCCGAACATTGTTCTCTCTTGTCCTCTGCGTGTAGAGGTGTGTACTCTGGGGAAGATCCCTTCCCAGTTGCTTTTCCGTCTCGGCAAAGCGCTTTGCCGCCGTCATGATGGCATCCCATGTTGATGGCATGCCATCCTTACCCGTCAATGTGCGGATAAGCTCTGGGTATTCGGCGCCTTGGATGAAAGCGGCGCGAACAAGATCTTCACTTATGTTGCCGAGACTTAGCTTTTTGGAGTTGAAGCGGGTGATGAAGTCTAGTAAAGATTCATCCTCCTCTCTAACGCAGTTGAGGATCGTCCACTGTTCTTCAGTATATTTCCTCTGCTGGCTGAAGTGCTGGCTGAACTTATTCTGAAAGTCCGCCCAATCATAAATGTGGTGGACCGGTAAACGGTCGAACCATGCCCTGGCCGCTCCAACCAGAGTCATCTGGAACATATAACACCACGTGGGTTCCGTCCAGTTACTGACGGTTGCCCCCGCAATGAATCTGTTCAAGTGGTCGTCCGGGTCGGATAGACCATCATAAGTGCCAATGTTGGACATTTGTTTGGCACTTCTCGGGGCTATTGCTTCCGCAATGTCCCTTGCGAACTTTGACTTTCCTGCATTTGTAGCAGTTGGTCTAAAGGTTTTGGAGAAGTCACGCGGGTTTCTCTCCGCATTTGTTGGTTTAAAAGCTTCCCCAAAATTCCTTTTTGGTTGGAAGTCCGTTTCCTTACGCTTCCCTTTCGCCTTATGGCGAGGGTTTGCGTCGGTATCGGATTCTTCCCTCTCGTCGTCTGAGTACTCGCACTCACTGTTCATATTGAGATGTTGGCGAGTACTGCCGAATTCGTCAGCCTGTTGAACTGAACGCAAGTGTTCATCCAATTCAGCTTGGAACTCTCTCTGACGTGCTTCGGCCCACGCCTTCACTTGATCTAGTGTTTGGCGAGGGACCCTCGTTCGTTTTTCCAACTGGGCATCAGTGAACCCCAGTGGAATATTTACTGCACTTGCCCTAGCTTGGGTAGCCGGGGTAGTGTTCGTAAGATTTGTATAACCGCCGGTGTTCCCAGTTACTGGGGTTGTGGTCACCGGGGTTTCTTGGTCACTTACTGGTCTTGGGACCGGAGTAACGTTAACCATTTCTTCAGAAACTTTGAAAAAACTAAGAATTAGTTCTAGCTTTTATGCACGGATGGCGCCAATGAAGAAACACTAAGCGACCCGGGGCAGATTATAGATAATCTGGGGGTTAAGTAATGTTTCCCACGAGGATGAGGTCTAGCAGAGAAGGTTGTTCTTCAGGGGACCTGCAAAACAGACACCGTAAGCTCGTCACTGAGAAGGGGGGGTTCCTCCTTGTGACCACCCTCCGGCGTGAGAATCAGACTAGATTGCTCTGAATATAAGTGTATATTAAGATATTGCTAGATAAGATTGAGATATCAGATGATGTCCTTACCATTCCAAGGTGTTGGAGTATTTATAGCCGAAGGTAGGTTTCCTAGAAGGTACAGCCGGCTGAATAGTATTCCTGTTCCACCAACAGTGGACTACGCACAGGCCATGCTGGTTGGTGGATAGGCTACGGCCAACAGTAAAGGTCGGCTGTACACTGTTCCTTTACTGCCGGCTACGCACTGTTCCACCAACTGTAGGCTGCGCACGTCCCATCGTAAGGGTTGGTGAGTAGGCAGCGGCTAATAGTGACAAACAGTACTAGAGGGTGCTCCTCCTCGTATTGTTGTCGGTGAGCTGTCACCCTGTGATTGGTTCATGGGCTGCTCTGGTCAAATTGTCTGTTCCGCCCATACCTTAGTAGGTATAGTACGAAAGACCTTCCAAAAGCATACGGACTGGCTCATTTAGGCGGGAGTATTCCCGCCTTGCTCATTCCTTCATGTGACTACTGAAGTAGCGAATGCCTTGTGCGTGTAGCCTTGCTGTTAGTGCGGGCAGCCTTCCCTGATGGCTTGTATCCGCAGCTGCGGGAACAGGCGGGGTACTTCACCATTGGGAGGCTTTCCCTGCGGGTACAGCTGGCGTACTGCGCATAAGGTTCTCTGAGCATGGTGGGTCCTGCTGGAGCAGTTGGTCATTGCGCAGACGTCCCTATTCAAGGTGAGTCTTGCGGGTCCAACTGGGCTCTGCTGGGACCTACCTCTTCAATAAATAATCACACGTTGATGTGTAAGCGTCAGGGTCGGATCAACGTCCTCTGAGGCCTAAAACTAACTAAAATTTTGAGGCTTTTTTTTTATTATTATTATGAGTGTAACGCTAGAGAGTATACAAGAATTACAGAATATGGATGATATGCCGTGATAATGGATATGAATCAATCATTCTTACCTTGTGGCTCATCATTGAGTTACTAATTCTAAAAGAACTATACTTTCAAAATCTCATAATGCATCTCTTAGTTAAGATGAAGACCCTATAAATCTGAAGGCCTAAATCCATTGTTTTATTTAGTTTACTACGAGACGGCCCTGGTAAGCGTTTTGTTAGTTTACATGTGTAAAGTTTTGTTACAATAATAATAATTCAAAGTCTTCAGAAGTTTTTTAAGCTTGTACATATGGTTTACCAACTCAATGCCAGGGTCACCCCCCCCCCCCCCCCCGAGAACTCGAGACCATGTGCGAGTAGAGGTGCACACAGAAACCGGTTTCTAACCGATTTTGTAACCGGTTAGTAACCGGTCCAGTCCTAACCGGTTACTAACCGATCCTAACCGCCGGTTAGTAACCGGTTTGTATTTTTTTATCTCAAAACCTGTTATAAACCGGTTAACCGGTGTTTTTAATTATTATTTTATGAAAAACCGGTTATTAACCGATTAACCGGCCGGTCTAACTGGTCAAAACAGTTTCTCAAACCGGTCAAAACCGGTTATTTTCTGCAAAAAAGACCTGTTAATGGTTAACCGATTTGTGCACGTCCATGTGCGAGTTATAAAAATGCGCCACAAAATTAAGCATATTAAATTTTCTTATCCTTAATTGGTTTAAACATAGTATTGGGGCATTGGGCTTTTATTTATGGTTTAATAAGTATTGAATAATGAACTAAGCCCAAGGGGTTAACAAAGTATTTAACGACTTAAGACAATTGGGCTAAAAATAGGTTAAAAATTTTAAGGCCTAAACTAATTTTTGGGTTTTAATCTAATTATGTATTTTTTTTTAAATTATACATAAAATACACATTAGAAAGTTTAAAAGTTATGGCCCCTGGAAAGTGGGTCATGTGCGGTTGCCCACGCCGCGCAAGGTTTTAGCCGGCCCCACTTACAGTCATAGTCGCTTTTAACACAGATAGAATAAGATTCCAGGGTTTAGAGAAATCATTAATGATAAATATTCAATGATTTAACTTTTGTTAAATGAAAAACATCATAAGATTGGAGAATGTAATAACTTAGAACAATCAATGCCACCAACAAACAGGCAAACAGCCATCACAAATAGCTGTAAAGCTAAATCTCAAACAATCATAAAATCATTTAAGCAATTGTTCTAGAAACTTATAAACAATAATACTTAAGCCATCCTTACCAGAGAGGGAAAAAATGTCAATTTTTTTATGTCACGTCAATGTCATACAGACACAGAGGTTTTTCTTAATTTCATACGTAGTGATTGAAAACCCTTGTAAGAATTAAATACTATGTAACCTAATAAAAAAAAGTAAAGGAAGAGTTATAATTGATTGGGTGACCAACCCCTTTCCTCCAAACGTCGTCTTGGCAACAACGCGCAAGGACAAAAATTGATGAAGGTGCCCCCTCCACAGTGGTGTGGGGACGTTTTTGGTATGCATTGAGTAAGCCTCATTACATATGCTAAAGTTGTCTCCGCATAACTTTTTTCTGAAAACAACACCACCTTAACACCACCTTAGTTTATCTCCCTAAATCTTTTGCTCACCTTTACTCAATCTAATCCCTCTTTTTATTTATATTATATATCCTCTATAAAACAACTCATCCAAGCATGCACTTGTATAAAGTACTCATGCAGGGTGAAAGTCGATTTTCTTGGATGTAAAAGGTACTCAAAAAAAGGTTTGGATCATATGAGAATGACAAGGCCAAAAATCTTCCTTGAACTTTACTTCTTCCTTTATTTGTATATCGTAATGCTAGATATGTTTAGATATATATAGAAAGTGTTTATTAAAAAATATCAGGATTTATAAAAAGTGAGAAAAGCAATCCGGGGTGATGATATGCGAGTCGGATGTCGGGTTGTGATGCCTAGACACAAAGTTGTACTAATGAGGGGTACGGGTTTATTCGAACCTTATTACAACAACGAGGTTTGAAGAGTCATTGTTATGGCTTGTGGGTGTGGTCGTGTGTGTAACATTGTTTATGCATGCTAAAAGATACATTTTAAGAACTAGTTTTTATCAGTGAATTACTATTTACGAATTATAATTAATTGAGACATGTTAACTATCGAATCTACATTAGGTATGCGATAAGTGAAGGCACTATTTCTAGAGTTCTAAATTGAAGGCGTAGTGATGATGATGATGATGATGATGATGTGGCTTTTGACTAGTAGCGGGGTGGAAAGCACAAAGATCGTTGTTACGAGTGTTATAATGTTCACTCATCCGATTGTGAGAAAAAGGGAAAAAGCCATCCCCAAGGGTAAACATGGCTCATTTATTAAACAAATTAAGCATGTTAACCTGAATACAATCATGTTAATTTGAATCACAGTCCGACAATCTTTTAATATTTGATTTATGGTCAACATATTTAATCACGCATATATATACAATGGTATTTGGATGTTTATGTTTATGTTGATATACTTTTGCTAAACATTTAACGTTTTGATTTATGGTCAGCATATTTAATCACACATATATACGATAGCATTTGGATGTTTATGTTTATTTTAATATACTTTTGCTAAGCATTTAACTATAGAAGTGACAGATAATTAGGTATCTCAATAATAAAATATATATAAATAATAAAGAACTCTCATGGGTAAAGTTAAAATCATCAATATTTTACACCAATAAAAAATACTAGATATCTTTAAAACTTTAATCATCAGATTAAATGTCACATTGTTTGTGGCTGTAGAATCACAAGCGAATCACAAGCATCTGTCACAGTCAATTTGGTTAGTATCTTTTATGGAGTTTTATGGCTTTTTGTTTTTTTTTCCCAATCAGTTCTGTGATTTTTTATGGTTTCTTATTTAGCTGATATTTTTAAATTTAATAATTAAATTATAATTTGTTACTAATGAAATAATAAAAACAAACTAACTGATGTTAAATACTTGGTTATTTTCAATTTTTGGTTCATGCAAGTAAAAATAACATTAAGTTTAGTTTTGTATAGTTACATAAACCTAGAACAACATAATTAAAATCCACAGTTACAAAATTAAAAAAAAAGGTAAAGTAAACATGTATACGTAACGATCTTAGTAAAAAAATTGTAGACAAATACATTCACGATTGATATGAAATTTACAGACAATTTTATATTTATTATAGACGTTATGGATTCATATCCTTCATTAATACAAACCATCTACACAAACTTGCATCATCATCTTTTTTATTCACAATAAAATACTTCAAAAGATTATGAAATCATCTTAATTAGTTTTTTGTTATAATTAGTTTACCAAACTATTAATTAAATATAACCAACCAATAATAACAATATTAAACAAGTTGAAATAGATGACGTGGAGGAAAGTGATGGAATTAATAATGTTTATTTTGGTCACTTCTCACGTGGTAGACCTCGTGTTACGACTAACTCTTTTAAATTATTATAAACATAAGTTTCAAAGCCATCAACAAGTTGTCTATCTTTTACATTCTTCATTTGCTTTTTTTTTTAAATGTAATTAGATCTGCTAATTATGATTTAACAATTCAAAGTCTAATTGATTTCCGATTTTTAAGGAATTTATTTTAGATTTTTAAAATAGGGTATCTTGTTTGGTTTATAATTTATCTATTAACACGTTTTAGATCATTTATTTTTAAATGAAATTTACTACTATGATTGCCGTTAGTATTGTAAACGAACCGGACATCCGTTCACTAAGAAATTCGTTTATGTTCGTTTATATAATAAATGAACTTGACATGGATAAAAAATTTTTTGGTTCGGTAAGCTAAACGGATGAACACGGACAGAGACTGCGTTCATTCAATAGTTTTTATGAACGTATGGTAATGTCCGGTAATAATTATACTTTTGAAATTATGCAATCGTTTATGTTCGTTTGTTCATTAGAGTCGTTTATGTATGTTTGTCCATTAATGTTCATTAGTGTATGTTAGTGTTCGTTTGTCCATTAGTGCTTGTGTGTTCGTTTGTCCACTAGGGTTCGTTAGGTCCGTTAGTGTTCGTTGTCCATTAGCGTCCATTACAATATTAACGAACGAACACGAACACACATTTTTGTTCGGTAAAGTGTTCGGGAACCGTCCGTTTATCCGACAAAAGCTTAACGAACTAACACGGACAAGATCTAGTCCGTGTTCGGTTCGTTCCGTTTACAACCCTAATTGCCGTAGATTAAGAAATAATCTTTGAAGCAAAAATGTTTCGCAAATCATATTTATGTTGGTAAAACATTTTTCTTAACAATTGTGAATACCACAAAACTCAATCAACCCACCAGTACCATGTTAATCAATTATAGTATAAAACGATTTGCGTTAGGTAATTGGTATGCCACACGGTAAAAGATAAAAAAAACAAGTGAAAATTATATTCAAACATGAAATTTCGACAAATGTTATCAAACGAGTGAGGGAATGGAAAAAGGGTATAAACAACTAACTTGTTTTGATATTAGGTAATAGGTTGTATTTTCGGATATGACGTGAAACTGATGAGAGAGTTAACAAACTCTTATATGGATCAGCTTGAGAGGGAAAACATGACAAAAATAACACAAACTTCAAAAGAGCATAACTTTGGCTGTAAGTGGAATTACAAGGTCCATAAACATTAAACGAAGTGGTCTTGTCGAGCCAGATCTTTTGGTAAACAGCCATAGGCGGTTTGACACAACTATCAGGATCACAGTCCATCATTTAAGACTTATGCCTCGTTTTGCCGAAAAAAGACTTTCTTTTCACGTTCCACAACAATAAGACTTTATTAAAAAATATAGCAAGTCGTTATCCAGCCAAAATATAACACCACCACACTGTTTACGCACTTTACAACATACAATCACCCCTACCACTCATTTAACCCTTACACGTTTTCAATGTCAAACCTACCAACTTCTTCGACCTTTCACAAATCCAAAGGAAGCTCAACACACTTATTTCTCCAATTATATTACAACAGTTCACTAGTTTCCCCTCTAATACCGCCGTGTACCTAGCATTTCAAATACACCATAACATCGTTAGACACTACGTAATCTAGGTCCTTACTATGTTTCCTTTTCTTTTTTTCTGTTTTTAATTTCGAAAGTTTTGCAATCCTGTCAAGTTTAAAAATTCAATACACACTATTTTTCTTCATAATTACTTTCTCTGTTATATTTTATCTCTTCCGGGATATATTGTAGGCAAATGTTGTATTTTTCATTTTTATTTAATTTGAAATACATTTTGGCAAATTTGTTTTTTCTTTAATAGGTATTCGATTGTAATTGTATATTTCTAAAGGACGTTTTGTTTTATGTAAGAACCTGGATCACACGTAGTGTAGAAATATTGGAGAAGATATTAGAAAAAAAACAATGAATCGTAAAAACGTGATTAAAAAATTACTATTCTTGAGGTGTAGTTGTCGATAACTTAAAATAATAAATTGTATGAGTGTTTTTGTATAAAGGTGGTTTAAAATTGTAAATATACTTTTAAACATAAACATATGTCAAAAGCCTAACAAGTTGCGTCACTATTCTTTTTTGTATTGCAAAACCAAGTCTTTTATAAACTACAATGATTGATCTTGAAGTCATAACATTAATGCGAACAACTCGCTAGACTCAACTAAGTAACTCCACGGTCTCAGACACGAGAAAACCAAAAGTGTTAAAAATTAAAAGCAAAATGAGTAAACACATGTTGGTTATCAAAATACGTTTTCTCATGTTTATATCTTTTGTATTTTACAACAATCAAAAATTTTATATAAAAATGTATATATACTATTTAAATGATATTTATTGACATTACATTATAATTAGTCATTGAACCTTAAAGAAGTGTTCAATTTTAGTAATATATATATTAATTAGTGTTTTTATGATGCATCAAAATGAAAGTGATGTTACATTCGTGCATTTTTTATGTATGTTATTACTCTTTTTCATGTCACCAGGCACTCATATATATGAATCATATAAGTGTCTTAATATGACTCGTATAGTGGATATTTGAATAGGCCGAATAATGTGTGAATAACCCAGAGCCAACAAAAATAGTGTCTTTGCTATTCAAAATTCCAAAAATAACCAATCATTACGCATGTCATTTTTTATGCTTTAATAACAATGACCACAATGTTCTTTTATTATAAAGTTTATAAAATATCGAAATACGTTTTTATTTAAGTCGTATGAAGTAAGGCATTGACCCGTCAGGCTTCAGTGATTCAAATGATCGTTAAAAAAAATACGTATGATTTCACTTGTGTGAACAAAACGGCCTAGACCAGATGTATATGGTGCAATCACATGAACATCTTAATATTGTTGTTTAAGGAGAGTGGAATGTGATTTGTTTGACAGGTATGGACATTTTGTTTCTTTTGATTTTGTCAAAGCTATGAGTATGGAGTGTTTTGAGTGTGACACTAAACATATGTCACGTCATAAATTATGGTTTATTCATTCAATTATACACAACAAACAACGGGCATATTTGCTATTTATTTATTGAAAAGTAAAAAGTGTTTAATTATTTATTTATTTGCTTAGTATGTAAAATAACTTTTACCGGCATAGGTTTCACTCTTGCCGTTGATCACTAACAAATCACAAATCGATAGATGAAAAAGAATTCAAATCAGAATAGTACCGTAGGAGCCTACATATTACCGGATGCTAAAAAAGTTTTGGTTTACAACAGTTATGTTATTGATATGTATGACCGGTAATCATTGATCATTGATGAATCCACGATGAAAGTATTTAAAAAATAAGAAAAATAAAAATGTTGTTCAACACAAAAATAAAAAATAATTTAAAGTTGGTTGCCACTTCATAAATAATATGTAGCAAACTAATAAATAGAAGAAGACATGTTCATTATTTAATTTACTTGATAAATGATATGCAATCGTATTCACAGCTTCAAACAAGAGTGACATTTTCCTAACAAATGAATCGACAAATTTTATAATTTAAGATAAATAATGCTAATAATTAATGTCATTTAAGTCTTTAAGTTGTTTATAGACCACATTTAAAAATAGCTCACGATATTCATGTGATTCATCTAAAATATTAACGAATCAATCTTGCACTCAGTTAAACTAAATTTATTAATATTGTAAATTATAAATGATATAACTCGTTTACATGACTAGTTACTATGTTAAACAAATAGTTATAATAAAATTATTATATATTTTTTAGTGGTCTTACGGGGACTTTAACAATGAACCCGAGATCTTTAGGTGTTTAATCACATGTACACATCGGAATTTGATTTTTGTTGTGTGCATATTTTAACTTTTTTTAATGCATATGTTTAATGGACTTGTAAACTCTTGACGTAATA
This sequence comes from Bidens hawaiensis, assembly GCF_021521415.1. Classification (NCBI taxonomy): domain Eukaryota; kingdom Viridiplantae; phylum Streptophyta; class Magnoliopsida; order Asterales; family Asteraceae; genus Bidens; species Bidens hawaiensis. The sequence continues at coordinate 93,697 of NW_027491617.1, read as the reverse complement.
TCGTTACATGAAAAATTATTACAATTGTGAATCAAACATTTGTAAATTCGGAAGCATCATTATAAGTGGTTTAGCACAAGTGGCGAAGGATATCAAGGGCCAGGGGTGGCCCCAGCCCCCCTGTTTTTCCGCGCATTAGTGTATATTATATTGTTTTTGGTCTGAAATTTTTATACGTAGTGTAATTTTACATGTTGTCGGCCAAAAGTTTGAGCTAGGCTCCCCGCGTTTATGATTTTTATAATATATTTTGAGTCCGGCCCCCGGACATTCGTGTCCAAGCTTCGCCACTGTTTAGCACACTCGTATATTTATCCATTTATTAATTCGAATCTTAACAACAAATTGATACATATGTATTATTATTATATCAATATAGTAAAACTTTTAGGCTTACATTTGATGCACAAGTTAAATGTTGATGTGGTACTAAAACAAATTACAATTATACACCGTTCTTATGCATTTTAAGCACTGCTTTAGACGTTGCCTCTCCGAAATGTAAGCTTTTGATAAGTCCTTGTAATAACTAATGTGGCGTTAATAATGTTTTGCCTAATCATTGTACTTTGTAGATCAAAATGCATTGCATGTGTATTATAATATAAAGTTTTAATGTACCATTGTGAATGTGTGTGTTAAAATTCATTACAACTATCTGTCAAAAGGGACAATTTCATAGAATAGTAACTAAGTTTCAAAAGTGTTCCAATTAGGTCATTCAACTTTAAAAAGTGTTTCAATTATTAATATAAAGTTTTGACGCAATATGGTAGCGTGTTTTGGCATAATGTATCTATAAATTTTGACGTACTATGGTATCGTATGAAAAGGTCTGCTACTGCCCATCAAAATACCGTTAAAAAAACCCTTTTCTATAAAATGTAAAAAAATGTATTATAAGCGGGAATCAAAATGTAATGTTTTGAGTTTTGGCCCATAGTTGCAAGTGCATTCGAAAAAAAATCACAGACCTCCATCTCTCCCCCCCCCCCCCTCTTTCTCCGCTTGAGGCCCAAAAACACCTCAACGTCTCTCACGTTCCCCCCCCCCCCCCCCCCAAATCAGCCCATCCTCAGAGCTTCACTTTCTCTTAGTTGTGATCGTTCATCGTCAATGATAAATCATCCTCTCCTGGTCCAAATCACCACCATCAAATCTTTACTAATAAGAATCCTTCATATTTATTTTTCAGAAAAAAAAAACTTACCATAACATTCCATTATTTTTATGTATAACATCATCTGCCATAATGCTTTTAATGTTTCATGTGGGCACTCTGAATGTCTGTATAATATACATATAGATATCTATATATTGCCATAATGTTTTTAATGCTTCATGTGGCCACTCTTATGTAACTTAATGCTTTGAAAAACTCATTTACCATTGTATTTCTATAAATATAAATATTTATATAGCTATCCTGATAAACGTGTTCCCTCTGGATTACAACTTATTTTTAATTTTTTTATGCGTATCTTCTCATTATTTTCTTCAGTACAATAGTTATATATTACAATATTATTATTATTATTATTATTAATAATAATAAATGTTATAAACAAAATAATGGTATCAAGATTCGTATATCCCATTTCTTTGGCTACTATATTTTTTTTAACTGAATTCAAATTTTATTATATTCTAAGTTTCTAACCTAAATTTTATAAATAAATAAATAATTGACAACTTTAATAATTCCCAAGAAACGTGCCAACTTATTCTTCAAAGGCATTTAAAAGCCGACCAACTTTGCATAAACACACCAAAAAACAAAAACCAAGATCTCTGAGTCCTAAGTCTCCTTCTTCTTCGGCAAACACACACTCTTCTAGTGTCTAAACTTAACTAACTAAGAATCGTGAATAGTGACAATAATAATAATGGGAAGAGCTCCATGCTGCTCGAAAGTCGGTTTACACCGAGGAGCTTGGTCTGATGAAGAAGATAAACTCCTAACTCAATACATTCAAACCCATGGTGAAGGCCAATGGCGATCCATGCCTTCGAAAGCCGGTATGTTAATTGTTTAAATTTGTATGAGACAGGGACGGAAACAGAGGAGGGTCAAGAGGGTCCAGTCATTAGACTTTTATTTTTTTATATGTATAAATGCTAGATGTTTAAAAAAAAAACATGAGTTGGACTACTTAGTTAAAGTCGAAACAAAATATAATATTGTGTTACCTTTTGACTATATTAATGTTTATTGTGTTGTAATGGATGCAGGATTGCTTAGATGCGGAAAGAGTTGTAGGTTAAGATGGATGAATTATCTTCGGCCTGGGATAAAGAGAGGAAACTTCACTGCGGAAGAGGATGACATCATCATCCGACTTCATGCTACCCACGGAAGTCGGTGGTCATTCATAGCCTCCGAACTTTCTGGTCGAACTGACAATGAGATTAAGAACTACTGGAACTCGCATCTTAAGCGGAAGCTAGTCCATGGTGACGGCAAGGACTCGTCCGAAAATAAAAAGCCTAAAAAGAAGAAAAGGACAAGGAAAACCGAACAAAAGTCAACGAAAGTTAAAGTCACGGAGAAAGAGAAAGAAAAAGAAAAAGAAGAAACTATCGTCCAACCCGCTTCATCACAATCCGAATCATTGAGCAGTGTATCATCGAGCTCTACAATTATTGATCAAGGAGATCAAGGTCATGATTTAGCTATAACGGACTTCTCTTGGCCGGATTGGTCGCCATTGTTGGATATGGATGGCGCATCGAGCATGGACGATCGCTTTGAACTTGACATGACATTGGACGGATTAGATATGTTGATGATGCAACATGATGATAGTGAGATGCTAGAGGAGCTGTATGATGAATGCTTGCTCTTGATCCAAGATGAAGATCCAAAATGAATAGTCTTGTCTTTTCTTTTCTTTTTTAGTGAAAGATGTACCAAAATAAAATAAATAAACTTCTTTCCACAATTTCCAACTTCTTATCTTTATCTAAGTAGTTATCAACTTATCATAAATGATTTCAGTGTACAAAGTTAAACAACTTATTTTTATGGGATAAAGTGTTTCCAAGAACAATTTTTAAGAGTGTCAAACTTTATTTTTAATACATTTTGGTTTGTATGTATAACGTCTATGAGGACACATGGTTCAGGCAGGCGGCGCACGCAACTTGCTTGGTATTCGGCCACCCTCGTTTTCCTATTAATAGTGTAAATGTAAGTTTCCGTGACCTTGTCTGAAAGTTTATATAAGTATTGAGACCCGTCACCCATGGATAGTTTTTGGCTACCCTTATGATTTATCAAGCTTCGTCATTGGGTTCAGCATAGAAGTTCGTGGAGATAAAGGATTAGCATTAACAATATATAGGGGAGAGTACACATTAGGTCGACTTTGCTTCTTGTGTTTTCCTACAATTGTGTCTATTTGTTGTTTTATGATGCGATGATAATTAATATTTTTATGCTTACTTGGCACTCTTTATTAGTGATAGCTTTTTAGTTACGTAGTCTTGAATCGATCATTAGCACAAATTCATTATATATTATGGGTACTATGCTTTATATGCAGGTTTTGCATAGAACCGATAGTCTCACTAAAAACGACATCTCTGTCTTTTAAACTAATGATGTTTAATTAATACTGTTTTCTGTTTTGATGTGAAAAAAAATGTATATCATATTTAAGTTGTAATAGATAACATATATAAAAAAACAGACAAAATTTGTCCCCAATGAATATGGTTTTGATTCAAATTTTATACACTAGTAATTTAAAATGTGTTTTTGTGTGCCCCTCTTAATATATGCCGACACTCAACCAAATGATTAGTTTGAATTAAATACTTACGTGCTTTATTTGAGTTTAAAACTAATACGCAAAAAGTCCATTATGTTTCCTTTTTTGGTTATGACTAGACGTCATATGCACTAAATTAATATTTAATGAAATTACATGTTTTTTTCATTTTTTGTTCTAAGGGATGGTTTTTATTGTAAAATAATTTGACAATTATTGTTAAAGATTTAGACTTTTCCAATGGGTATTTGAAGAGGATAGTAAATGTTCATCAACTTGTAGATTGGCGCTACATGTATTCAATTTGAATCTTTATGACTTTATAGATGTTTGAACTCTACACCTCTAGCGACGACAACTTTTAGGGTTTTAGCGACAACATGCCGTCGTTATAATGATTTAGTATCTATTCCCACCTACAACTTGTCGTCGCTATATTATTTGTGACCAAAGCTTAGTACGTGTAGGTATGTACATAAAATTAAACAACCTGTAAAAAATTACACCAAAATATTTAGGTAATACAAATTAAACGAAAGTATCATCAGTTAATAGAAATTAAACAAAAATAGCTGATTATCTTCACTATCACCGGTTTGTCCATGTCTTTCAACTTTTTTCCATTTCTTGTTGCATATATTCGATTCTTGTAACTTCTTTGACACTTTACATTAAATCCGAGCTTAACTCCTCATTGATCCATGTTTTCTAACCTTTCAAGATTACATGTTGCAACCCGTCAGGGATCCTATTTAGATTCGTATGGGGGTCTTCATTTTCACCATCTTTCCCGTGTCCATATGTGATATATGATGTCATTTTAATTTATAATAAACATAAATAATAAATTTTAACAAAAATATATAACAAGCATACATTCAATTAAAATCATAAGTACAATAACATGTGTCTACAACGTCATTATCGTGGTCGTGATAGTAATTAAACGCCTTCATCATCTTAGTGATATAAGTCTTCCTCATATTAATGATACACGTCTTCATATTCTTCATAATTATCAATGAAACGTTCATCATCCAAAATCGGATGATTGAGTGTCGAAACCAAGTTATAATCGGATGACTGAGTGTCGAGACCAAGTTAAAATCAGATGATTGATTGAGTGTCATGGTGAACATCTTTAATAACACTCGTACTTGGATGATCCCAAAGTTTTCAATGGTGAACGTCTTCCACAATCCTTAGACTACCGGTGGTTTGAGAATGATCATATGGAGATAGAATACTTGTTTAGTTTATGCAGCTAAAATATACTACGATATACGAATGGTCATACATATATACCATGCACTATACCTTCATACCATTCATGATAAACTTCGATAACAATGATATTTTTTTTCTTAATTAATCTATTACTCGACTAGTTGAACCATTTACAACGAAATAGTACAACCGAATAACCATCTATATAGTTCAAGTATATGATCTCTTATATTTTGTTGGCCCAGACGGATCAAACAATCATATCAAACGAACTTATCTAACAAACGAACACCAAATATTGGGGTGACAACCCTCGACTCTTTTCATATAATCAAACGAACTTAACAAACGAACTTCACGAACTTATCAAACGTACATGGAGAAGAGACTCCTTGAACGAACAACTAAGTAACGCCGGGTACTCCGTACCCGGCCCCCATTGGCTAAAGGTAGCCCGAGCCGGTCACTAGTCCTGACGGACGGAGCCCCTAGCGGTCCACCTATTGAGGGATTCACCGGATAAAACCCGACCCCCACGCCCGCCAAATGACATGACAACGAGGAGCCGGTAAAACCGGGTGAGATCAGGAAAGCCAGGGTCATCCCTCATTTTTCTCATATAAATTGGTGACAGTGATGTTAATCTCAGTTTTTTTTATCATTAGTTAATATATTTAAAATTTGAGAAAATTCTCAAAATAGCCCTTTAATAGTGAGAAATTTCAAATATGTCATATCAAAATCATTTTTCCAGATTCGTCACTTGTCTTACTTATCGCCAACGATGTGTCAGGTAGTCCCGCCGACGAGTTAGCTAACACATAGTCAACGACGTGTTAAACCTCCAAACACGTGGTCAAAGATATGTTAAGTGTTAATTTATGGTTGACGATGCGTTAAGTATTAGCATTTAACCATAAATTAATACTTAACACATCGTCAACCATAAATTAACACTTAACGCATCGTCAACCATGTGTATTCCACCCCCACGTGTCGTTATCTGATTGGTTTACTAACTCATCGACATTATTTCCTAACACATCGTCGAACGATAAGATACGTAAGGGACAAAACTGAAAACTTTAATTAGAAGAGACAATTTGGAATCTATATCTATAAAGGGGTTATTTTACGAAATTTCCTTTAATATTTTACACTTTTTAACATATACAAATAATAAAATCATACAAATGTATATGTTTTTGCATAACAAAATCAAACTAATTTTGCATTTTTTAAAGTATTTAATCGTGTATTGTAGGTTATGTGTAGATATTAGATAATACAAGTTAATTATGATAGAGATAGAAACGTGTGTACAAATATAAATAATATTATCTTTTTGTTACGTGTTGAAAATTCTTTTAATTTTTGTTCTCCATATTAATCGATTGTTAGGTCTTGCAATTGACTGATTGCTGGCTATTTGTTTGATGTCTATTTAATTTATTAGAGACTAAATCTGGAAAGAAAATACTTAATAACAATTTATAACTTTTGGACAAGGACAATTCGTCAGTCATAAATTATACTTATATAATTTTGTATAAGTAATGGCCAATAGAAGGTTGTCAACGTGAAAATGCAAGTATTTATTTATTAAATAAGACCCCACGTCATTCACACCCTTGATTCACACTTTTTTATATTGCAATGCAACCACCTAAAATAAATTTAAAAAACAAAATGTGATTAATTTACACCTTCAATTCATAATTATGTAAAATCATGATTAACGAAAATAAGATTTACGTGTAAACTTTATATAATAAAATTAAATTTTTACAATTTAGGGTTAACTATCTAGGATATATAATATATTGTACGATTATATATTGTTATTTATAAAAACCTAATCATATACTTAACAGGTAAACGGATATATTACTTGTTTAGACACGGAAATTTACAGGTTAATTCGTGTCTATATGTATAGTACACGAAACATGTTAAAGTCATACCTGGTACATCTTAAAGTCGTGTAGGTTCGTATCATTTATTCATGTCTAATTTATCAACCCTATATATAGGCCTTTTATGTTAAATTATAAAGTATCTTAAAGTTCACCATATAAAAGCAAATTAATGTGTAGAAAAGTAGAGTGTAAAACATATAACTTATACACATTCTTATATTTGCATGTTAATTATTTGAATCTCTCTTAAGTAAGAAGGTAAGATATTTCATTTAAAAAAATACAAATATTTTAAAAGACTTTTGGTTCTTGTAATTGCGTGGTAAGTTATGGTACCAAGTAGCTCTAAGTGGTATTTGTTTAATTAATTAAAAATTAAGATTAAGTTTAAAACATACAACTAGGGCAGCTGATATATCTTAAATTAGAATCAATCATAAAAAGACAAAGAAGAATACATGTTTGAACAATATTATCAAATTAATAATATTGAAATCTCCATCGAGTGTCACATGTACATCTTTTGTGGGATTGCTTGTGCATACACACCCCACGTATTATCGTGTCTTATTTTTTTAAATCATGTTATGTTAACTTGTAAACACAAGTTCCTATTTGTTTATTATATCATTCTAAAGAATTATACTAAGGTGATGTTATTGGAAGATGCTCGTATTAGTTTGAAACAAAAAGTGTTAATTGAAGTGGTTTGCTTATAACTTGGTGGACTCTTTGGAGTTTCAGAAATAAGATTGTTTTTAGCCGAACAAGGTTAAAAATGGAGAGATTTTTGAGAATATTATTCATTATAATTTTTATGGTACACTAGTAGAAATCGTAAAGTTAGATTTGCATGGGATGAGTGGATTAGAAACTCGCTTCATTTTTTTTTTGGCTATGTCTAGTTTGTTTAAAGCCTGACTATTTTATCCCATCGCAATTTTCTTTAAAAAAGAACGAATTATACTAATGCAATTTACGGACTATTAGTTTGAAACAAAAAGTGTTAATTGAAGTGGTTTGCTTATAACTTGGTGGACTCTTTGGAGTTTCAGAAATAAGATTGTTTTTAGCCGAACAAGGTTAAAAATGGAGAGATTTTTGAGAATATTATTCATTATAATTTTTTATGGTACACTAGTAGAAATCGTAAAGTTAGATTTGCATGGGATGAGTGGATTAGAAACTCGCTTCATTTTTTTTGGCTATGTCTAGTTTGTTTAAAGCCTGACTATTTTATCCCATCACAATTTTCTTTAAAAAAGAACGAATTATACTAATGCAATTTACGGACTAAGGCCAGGGTGGACATAATGTTGTCCGGAAGGAGAATCATAAGCTGAGGTGGCAATCCATATTGCTCGAGAGGTGGCAATAGGGAGTCAAAACGAGAAGCCATGCGGGTTTGAAGAAATAATTGTGAAGACTGGGATATGAAATCAGGAGGGACATGCTCATGCAAGTTACTAGAGGCGGGATTGACCTTCCTGGCGAGGTTGCAGGAAGGCGACAATACTGCCTAGTAGTTTTCGTTTAACGATTTAAGTATAAATTTTACTTAATCCGTGAACGTAGGTCACCTTGAGTGAACTCCATTAATTTGTCGTGCTTTTTATTTTCTTATTCCATGAGTGAGACACGTTTGTGTTTTACGTGTTGTTTCACTTCTACATCGCAACGTTTGGGTTTTATGTAGCGTCTGCGGCTTGATTTTTGGATGCTCAGGTTAACAAATGTGAGTTGAAAACGAAAGTAGTTAATGATAGGTCAAATGATTGAAGCAAACACGGAAATCATATTAGTATAGTCGTTATCATTTCTATTTCTAGAAGCACTTATTTAGTCATATATAGTTTGGTAAATGTGTACTCATTCTTTCATAAAACTTAATATTATAAAACAATTAAAACATAAACTAGAGCTAGTGAATTGTAACATGACCCATTCTCATAAAGGTTTTACTACATCTTTATTACAAGTTTTTTATGCTAGATGGAAGTTAACATTGTGTTTACAATAACTCAATAAATTGTAAGTATATCTAACTGTTCACTATGAGAATTTTTAATAAGATAACTAAAAAATTTATCAATGTCATGTTATAGAACAAAAAATATTCTAGAGTAATTAATTAACGTGTGAATTTGTAGCTTTAGACCTCCTGTAGTTGGGCGCTTTAGAGGAGGAAAAAGCCTCATAGAGCATGTACACCGCCCCTGGGGCGCTATGGGGGCGTTTTGGGGGCTAAAATGGCTTGGACGCTTTGTACATAGCGCTCCAAACTCAGTTTTCTTTTACAAAAATAAAAGTCTCCAATAGAGTGGTGGTGAAGGGGCGCTATCACCCTTTACCACTGCACACGGGTCTAAAAGGGTATTCATATTATTTTTTTGTTTTCTAGAAAACAAAATTTCAACTTTTGAGATATTCATAAAAAACTAAGTTTTAAAATTACTTTAAAACTTTAGATATACACATTTATTAAAATTAACATGTGCTCTTCCACTGATTTCCCACAATCTATTCTATAAGAGGAAATAAAATTTCAAAATAGTCATTATTATAGATTGTGTAAAACTTAAGAAACATGTTTGGACTATTCACACTTCTAGTCATGTGATGATGTGACTCCTTTGTCGCATACATACTTTTGTTCATGTAGCAAACTTAATAACCTTTTAAATTACGTACGTGTTACCCGGCGTGTTGCACTGTTATTTGCTTAGGCTTGTACTATTAAAAGTAGCTTCAACGATAGATTATAGGCCAACATTTTTCATGTATGTTTACAAAAGATGGTTATATTGTTTTTTAGTTAAGCATAGAGTTATTCACTTACACATGCGTATGCAGCTAAGTTAAACAATCAATAAATAAGTTTATGTAAACATTATGTAAACATATATAAAGAGAAATTAGCATTTTCAGTACTCTTAAAACCTTAGATAAGAGAAATCAAGGGTTACGATCCTAGCTCTCTGAATGTAATTAATTTGAAGTTGCCTCTTAACCATGTCAATATATATTTATTAGCCTAACTTATTAACTCAACTTATATTAACACATACAGTTTAGCCTTTTAGTTAAATTCTGTGACCAATAAAGTTTCCCATAACAAAAGTAATATATTCAGGTGATGGTTTCACTAAAAGTCACTCATTTTTGCTTCACAATATTCATGGATTATCATAATTTCTATAATATTTAAACATGTAAAAACATGGGGAAGTCAAAATAGTAAAGTTAAAGGGAACCACACAAATAAACCAAAAGAAAGTTCTCTGACTGAGCATATAGATGATAACACATGACAAGGACTAAAACTGTTAACATATACATTTACATGGGCTAAGTATACATATACAAAACTTCTACTATAGCATTAAGTTTTCTTTTAATATATCGTATAATGCTCATTTTGTTATGAATGTCACACCCCAATCTATGGCGGAACATGTCGGGGCGCGACGTTGATTGTATCATAGCTTAGAAGACACTAAGTAAAATACACGTGTCAATATCTAAATTCATTCATATATCAAAGTTCAAAAGCACAAACATTGTATCAAAAGAAATACCACTACAATTAAATATTCAAACATAAATAACTTAAAATAAATGTTTTCTTCAATCATCTAAACAACCTAAGGTATCATCTAACTTTCATACTTGATTCATCCAATAAAGCTACCTGCGTCATGCGTGAAAATATATATTTTTGTCAACATAAAGTTGAGCAAGTAAACCACAGTTTTTGAGTATATATAATAATAAAAGGACAATTCCATGCAATAATCGTATATTACTACAATTAGTAAATAATAAATAAAAGTTGTATTTTCAACCGAATCGCATTGATAACGGTTTACTTCAACGGCGTATGATCATACTAATGAGGATGAGGATGAGGTACCAGCCAACATAAAATAAACACATAGTCACATTCGCACATAACAACTAATCGAGCAATTACAATTATGCATATAACGGAATTGTAGTGAAAACAATAAGTTGGTTTTGAACGTATAACGCCCCCAAAATTGTAAAACGGTAAAAAAAAGGGGGATGTGAATTTACTTACCTTATAGAGTAGGATAAAAGAGGACGAGATAATAAACGAAAGATCTAGGATGAAAACGGTCAAGCTTCCCGAGATTTGCCGACAATTAATCCTAGTTGTGTAACATCCTAAAATTTTAATGATGAATAAAGGAAGTTATGTTTAGTGATTTCGCGTAATTAATTAATATCGGGTAAGGAGCGGGTCTTGGACTTGGATTAATTGAGATGGGTTAAATGAGAATGGGATTTCAGGGATATAAATACCCCCAAAATCCTAAAATATCTTCATTTTTACCATACTCTCTAACACTTCCAAAACACACAAACCACACACCTCAACCGCCGGCGGCCGGAAGAGAGAGGCGAGATCCGAGAGTGTGAGAGAGAGAGACTAGTTGTGATTAAGCAAACAAACAAGACCCAAACAAGCTCAAAAAGGTATGATTCTTGATCTTTGAAGTTTAAAGATCCGAGCTTTTAGTGTATAAACGACCGAAAATGGTCGGGAAGCGTAGTGGGTGATGTTGAACCGTAACAAGGGTGTTAAAATCGCTCGAAATGTTGGACAGAAACCGAAACTGCGGCTATCTGGGCAACTTCGCCTTCATCTGGGCAACTTCGCCTTCAAAGCGATGAACTTCGCCTGCAAGCCAAGTTCGCCTGATGAACTTCGCCTGCAAGCTAAGTTCGCCTGATGGCAACTTCGCCTAAAGCTAAGTTCGCCTGATGGCAACTTCGCCTAAAGCTAAGTTCGCCTGATGACAACTTCGCCTAGAGCTAAGTTCGCCTGAGGCTTAACTTCGCCTAAAGCCAAGTTCGCCTGATGACAACTTCGCCTAGAGCTAAGTTCGCCTGAGGCTTAACTTCGCCTAAAGCCAAGTTCGCCTGATGACAACTTCGCCTAGAGCTAAGTTCGCCTGAGGCTTAACTTCGCCTAAAGCCAAGTTCGCCTGATGACAACTTCGCCTAGAGCTAAGTTCGCCTGAGGCTTAACTTCGCCTAAAGCTAAGTTCACCTAAGGTTTAACTTCGCCTAAAGCCAAGTTCGATTAGAAAATAAATTAAAAACCTAATGAAAAATGTGTTAAGACAGTTAATGGAAATAAAATTTTTCCAAGCTGACCTGGCAGCTCGACCCCAGCCAGGGGCTCTGCCCCTTGGACCCTGCTAGGGGCTGCCGCCCCTAGACCCCGCTGCCAGGGGCGCTGCCCCCGGACCCCCGTTCGTTGTGGGTCATATAAAGATAGAAATACATTATGAGAAGTGATAGTTGATTGATACGTATACTTGTTATACAGTCAGCCGTGCACAACTGAAGAAAGGGATTACGATTAACGGTGAACGTAACCGTGTTCAGGTGAGTTTCTAGCCCCATTTATGTGTTATGTTTTCGGGCTGTGTGCATACTCGATATGTTTGTTAATACGCTTATCCTAAGAGATAAGTGTATGCCTTATGTGAATGATATGATATGTAGGAATGATTGCTTGATGGTACGTGAACGATCTTCGGATATTGCACGTACTGTCAGGTTGTAACGCTATGTGTAAGGTAAGTATGATATGTATGCTTATGTGTATGAACGTGATAAAGTTAATAAAAGAAGGAAATGACGGTTGCATGGTTGTATGGTTACGAAAAGGGTACCGAGCCCTAATAATACTCGAGGTATGATGTATGGTTGTATGGTAACGAAGAGGGAATCGAACCCTACTAATATTCGAGAACTAGGGAACCGAACCCTACTAATATTCGAGGAAAGAGGGAAACCGAGCCCTAATAATACTCGAGGAAAGAGGGAAACCGAGCCCTAATAATACTCGTGGAAAGAGGGAAACCGAGCCCTAATAATACTCGAGGAAAGAGGGTACCGAGCCCTAATAATACTCGATGAAGGAGGGTACCGAGCCCTAATAATACTCGAGGAAGGAGGGTACCGAGCCCTAATAATACTCGAGGAATGTAGGGCGTAATGCTCTTTATAACGTAAGATATGAAGGTAAGTTAATACAAAAGAAAGAATGAAAGTATGAAAGAATGAAAGTATGATAGTATGAAAGAATAAAAGTATGAAAGTATGAATGAAAGAATATAAGTTTATGTGTATTGTATAGTGTATGATTAACTAGAACTCACTCAGCGTAGCTGACTTTTAGTATGCACGCAGGTGAGTAGGATGAGGCAGCTCGCTTGAGGAGACACGTGGCATTGAATAAGAGCCTGGCATCTGAAGACTTATGATGTTTTAATTTTAATGCTTTAATGTTGAAAGACAAAGGATGTTTTGAGACAAGTTATGAATTATGTAATGTTTTATGAAAGTTTTATATTCCGCGTAAATGTTTTAATTAACTCTGATATTTAGAACTGTGTTTATGAGTAAATCCAACACGAAAGTAGGGCTACCAGTAACGGGGCCTTACAAGTTGTTAACGATAAAGTGAGTTAAATAGGGTCATAACGAAAAGTTAAGATTTATGTCGGGTTTCGATGTGGTTAAAAATATTGAAAGTCACATTATCGTTAAATATAAAGGATATTAGTATATTTATAAATGTTATTATTATTATTATTATTTGTTTTTGTTTGCTTCCTTTATAAAAATAGGTATTTTATAAAGTGATATAGAAGTTGTAAAAAGCTAAGATGAAAACGAGTCTTTATAGTGAACAAAAGTTTATTAAGCGAGTTGTCATCACACATATATTCATACATATATATATATATATATAAAGGCTTTTATGGAGAAAAATTAAGGTTCAAAGATGGGGAAAACAACAACACTAGAGGCTCGTTTAACCAATCTTCGTTTATTAATGTTATACGCATATATTATTAATGTAAAAAACAATTGTTTAAAGGTGTTAAAAAAATAAAAAATCAAAACCGCGTCTAGGGCGGCTCGAACCCGCGCCTGGCCGGTTTTAGTGTTTTAAACCAACATGCACCAGCCATTGGGCTGGTGCTACACCTTGTGAAAGGAACGATAACAATAGTGTAAATACAGACAAGCCAAAGAAAACCCCCAAAATCAAGTATGAACCCTAAAGTTTGGTTCGTTTAATTCGTTTATACTTGATACAAACTGAGTTAGGGCTTTTGTTTGTTGATTAAAAACGACCATAGAGCAATGTTTATGGGGGTTTTCTTTGGCTTGTCTGTATTGAACGCATAACGCCCCCCAAAATTGTAAACCGGTAAAAAAAAAGGGGGATGTGAATTTACTTACCTTATAGAGTAGGATAAACGAGGACGAGATAATAAACGAAAGAGCTAGGATGAAAACGGTCAAGCTTCACGAGATTTGCCGACAGTTAATCCTAGTTGTTAACGATAAAATGAGTTAAATAGGGTCATAACGAAAAGTTAAGATTTATGCCGGGTTTCGATGTGGTTAAAAATATTGAAAGTCACATTATCGTTAAATATAAAAGATATTAGTATATTTATAAATGTTATTATTATTATTTTTTTTTGTTTTTGTTTGCTTCCTTTATAAAAATAGGTATTTTATAAAGTGATATAGAAGTTGTAAAAAGCTAAGACGAAAACAAGTCTTTATAGTGAACAAAAATTTATTAAGCGAGTTGTCATCACACATATATTCATACGTATATACATATATATATATATATATATATATAAAGGCTTTTATGGAGAAAAATTAAGGTTCAAATACGAGGAAAACAACAAGACTAGAGGCTCGGTTTAACCAATCTTCGTTTATTAATGTTATACGCATATATTAATGTAAAAAACAATTGTTTAAAGTTGTTAAAAAAATAAAAATCAAAACCGCGTCCAGGGCGGCTCGAACCCGCGCCTGGACGGTTTTAGTGTTTTAAACCAACATGCACCAGCCATTGGGCTGGTGCTACACCTTGCGAAAGGAACGATAACAATAGTGTAAATACAGACAGGCCAAAGAAAACCCCCAAAATCAAGTATGAACCCTAAAGTTGGGTTCGTTTAATTCGTTTATACTTGATACAAACCGAGTTAGGGCTTTTGTTTGTTGATTAAAAACGACCATAGAGCAATGTTTAATTAACGTGATTGATGATGTAAAGAGTGGGAACGGCGAACTAGGGTTTGCGGATTAGGTTAGATTGCGAAATCAATTGTAACAATAGTTTAAGGGTTATTTGACTTAGGGGTTTAGGTCGTGATGTAGTAAGGATGGTGTGGACGAGTTTAATTGCAAAAAGATCGAGTTTATATAGGGTTTTAGGACCCTTTTAGGCCGCGGTTCGTAATTAACAACATAGCTGTCAATTCGTTAATGTTTACCATGAATAGAGTGTCGGTGTGACGCGTATAAGGTAGGCTAATGATATGGTAACACCAATTACGCGATTTTGTCCGTATACTATGGTCCAAGATAGGGGGGGTGTTGCGTCGGCAGTGGGAGAGGAAAAAGAAGGAAGAAGGCATATTGATTAATATTTTCAATCAGGTCCTTGATCTATGGTTGATGGTTCAAAAGTGGGTATTTTGTTAGTTTAGGGTCTATTTTGCAAGATGTTCAAAGTTATAATCAATAAAACAAAAAAATAAATAAATAAAATATTAAACAAATACTTTCTTCATTGATAAAATACCCGAACCCGAACCCGGGTCGGGTAATGATTAAAAACCAAAAGGAAACAAAAAACCCAAAATATTACAATGAAGAGCGATCATTAAAAGATATAGTAAAATCCACTCCCGTATCATTCACTTACTAATTATAAAACTAGTGTATCACTAGTTGGTACTCAATAGTTACTACCCATAACACTTGTATTAGCAAACTAGTGTTTAAATTAACATGAATACCTTAGACATAACTGTTAGGATTTGTCACACCCCCATCTTAGGCCCAGGAGTGTGACCAATAGTTGGTACCACATTTGTAAATTAATCAGAGTTACGGGTTATTAGCGAAGACTTTATAAAACATGTGGATTTAAAGTTATAAATATTTACATTACAAAATATGGAACAAAAGTTCCATTTACGTTTACTTGTTTATAAGTTTTACAAAACCACCATTTAATTTATAAAAAATATTCGAGCCATCGGATTCTTAAGCCCTTCGCCTTCACAAGCCCTATTCTTGATTACCTGCAAAATATTAAAAATACGTCAGCAACGAATGCTGGTGAATATGCTGACGCTAAAAATATTTTCTTTACTCAATCACCCCTCGAGACCACGTAAGTCTCGGCCCATCTTGGCTTAGGAATAATTAAGTTAAAACAATATCATTATAAACTCGAGTCTCTACACTAGGTCACTTCAGCAAAACACCGCAGCGTTTCGACATACTTTGGTACCATATATATACACATGGTCAGTCTCACTCGAACATACTTAGGTCCGACCCATCGTGGCCGGAGGTTGTGACCAAGCGTGGTGCGATGTGCCCACCACATTTTACCACATATGTAAGGATCTAGACAAACCTATACTACAGCCTGAGGGCTAGGCTTTTACTCTTATTTATAATGTTTTTAGAGACACTTAGTCTCATGTAAAACTTTTCACATAACATGTTTGACTCGTTTGAAAACAAGTTTGTAAAAGTTGGGCGTATTCACCTTTTCAGTTGGGATCGGCTTCAAACACAGTCCGTGGGTCTTTCCCTTGCTATCTCGCACCTATAGTACGAGTATAACTTTTTGTTAGTCGGATATAAAATCCGGCTTAAGACCTTTAGTCTTATTTTATAATCTTTACCTCGATGAACCTTTAATTCAAAATCTCTTTTACTTTAAAACCTTTAGTTAAAAAAGTAATATTATAAACCTTTAGTTTATTTATAAAACCCTACGTTTCTTCTTCTTTAAGAAACATATTCTTTTCTTTATTATTAAAAATACTCATTATTACTTAAATAACATTTATAACAAAGGATAATTATGCACACACATATATATATACATATATATATTTATATTTCTTTTCTTTGTTATATATTTTATTTATCGAGGTATCGAGTATAATATCGACTTAAGGTTTAAGCCTTTATAATATTTTATTATTATTATTTTATTCGGGCATTATGCCTAACTTTGTCGGCTTATAATATTCTAGAAAGTCGAGCAGCACTTCGACGCCATTTATCTCGTTTCAACTCATGTTTGATCAACACTTCACTTGGGCACGCAAATCAAGACACCAATACTTCACGTCACGCACTTCAAGAAGATCGTTGGGATGTCGGTATTACAACACTTTCCTCTTTGGTACGTCGTCGGGATATGGCACGATTATCTAGGTATGGCACGTAAAACGAGGGATTGAGAACACGTTTATCGAGGTGCATCGAGGGCACGTTTATCGAGGTTTAGAGAGAGGTTAGAGAGATGAGAGAGAGCAGGTTTTGGTGTGTGGGAAATGAAATCCCGAATCTGCTATTTATAGACAAATTTCGGAAGCCCATCGCGATACGCGATGTGTTCCTTAGCTAGCTCGTCGCGTATCACGACGTAGCTTGCTGAGTCACAATGTAGGCCTGCCACGTGTCGCAACGTGGCAGGCGTTGCGCCACGTGTTGACACGTGGCGAGACGAGTCCGGCGTGCTGCCACGTGGCGGGCGTTGTGCCACGTGTGAACACGTGTTACGCCACGTGCCTCTGTTGTCAGACAACCCATCACGATACGCGATGGGTTTCCCTTCTGATCCATCGCGTATCGCGATGGGTCAGGAAAACATAATTTACATTTTAACCCTTGCGGTTTGGATTTTGACAAAATTGGTCCTTTTATTTTGAAATCTTGACATTTTTGGCTAGAAATTTCCGTGATGTTACAGGATTAAACACACACCCGAACCAAACACAACTATGAAAGCAATAAACGTACACGAGGATTTAACGTGGTTCGGTGTAAACTGACCTACGTCCACGGGTGTCAAATAGATATTATTTATTGAGTGACAAAGGATTACAAGTACATAACATCAAATATATAAGATTAATCTAGGGTTTGCATTTTATTCAACAAGAAATCCAAATCGGGCCGGGATTCGGTTTGGCCACCCTACACCCGTTTGCCCTTTAAACTTTAAATAATAAGCCAGGCTTAAACAAAAGGCCTACGAACCCAACAATCTCCCACTAGGAGGCCTTGAGTACTCTCGCCTGTGCTACTCATCGTACTTCTGTAATTTAAACATCTTCTAGTTGCCATTGCATTCTCATCAACTAACCTGAAGGCCAGTTGATGCTCCCTGGTGCTCCAACAATTCAGTCATGGCTAAAACTGCCCCTGACCTGTTCTCTGTCCATACCGACTCCCACTATAACAAACTGCTGAATCCTGAGATATACCTCAAGAACAAACACTCTCCATAATCGATTATGTTACATTTTTATTATGTTACATTTTCGATTATTTTATATTTTCGATTATATTACATTTTCGATTATGTTACATAATCTATTATGTTACATTATCGATTATGTTTCATTTTTGATTATGTAACATTTTCGATTATGTTACATTTTCGATTGTGTTACATAATCGATTGTGTTACATTTTTGATTGTGTTACATTTTCGATTGTGTCACATAATCGATTATGTTACATTTTCGATTGTGTTATATAATCGATTATGTTATATAATAGATTATGTTACATTTTCGATTATGT
Source organism: Bidens hawaiensis (assembly GCF_021521415.1). Taxonomy (NCBI): domain Eukaryota; kingdom Viridiplantae; phylum Streptophyta; class Magnoliopsida; order Asterales; family Asteraceae; genus Bidens; species Bidens hawaiensis. The sequence goes on along the minus strand of NW_027491617.1, from coordinate 75,078 downwards.
AACATTTTCGATTATGATACATAATCGATTATGTTTCATATTCGATTATGTTACATAGCCGATTATGTAACATAATCGAAAATGTAACATAATCAATAATGTAACATAATCGAAAATGTAACATAATCGATTATGTAATATAATCGAAAATGTAACATAATAAAAAATATAACATAATTGATTATATAACATAATCGAAAATGTAACATAATCGATTATGTAACATAATCGAAAATGTATCATAATCGATTATGTTACATTTTCGATAGTGTTACATAATCGATTATGAACCGATCGTGTTACATAATCGATTATGTTACATTATCGATTATGTTACATTTTCAATTATGTTAAATAATCGATTATGTTAAATAATCGATTATGTTATCGATTATGTTACATTTTTGATTATATAACATTTTTGATTATGTTACATTTTTGATTGTGTTACATAATCGATTGTGTTACATAACCGATTATGTTACATAGTCGATTCTGTAATATTTTCGATTATGTTGCATTTTTTATTATGTTACATTTTCGATTATGTTATATAATCGATTATGTTACATTTTTGATAGTGTTACAAAATTGATTATGTTACATTTTCGATCGTGTTACATAATCGATTATGTTACATAATCAATAATGTTACATTTTCAATTATGTTACATAACTGATTATGTTACATTTTCGATTATGTTTCATTTTCGATTGTGTTACATAATTGATTATGTTGCATTTTCGATTGGGTTACATAATTGAATATGTTACATAATCAACTATGTTACATTATCGATTGTGTTACATAATCGATGGAGTTACATAATCGATTATGTTACATAATCGATTACGATACATAATCGATTATGTTACATTTTCAATTACGTTACATAATCGATTATGATACGTAATCGATTATGTTACATTTTCGATTATGTTGCATGATACGTAATCGATTATATTACATTTTCGATTATGTTGCATAATCAATTATGATGCCCTGACGCCACCAAGCGGCCGTTCGAAATTTAGCCAGTATTGCCAAAGGGGTATGTTCACTAATCCGGAGAAAAATCTGAGTATGTGTCGAAACGCTAAATCGGATCAGAAATTCGGTCTTGGTGACCTCCATACATAGTTTTTTGACCCTGCGAAAGAATCAGATCAATAACTATGCCCTAACGCCACCCCGCGGCGCGCTCGAAATTTTGCAAGTATTGCCAAAGGGTATGTTCACTGATCCGGAGAAAAAACTGAGTATGGGTCGAACCGCTAAATCGGATCAGAATTTCGGTCTTGGTGACCTCCATACAGTATTTTCGAGACCCTACGAAAGAATCGGATCAATAACTATGCCCTGACGCCACCCCGCGGCCCGTTCGACATTTTGCCAGTATTGCCAAAGGGGTATGTTCACTGATCCGGAGAAAAAACTGAGTATGGGTCGAACCGCTGAATCGGATCAGAAATTCGTGCATGGTGACTTCCATACAATATTTTTTGACCATATGAAAGAATCGGATCAATAATTATGCCCTGACACCACCATGCGATCCGTTCGAAATTTTGCCAGTATTGCCAAAGGGGTATGTTCACTGATCCGGAGAAAAAACTTAGTATGGGTCGAACCGCTGAATCGGATCAGAAATTCGGTCTTGGTGACCTCCATACATAATTTTTTGACCCTAGGAAAGAATCAGATCAATAACTATGCCCTGATGCCACCCCGCGGCCCGTTCGACATTTTTCTAGTATTGCCAAAGGGGTATGCTCACTGATCCGGAGAAAAAACTGAGTTTGGGTCGAATCGCTGAATCGGATCAGAAATTCGTGCATGGTGACCTCCATACAATATTTTTTGACCCTATGAAAGAATCAGATCAATAATTATGCCATAATGCCACCAAGCGGCCTGTTCGAAATTTAGCCAGTATTGCCAATGGGGTATGTTCACTGATCCGGAGAAAAAAACTGAGTATGGGTCGAACCGCTAAATCGGATCAGAAATTCGGTCTTAGTGACCTCCATACATAGTTTTTTGACCCTACGAAAGAATCAGATCAATAACTATGCCCTGACGCCACCCCGCGGCCCACTCGAAATTTTGCAAGTATTGCCAAAGTGGTATGTTCACTGATCCGGAGAAAAAACTGAGTATGGGTCGAACCGCTGAATCGAATCAGAAATTCGGTCTTGGTGACCTCCATACAATATTTTTGAGACCCTACGAAAAAATCGGATCAATAACTATGCCCTGACGCCATCCCTTGGCCCGTTCGACATTTTGCCAGTATTACCAATGGGGTATGTTCACTGATCCGAAGAAAAAACTGAGTATGGGTCGAACCGCTGAATCGAATCAGAAATTCATGCATGGTGACCTCCATACAATATTTTTTAACCTTATGAAAGAATCGGATCAATAATTATGCCCTGACGCCACCAAGCGGCCCGTTCGAAATTTAGCCAGTATTGCAAAGGGGTATGTATGTTTACTGATCCGGGGAAAAAACTGAGTATGGGTCGAACCGCTAAATCGGATCAGAAATTCGGTCTTAGTGACCTCCATACATAGTTTTTTGACCCTACGAAAGAATCAGATCAATAACTATGCCCTGACGCCACCCCGCGGCCCACTCGAAATTTTGCAAGTATTGCCAAAGGGGTATGTTCACTGATCCGGAGAAAAAACTGAGTATGGGTCGAACCGCTGAATCGGATCAGAAATTCGTGCATGGTGACTTCCATACAATATTTTTTGACCATATGAAAGAATCGGATCAATAATTATGCCCTGACACCACCATGCGATCCGTTCGAAATTTTGCCAGTATTGCCAAAGGGGTATGTTCACTGATCCGGAGAAAAAACTTAGTATGGGTCGAACCGCTGAATCGGATCAGAAATTCGGTCTTGGTGACCTCCATACATAATTTTTTGACCCTAGGAAAGAATCAGATCAATAACTATGCCCTGATGCCACCCCGCGGCCCGTTCGACATTTTTCTAGTATTGCCAAAGGGGTATGCTCACTGATCCGGAGAAAAAACTGAGTTTGGGTCGAATCGCTGAATCGGATCAGAAATTCGTGCATGGTGACCTCCATACAATATTTTTTGACCCTATGAAAGAATCAGATCAATAATTATGCCATAATGCCACCAAGCGGCCTGTTCGAAATTTAGCCAGTATTGCCAATGGGGTATGTTCACTGATCCGGAGAAAAAAACTGAGTATGGGTCGAACCGCTAAATCGGATCAGAAATTCGGTCTTAGTGACCTCCATACATAGTTTTTTGACCCTACGAAAGAATCAGATCAATAACTATGCCCTGACGCCACCCCGCGGCCCACTCGAAATTTTGCAAGTATTGCCAAAGTGGTATGTTCACTGATCCGGAGAAAAAACTGAGTATGGGTCGAACCGCTGAATCGAATCAGAAATTCGGTCTTGGTGACCTCCATACAATATTTTTGAGACCCTACGAAAAAATCGGATCAATAACTATGCCCTGACGCCATCCCTTGGCCCGTTCGACATTTTGCCAGTATTACCAATGGGGTATGTTCACTGATCCGAAGAAAAAACTGAGTATGGGTCGAACCGCTGAATCGAATCAGAAATTCATGCATGGTGACCTCCATACAATATTTTTTAACCTTATGAAAGAATCGGATCAATAATTATGCCCTGACGCCACCAAGCGGCCCGTTCGAAATTTAGCCAGTATTGCAAAGGGGTATGTATGTTTACTGATCCGGGGAAAAAACTGAGTATGGGTCGAACCGCTAAATCGGATCAGAAATTCGGTCTTGGTGACCTCCATACATAGTTTTTTGACCCTACGAAAGAATTGGATTAATAAATATGCCCTGACGCCACCCCGCGGTCCGTTCGAAATTTTGCAAGTATTGCCAAAGGGGTCTGTTCACTGATCCGGATTAAAAACCGAGTATGGGTCGAACCGTTGAATCGGATCAGAAATTCGGTCTTGGTGACCTCTATACATAATTTTTTGACCCTACGAAAGAATCAGATCAATAACTATGCCCTGACGCCACCCCGTGGCCCGTTCGACATTTTGCCAGTATTGCCAAAGGGGTATGTTCACTGATCTGGAGAAAAAACTGAGTAAGGTTCGAACCGCTGAATCGGATCAGAAATTCGTGCATGGTGACCTCCATACAATATATTTTCACCCTATGAAAGAATCAGATCATTAATTATGCCCTGACGCCACCAAGCGGCCCGTTCGAAATTTAGCCAGTATTGCCAAAAGGGTATGTTCACTGATCCGGAGAAAAAACTGAGTATGCGTCGAACCGCTAAATCGGATCAGAAATTTGGTCTTGGTGACCTCCATACATAGTTTTTTGACCCTACGAAAGAATCAGATCAATAATGTCACACCCCTACCTACGGCTGAAATGCCGGGGCGCGAACTGGTTGTCACAGCTCTCAAGGTTACTATCATGCACAATATAAGTTTCAATATCTATTTAATTAATTCAAACAAATATTCATGTACATCAAAGTTATATATATAACGAGTTACTTTATTATATGGGATCGTACCATGTCTCTTATTTCTCTTGGTAACCCATATATATAACGAGTTACTTTATTATATTCTGGAGTTACTAGATGTGGAACCAATCGGCAATACTCTAGGAATTTAGTGTTATATTCCCTAAGATTTGTGCCAATAACCTTGTGATTCCATAACTCAGCTTGAATTCGATCCTTTTCATGAGCTGGGCAAAAATTCTTTAGTATGAGACCTCTGAATGTTTCCCAACTTAAATTATACATTGTTTATCGACCCTCGGTTTGAATCAGGGTGTTCCACCATTCAAGAGCTTCTCCCTTGAACATTTGTGAAGTATACTGGATAGCTTCTTCACCAGTGCATTTGCTTATGGTGACGATTGATTCTTGTTCCTCTAGCCATCTCAAAGCGGCTGTACCATCCGAGTCTCCATGAAATTCTTTAGGATCGTAAACTTTAAAGTTCTTAAAGTTGCATCCTTTTTGGATCTTACGTTTCTTTCGTTTCTTGTTCCTTGGGTTATTATTAGCTGTAGAGCTATCATACGCTTCTTCCTTTCTTGAAGGAAAAGATTTACTTCGACTCCTCTTGTTAGATTTTGGTCGACTTTGACTCGTAGAAAAGTCCTTCATAGCTTCCTTAATCATCTTTTGAATTTCTTCTTTATATTGGGCGGGAATTTCGTTACCCTTATTTTTAATGTTTTCTTCATTTCCCGATTTCTTGGGAGGACTGTTGTGAAAGTTTGCACTTTCTTCTCTTGACATACTACAATAAAATTTTTAAAAGATAAGTCTAATATTCGAAGAATTCAAAACATATCTTTTATTTATCTTATTATAGTTTACATGAGTGCATATTATTTGTTACAATTATACTCTCTACAATTACTAAGATTTTAATTCTTCCAGCGAATGACTAATTTCTTAATCTTGCTATCTTTTTTGATGTTTTTGCTAGCCTCCATTTCTTGTTCTTCCACTTCCATCTCTTTCATAGTTTCTTCACTTTGAGTGTGAGCAAAGTAAGGATCTTGAGTTGCCGGAAAATATTCATGCTCTCGAATATATTCTTCCGGATAATTTATTACTTATTTTCCCTTTGTCATAATTGATTTCTTGGATCTACTTGATCCTGCTCCATATGTGTTTTGATTGGGAATTATCTGAGCTAGTGGAATGTCAGAATCAAATGAGTCTGAATCTTCCTCCATTTGTTTTGGCATGTACTTTCATCGCTAGATATATAAACTGGGAGAAAAGACGTTCCCATAAATCCTTTTCCTTTACCAGATCGAGGCTGACATGGTCCTTGGCTAGATTGACAATCGGACATCTGCGCGAGGTTAGATTTAGGGATAGGGAGACGTTCCTATCTTATTCGTATTGTTTATATCTTATCCGTATTATTTTCGAATAATTCCTTGATACTTTTCAACTAAGTATCAATATTTGTATAATAAGTTTTCAAAACTTATCTTTAATCAAAGCCTATCAATAACTATGCCCTGACGCCACCCCGCGGCCCGTTCGATATTTTGCCAGTATTGCTAAAGGGGTATGTTCACTGATCCGGAGAAAAAACTGAGTATTGGTCGAACCGCTGAATCGGATCGGAAATTCGGTCTTGGTGACCTGCATACATATTTTTTGACCATACGAAAGATCTGGATCAATAATTATGCCCTGACGCCACCACGCGGCACGTTTGAAATTTTATTAGTATTGCCAAAGGGGTATGTTTACTGATCCGGAGAAAAACTGAGTATGGGTCGAACCGCTGAATCGGATCAGAAATTGGGTCTTGGTGACCTCTATACAATATATTAAGACCCTACGAAAGAATAGCATCAATAACTATGACCTCACGCCACCCCGTGGCCCGTTCGATATTTTGCCAGTATTGCCAAAGGGGTATGTTCACTGATCCGGAGAAAAAACAGACTATGGGTCGAACCGCTGAATCGGATCGGAAATTCGGTCTTGGTGACCTGCATACATATTTTTTTGACCCTACGAAAGATCCGGATCATTAATTATGCCCTAAAGCCATCTCGCGGCCCGTTCGAAATTTTGCCAGTATTGCCAAAGGGGTATGTTCACTGATTCGGAGAAAAAACTGAGTTTGAGTCGAACCGCTGAATCGGATCGGAAATTCGGTCTTGGTGATCTCCATACAATATTTAAGACCCTACGAAATAATCGGATTAATAATTATGCCCTGACGCCACCCCGCGGCACGTTTGAAATTTTGCTAGTATTGCCAAAGAGGTATGTTCACTGATCCGGAGAAAAAACTGAGTATGGGACGAACCGCTGAATCGGATCAGAAATTGGGTCTTGGTGACCTCTATACAATATTTTAAGACCCTACGAAAGATTAGCATCAATAACTATGCCCTGACGCCACCCCGCGGCCCGTTCGAAATTTTGCCAGTATTGCCAAAGGGGTATGTTCACTGATACGGAGAAAAAACTGACTATGGGTCGAACCGCTGAATCGGATCGGAAATTCGGTCTTGGTGACCTGCATACATATTTTTTTGACCCTACGAAAGATCTGGATCAATAATTATGCCCTAACGCCAACACGCGGCACGTTTGAAATTTTGTTAGTATTGCCAAAGGGGTATGTTCACTGATCCGGAGAAAAATTGAGTATGGGTCGAACCGCTGAATCGGATCAGAAATTGGGTCTTGTTGACCTCTATACAGTATATTAAGACCCTACGAAAGAATAGCATCAATAACTATGACCTAATGCCACCCCGTGGCCCGTTCGATATTTTGCCAGTATTGCCAAAGGGGTATGTTCACTGATCCGGAGAAAAAACTGACTATGGGTCGAACCGCTGAATCGGATCGGAAATTCGGTCTTGGTGACCTGCATACATATTTTTTGACCCTACGAAAGATCCGGATCATTAATTATGCCCTAAAGCCATCTCGCGGCCCGTTCGAAATTTTGCCAGTATTGCCAAAGGGGTATGTTCACTGATTCGGAGAAACAACTGAGTTTGAGTCGAACCGCTCAATCGGATCGGAAATTCGGTCTTGGTGATCTCCATACAATATTTAAGACCCTACGAAATAATCGGATTAATAATTATGCCCTGACGCCACCCCGCTGCACGTTTGAAATTTTGCTAGTATTGCCAAAGAGGTATGTTCACTGATCCGGAGAAAAAACTGAGTATGGGACGAACAGCAGAATCGGATCAGAAATTGGGTCTTGGTGACCTCTATACAATATTTTAAGACCCTACGAAAGATTAGCATCAATAACTATGACCTGACGCCACCCCGCGGCCCGTTCGATATTTTGCCAGTATTGCCAAAGAGGTATGTTCACTGATCCGGAGAAAAAACTGACTATGGGTCGAACCGCTGAATCGGATCAGAAATTCGGTCTTGGTGACCTGCATACATATTTTTTTGACCATACGAAAGATCCGGATCAATAATTATGCCCTGAAGCCACCCCGCGGTGCGTTCGAAATTTTGTCAGTATTGTCAAAGAGGTATGTTCACAGATTCGGAGAAAAATCTGAGTTTGAGTCGAACCGCTTAATCGGATCTGAAATTCGATCTTGGTGATCTCCATACAATATTTAAGACCCTACGAAATAATCGGATTAATAATTATGCCCTGACGCCACCCCGCGGCACGTTTGAAATTTTGTTAGTATTGCCAAAGGAGTATGTTCACTGATCCGGATAAAAACTGAGTATGGGTCGAACCGCTGAATCGGATCAGAAATTGGGTCTTGGTGACCTCTATACAATATTTTAAGACCCTACGAAAGAATAGCATCAATAACTATGCCCTGACGCCACCCTGCGGCCGTACATTATTTTGCCAGTATTGCCAAAGGGGTATGTTCACTAATCCGGAGAAAAAACTGACTATGGGTCGAACCGCTGAATAGGATCGGAAATTCGGTCTTGGTGACCTGCATACATATTTTTTTGACCGTACGAAAGATCCGGATCAATAATTATGCCAAAAGCCATCTCACGGCCCGTTCGAAATTTTGCCAGTATTGCCAAAGGGGTATTTTCACTGATTCGGAGAAAAAACTGAGTTTGAGTCGAACCGCTGAATCAGATCGGAAATTTGGTCTTGGTGACCTCCATACAATATTTTATGACCCTACGAAATACTCGGATTAATAATTATGCCCTAACGCCACCCCGCGGCACGTTTGAAATATTGCTAGTATTGCCAAAGGGGTATGTTCACTGATCCGTAGAAAAACTGTGTATGGGTCGAACCGCTGAATCGGATCAGAAATTGGGTCTTGGTGACCTCTATTCAATATTTTAAGACCCTACGAAAGAATAGCATCAATAACTATGGCCTGACGCCACCCCCGCGGCCCGTTCGATATTTTGCCAGTATTGCCAAAGGGGTATGTTCACTGATCCGGAGAAAAAACTGACTATGGGTCGAACCGCTGAATCGGATCGGAAATTCGGTCTTGGTGATCTCCATACAATATTTAAGACCCTACGAAATAATCGGATTAATAATTATGCCCTGACGCCACCCCGCGGCACGTTTGAAATTTTTCTAGTATTGCCAAAGAGGTATGTTCACTGATCCGGAGAAAAAACTGAGTATGGGACGAACCGCTGAATCGGATCAGAAATTGGGTCTTGGTGACCTCTATACAATATTTTAAGACCCTACGAAAGATTAGCATCAATAACTATGCCCTGACGCCACCCCGCGGCCCGTTAGAAATTTTGCCAGTATTGCCAAAGGGGTATGTTCACTGATACGGAGAAAAAACTGACTATGGGTCGAACCGCTGAATCGGATCGGAAATTCGGTCTTGGTGACCTGCATACATATTTTTTTGACCCTACGAAAGATGTGGATCAATAATTATGCCCTGACGCCAACACGCGGCACGTTTGAAATTTTGTTAGTATTGCAAAAGGGGTATGTTCACTGATCCGGAGAAAAATTGAGTATGGGTCGAACCGCTGAATCGGATCAGAAATTGGGTCTTGGTGACCTCTATACACTATATTAAGACCCTACGAAAGAATAGCATCAATAACTATGACCTAATGCCACCCCGTGGCCCGTTCGATATTTTGCCAGTATTGCCAAAGGGGTATGTTCACTGATCCGGAGAAAAAACTGACTATGGATCGAACCGCTGAATCGGATCGGAAATTCGGTCTTGGTGACCTGCATACATATTTTTTTGACCCTACGAAAGATCCGGATCATTAATTATGCCCTAAAGCCATCTCGCGGCCCGTTCGAAATTTTGCCAGTATTGCCAAAGGGGTATGTTCACTGATTCGGAGAAAAAACTGAGTTTGAGTCGAACCGCTGAATCGGATCGGAAATTCGGTCTTGGTGATCTCCATACAATATTTAAGACCCTACGAAATAATCGGATTAATAATTATGCCCTGACGCCACCCCGCTGCAAGTTTGAAATTTTGCTAGTATTGCCAAAGAGGTATGTTCACTGATCCGGAGAAAAAACTGAGTATGGGACGAACAGCTGAATCGGATCAGAAATTGGGTCTTGGTGACCTCTATACAATATTTTAAGACCCTACGAAAGATTAGCATCAATAACTATGACCTGACGCCACCCCGCGGCCCGTTCGATATTTTGCCAGTATTGCCAAAGAGGTATGTTCACTGATCCGGAGAAAAAACTGACTATGGGTTGAACCGCTGAATCGGATCAGAAATTCGGTCTTGGTGACCTGCATACATATTTTTTTGACCATACGAAAGATCCGGATCAATAATTATGCCCTGAAGCCACCCCGCGGACCGTTCAAAATTTTGTCAGTATTGCCAAAGAGGTATGTTCACAGATTCGGAGAAAAATCTGAGTTTGAGTCGAACCGCTTAATCGGATCGGAAATTCGATCTTGGTGATCTCCATACAATATTTAAGACCCTACGAAATAATCGGATTAATAATTATGCCCTGACGCCACCCCGCGACACGTTTGAAATTTTGTTAGTATTGCCAAAGGGGTATGTTCACTGATCCGGAGAAAAACTGAGTATGGGTCGAACCGCTGAATCGGATCAGAAATTGGGTCTTGGTGACCTCTATACAATATTTTAAGACCCTACGAAAGAATAGCATCAATAACTATGCCCTGACGCCACCCTGCGGCCGTTCGATATTTTGCCAGTATTGCCAAAGGGGTATGTTCACTAACCCGGAGAAAAAACTGACTATGGGTCGAACCGCTGAATAGGATCGGAAATTCGGTCTTGGTGACCTGCGTACATATTTTTTTGACCGTACGAAAGATCCGGATCAATAATTATGCCCAAAAACATCTCACGGCCCGTTCGAAATTTTGCCAGTATTGCCAAAGGGGTATTTTCACTGATTCGGAGAAAAAACTGAGTTTGAGTCGAACCGCAGAATCAGATCGGAAATTTGGTCTTGGTGACCTCCATACAATATTTTATGACCCTACGAAATACTCGGATTAATAATTATGCCCTAACGCCACCCCGCGGCACGTTTGAAATATTGCTAGTATTGCCAAAGGGGTATGTTCACTGATCCGTAGAAAAACTGTGTATGGGTCGAACCGCTGAATCGGATCAGAAATTGGGTCTTGGTGACCTCTATTCAATATTTTAAGACCCTACGAAAGAATAGCATCAATAACTATGGCCTGACGCCACCCCCGCGGCCCGTTCGATATTTTGCCAGTATTGCCAAAGGGGTATGTTCACTGATCCGGAGAAAAAACTGACTATGGGTCGAACCGCTGAATCGGATCGGAAATTCGGTCTTGGTGACCTGCATACATATTTTTTTGACCCTACGAAAGATCCGGATCAATAATTTTGCCCTGACGCCACCACGCGGCACGTTTGAAATTTTGTTAGTATTGCCAAAGGGGTATGTTCACTGATCCGGAGAAAAACTGAGTATGGGTCCGCGGAATCGGATCAGAAATTGGGTCTTGGTGACCTCTATACAATATATTAAGACCCTACGAAAGAATAGCATCAATAACTATGACCTCACGCCACCCCGTGGCTCGTTCGATATTTTGCCAGTATTGCCAAAGGGGTATGTTCACTGATCCGGAGAAAAAACAGACTATGGGTCGAACCGCTGAATCGGATCGGAAATTCGGTCTTGGTGACCTGCATACATATTTTTTTGACCCTACGAAAGATCCGGATCATTAATTATGCCCTAAAGCCATCTCGCGGCCCGTTCGAAATTTTGCCAGTATTGCCAAAGGGGTATGTTCACTGATTCGTTGAAAAAACTGAGTTTGAGTCGAACCGCTGAATCGGATCGGAAATTCGGTCTTGGTGATCTCCATACAATATTTAAGACCCTACGAAATAATCGGATTAATAATTATGCCCTGACGCCACCCCGCGGCACGTTTGAAAATTTGCTAGTATTGCCAAAGAGGTATGTTCACTGATCCGGAGAAAAAACTGAGTATGGGACGAACCGCTGAATCAGATCAGAAATTGGGTCTTGGTGACCTCTATACAATATTTTAAGACCCTACGAAAGATTAGCATCAATAACTATGCCCTGACGCCACCCTGCGGCCCGTTCGAAATTTTGCCAGTATTGCCAAAGGGGTATGTTCACTGATACGGAAAAAAAACTGACTATGGGTCGAATCGCTAAATCGGATCGGAAATTCGGTCTTGGTGACCTGCATACATATTTTTTTGACCCTACGAAAGATATGGATCAATAATTATGTCCTGAAGCCACCCTGCGGCCCGTTAGAAATTTTGCCAGTATTGCCAAAGGGGTATGTTCACTGATCCGGAGAAAAACTGAGTATGGGTCGAACCGCTGAATCGGATCAGAAATTGGGTCTTGGTGACCTCTATACAATATTTTAAGACCCTACGAAATAATCAGATCAATAATTATGCCCTGACTCCACCCTGCGGTCCGTTTGAAGTTTTGCTAGTATTACCAAAGGGGTATGTTCACTGATCCGAAGAAAAAACTGAGTATGGGTCGTACCACTGAATCGGATCATAAATTCGGTCTTGGTGACCTCCATACAATATTTTGTACCCTACGAAAGAATCGGATCAATAACTATGCCCAAACGCCACCCCGCGGCCCGTTCGAAATTTTGTCAGTATTGCCAAAGGGGTTTGTTCACTAATCCGGAGAAAAAACTGAGTATGGGTGGAACCGCTGAATCGGATCAGAAATTCGTTTTTGGTGATCTCCATACAATATTTTAAGACCCTACGAAAGAATCGGATCAATAACTATGCCCTGACGCCACCCCGACGCCCGTTCGAATTTTTGCCACTATTGTCAATGAGGTATGTTCACTGATCCGGAGAAAAAACTGAGTATGGGTCGAACCGCTGAATCAAATCGGAAATTCGGTCTTGGTGATCTCCATACAATATTTAAGACCCTACGAAATAATCGGATTAATAATTATGCCCTGATGCCACCCCGCGGCACGTTTGAAATTTTGCTATTATTGCCAAAGGGGTATGTTCATTGATCCGGAGAAAAAACTGAGTATGGGTCGAACCGTTGAATCGAATCAAAAATTCGGTCTTGGTAACCTCCATACAATATTTTTGACCCTTCGAAAGATCCGGATCAATAATTATGCCCTAAAGCCTTCTCGCGGCCCGTTCGAAATTTTGCCAGTATTGCCAAAGGGGTATGTTCACTGATTCGGAGAAAAAACTGAGTTTGAGTCGAACCGCTGAATCAGATCGGAAATTCGGTCTTGGTGATCTCCATACAATATTTTAAGACCCTACTAAAGAATCGGATCAATAACTATGCCCTGACGCCACCCCGCCGCCCGTTCGAATTTTTGCCACTATTGTCAATGAGGTATGTTCACTGATCCGGAGAAAAAACTGAGTATGGGTCGAACCGCTGAATCGAATCGGAAATTCGGTCTTGGTGATCTCCATACAATATTTAAGACCCTACGAAAAAATCGGATTAATAATTATGCCCTTACGCCACCCCGCGGCACGTTTGAAATTTTGTTAGTATTGCCAAAGGGGTATGTTCATTGATCCGGAGAAAAAACTGAGTATGGGTCAAACCGGTGAATCAATCAAAATTCGGTCTTGGTAACCTCCATACAATATTTTTGACCCTTCGAAATAATCGGATCAATAACTATGCCCTGACGCCACCCCGCGGCCCGTTCGAAATTTTGCCAGTATTGCCAAATGGGTATGTTCACTAATCCGGAGAAAAAACTGAGTATGGGTCGAACCGCTGAATCGGATCAGAAATTCGGTTTTGGTGACGTCCATACAATATTTTAAGACCCTACGTAAGAATCGGAACAATAACTATGCCCTGACGCCACCCCGCCGCCCGTTCGAAATTTTTCCACTATTGTCAAAGGGGTATGTTCACTGATCCGGAGAAAAACCTGAGTATGGGTCGAACCGCTGAATCAAATTAGAAATTCGTGCATGTTGACCTACATACAATATTTTTTGACACTACGAAAGACTCGGATAAATAATTATGCCCTGACGCCACCCCGCGGCACGTTTGAAATTTTGCTAGTATTGCCAAAGGGGTATGTTCACTGATCCGGAGAAAACACTGAGTATGGGTCGAACCGTTGAATCGGATCAGAATTGGGTCTTGGTGACCTCCATACAATAATTTAAGACCCTACTAAAGAATAGCATCAATAACCATTCCCTGACGCCACCTCACGACCCGTTCGAAATTTTTCCAGTATTGCCAAAGGGGTGTGTTTACTGATCCGGAGAAAAAAATGAGTATGGGTCGAACCGCTAAATCGGATCGGAAATTCGGTCTTGGTGACCTGCATACATATTTTTTTGACCCTACGAAAGGTCTGGATCAATAATTATGCCCTGAAACCACCCCGTGGCTCGTTCGAAATTTTGGTAGTATTGCCAAAGGGGTATGTTCACTAATACGGAGAAAAAACAATGTATGGGTCGAACCGCTGAATCAGATCAAAAATTGGGTCTTGGTGACATATATACAATATTTTAAGACCCTACGAAAGAATCGCATCAATAACTATGCCCTAACGCCACCCCGCGGCCCATTCGAAATTTTGCCAGTATTGCCAAAGGGTATGTTCACTGATCCGGAGAAAAAACTGACTATGCGTCGAACCGCTGAATCGGATCAGAAATTCTGTTTTGATGACCTCTATACGATATTTTAAGACCCTACGAAAGAATAGCATCAATAACTATGCCCTGACGCCACCCTGCGTCCCGTTCGATATTCTTCCAGTATTGCCAAAGGGGTAAGTTCACTAATCCGGAGAAAAAACTGACTATGGGTCGAACCGCTGAATCGGATCGGAAATTCGGTCTTGGTGACCTGCATACATATTTTTTTGACCCTACGAAAGATCCGGATCAATAATTATGCCCTAAAGCCATCTCGCGGCCCGTTCGAAATTTTGCCAGTATTGCCAACTGGGTATGTTCACTGATTCGGAGAAAAAACTGAGTATGGGTCGAACCGCTGAATCGGATCGGAAATTGGGTCTTGGTGACCTGCATACATATTTTTTTGACCCTACGAAAGATCCGGATCAATAAATTTGCCTTGAAGCCACCCCGCGGCCCGTTCGAAATTTTGCGAGTATTGACAAATAGGTATGTTTACAGATCCGGAGAAAAAACTGAGTTTGAGTCGAACCGCTTAATCGAATAGGAAATTCGGTCTTGATGATCTCCATACAATATTAAAGACCCTACGAAATAATCGGGTTAATAATTATGCCCTGACGCCACCCCGCGGCACATTTGAAATTTTGATAGTATTGCCAAAGGGGTATGTTCACTGATCCGTAGAAAAACTAAGTATGGGTCTAACCGCTGAATCGGATCAGAAATTGGGTCTTGGTGACCTCTATACAATATTTTAAGACCCTACGAAAGAATAGCATTAATAACTATGCCCTGACGCCACCCCGCGACCCGTTCGATATTTTGCAAGTAATGCCAAAGTGGTATGTTCACTGTTCAGGAGAAAAAACTGACTATGGGTCGAACCGCTGAATCGGATCGGAAATTCGGTCTTGGTGACCTCCATACATATTTTTTTGACCCTACGAAAGATCAAGATCAATAATTATGCCCTAAAGCATCTCGCAACCAGTTCGAAATTTTGCCAGTATTGCCAAAGGGGTATGTTCACTGATTCGGAGAAAAAACTGAGTATGGGTCGAACCGCTGAATCGGATCGGAAATTCGGTCTTGGTGACCTGCATAAATATTTTTTTGACCCTAAGAAAGATCCGGATCAATAATTATGCCCTGAAGCCACCCCGCGGCCCGTTCGAAATTTTCCCAGTATTGCCAAAGAGGTATGTTCACAGATCCGGAGAAAAAACTGAGTTTGAGTCGAACCGCTTAATCGGATCGGAAATTCGGTCTTTTTGATCTCCATACAATATTTAAGACCCTACGAAATAATCGATTAATAATTATGCCCAGACGCCACCCCGCGGCACGTTTGAAATTTTGTTAGTATTGCCAAAGGGGTATGTTCACTGATCCGGAGAAAAACTGAGTATGGGTCGAACCGCTGAATCGGATCAGAAATTGGGTCTTGGTGACTTCTATACAATATATTAAGACCCTACGAAAGAATAGCATCAATAACTATGCCCTGACGCCACCCCGCGGCCCGTTCGATATTTTGCCAGTATTGCCAAAGGGGTATGTTCACTGATCCGGAGAAAAAACTGACTATGGGTCGAACCGCTGAATCGGATCGGAAATTCGGTCTTGGTGACCTGCATACATATTTTTTTGACCCTACGAAATATCTGGATAAATAATTATGCCCTGACGCCACCACGCGGCACGTTTGAAATTTTGTTAGTATTGCCAAAGGGGTATGTTCACTGATCCGGAGAAAAACTGAGTATGGGTCGAACCGCTGAATCGGATCAGAAATTGGTTCTTGGTGACCTCTATACAATATATTAAAACCCTACGAAAGAATAGCATCAATAATTATGACCTGACTCCTCCACGTGGCCCGTTCGATATTTTGCCAGTATTGCCAAAGGGGTATGTTCACTGATCCGGAGAAAAAACTGACTATGGGTCGAACCGTTGAATCGGATCGGAAATTCGGTCTTGGTGACCTGCATACATATTTTTTTGACCCTACGAAAGATCGGATCAATAATTATGCCCTGAAGCCACCCCGGGGCCCGTTCGAAATTTTGCCAGTATTGCCAAAGAGGTATGTTCATTGATCCGGAGAAAAAACTGAGTTTGAGTCGAACCGCTTAATCGGATGGGAAATTCGGTCTTTGTGATCTCCATACAATATTTAAGACCCTACGAAATAATCGGATTAATAATTATGCCTTGACAGCACCCCGCGGCACGTTTAAAATTTTGCTAGTATTGCCAAAGGGGTATGTTCACTAATCCGGAGAAAAACTGAGTTTGGGTCGAACCGCTGAATCGGATCAGAAATTGATTCTTGGTTACCTCTATACAATATTTTAAGACCCTACGAAAGAATAGCATCAATAACTATGCCTGACGCCACCCCGCGGCCCGTTCGATATTTTGCCAGTATTGCCAAAGGGGTGTGTTCACTGATCCGGAGAAAAAACTGATTATGGGTCGAACCGCTGAATCGGATCGGAAATTCGGTCTTGGTGACCTGCATACATATTTTTTTGACCTTACGAAAGATCCGGATCAATAATTATGCCCTAAAGCCATCTCGCGGCGCGTTCGAAATTTTGCTAGTATTGCCAAAGGGGTATGTTCACTGATTCGGAGAAAAAACTGAGTTTGAGTCGAACCGCTGAATCGGATCGGAAATTCGGTCTTGGTGATCTCCATACAATATTTAAGACCCAATGAAATAATCGGATTAATAATTATGCCCTGACGCCACCCCGCGGCACGTTTGAAATTTTGCTAGTATTGCCAAATAGGTCTGTTCACTAATCCGGAGAAAAAACTGAGTATGGGTCGAACCGCTGAATCGGATCAGAAATTGGGTCTTGGTGACCTCTATACAATATTTTAAGACCCTACGAAAGAATAGCATCAATAACTATGCCCTGACGCCACACCGCGGCCCGTTCGAAATTTTGCCAGTATTGCCAGAGGGGTATGTTCACTGATCCGGAGAAAAAACTGACTATGGGTCCAACCGCTGAATCGGATCGGAAATTCGGTCTTGGTGACCTGCATACATATTTTTTTGACCCTACGAAAGATCCGGATCATTAATTATGCCCTAAAGCCATCTCGCGGCCCGTTCGAAATTTTGCCAGTATTGCCAAAGGGGTATGTTCACTGATTCGGAGAAAAAACTGAGTATGGGTCGAACCGCTGAATCGGATCGGAAATTGGGTCTTGGTGACCTGCATACATATTTTTTTGACCCTACGAAAGATCCGGATCAATAAATTTGCCTTGAAGCCACCCCGCGGCCCGTTCGAAATTTTGCGAGTATTGACAAATAGGTATGTTTACAGATCCGGAGAAAAAACTGAGTTTGAGTCGAACCGCTTAATCGAATAGGAAATTCGGTCTCGATGATCTCCATACAATATTAAAGACCCTACGAAATAATCGGATTAATAATTATGCCCTGACGCCACCCCGCGGCACGTTTGAAATTTTGTTAGTATTGCCAAAGGGGTATGTTCACTGATCCGTAGAAAAACTAAGTATGGGTCTAACCGCAGAATCGGATCAGAAATTGGGTCTTGGTGACCTCTATACAATATTTTAAGACCCTACGAAAGAATAGCATTAATAACTATGCCCTGATGCCACCCCGCGACCCGTTCGATATTTTGCAAGTAATGCCAAAGTGGTATGTTCACTGTTCCGGAGAAAAAACTGACTATGGGTCGAACCGCTGAATCGGATCGGAAATTCGGTCTTGGTGACCTGCATACATATTTTTTTGACCCTACGAAAGATCAAGATCAATAATTATGCCCTAAAGCATCTCGCGGCCCGTTCGAAATTTTGCCTGTATTGCCAAAGGGGTATGTTCACTGATTCGGAGAAAAAACTGAGTATGGGTCGAACCGCTGAATCGGATCGGAAATTCGGTCTTGGTGACCTGCATACATATTTTTTTGACCCTAAGAAAGATCCGGATCAATAAGTATGCCCTGAAGCCACCCCGCGGCCCGTTCGAAATTTTCCCAGTATTGCCAAAGAGGTATGTTCACAGATCCGGAGAAAAAACTGAGTTTGAGTCGAACCGCTTAATCGGATCGGAAATTCGGTCTTTGTGATCTCCATACAATATTTAAGACCCTACGAAATAATCGGATTAATAATTATGCCCAGACGCCACCCCGCGGCACGTTTGAAATTTTGTTAGTATTGCCAAAAGGGTATGTTCACTGATCCGGAGAAAAACTGAGTATGGGTCGAACCGCTGAATCGGATCATAAATTGAGTCTTGGTGACCTCTATACAATATATTAAGACCCTACGAAAGAATAGCATCAATAACTATGCCCTGACGCCACCCCGCGGCCCGTTCGATATTTTTCCAGTATTGCCAAAGGGGTATGTTCACTGATCCGGAGAAAAAACTGACTATGGGTCGAACCGCTGAATCGGATCGGAAATTCGGTCTTGGTGACCTGCATACATATTTTTTTGACCCTACGAAATATCTGGATCAATAATTATGCCCTGATGCCACCACGCGGCACGTTTGAAATTTTGTTAGTATTGCCAAAGGGGTATGTTCACTGATCCGGAGAAAAACTGAGTATGGGTCGAACCGCTGAATCGGATCAGAAATTGGTTCTTGGTGACCTCTATACAATATATTAAAACCCTACGAAAGAATAGCATCAATAATTATGACCTGACGCCTCCCCGTGGCCCGTTCGATATTTTGCCAGTATTGCCAAAGGGGTATGTTCACTGATCCGGAGAAAAAACTGACTATGGGTCGAACCGCTGAATCGGATCGAAAATTCGGTCTTGGTGACCTGCATACATATTTTTTTGACCCTACGAAAGATCGGATCAATAATTATGCCCTGAAGCCACCCCGCGGCCCTTTCGAAATTTTGCCCGTATTGCCAAAGAGGTATGTTCATAGATCCGGAGAAAAAACTGAGTTTGAGTCGAACCGCTTAATCGGATGGGAAATTCGGTCTTTGTGATCTCCATACAATATTTAAGACCCTACGAAATAATCGGATTAATAATTATGCCCTGACAGCACCCCGCGACACGTTTAAAATTTTGCTAGTATTGCCAAAGGGGTATGTTCACTAATCCGGAGAAAAACTGAGTATGGGTCGAACCGCTGAATCGGATCAGAAATTGATTCTTGGTGACCTCTATACAATATTTTAAGACCCTACGAAAGAATAGCATCAATAACTATGCCCTGACGCCACCCCGCGACCCGTTCGATATTTTGCCAGTATTGCCAAAGGGGTATGTTCACTGATCCGGAGAAAAAACTGACTATGGGTCGAACCGCTGAATCGGATCAGAAATTCGGTCTTGGTGACCTGCATACATATTTTTTTGACCTTACGAAAGATCCGGATCAATAATTATGCCCTAAAGCCATCTCGCGGCGCGTTCGAAATTTTGCTAGTATTGCCAAAGGGGTATGTTCACTGATTCGGAGAAAAAACTGAGTTTGAGTCGAACCGCTGAATCGGATCGGAAATTCGGTCTTGGTGATCTCCATACAATATTTAAGACCCAATGAAATAATCGGATTAATAATTATGCCTTGACGCCACCCCGCGGCACGTTTGAAATTTTGCTAGTATTGCCAAAGAGGTCTGTTCACTAATCCGGAGAAAAAACTGAGTATGGGTCGAACCGCTGAATCGGATCAAAAATTGGGTCTTGGTGACCTCTATACAATATTTTAAGACCCTACGAAAGAATAGCATCAATAACTATGCCCTGACGCCACACCGCGGCCCGTTCGAAATTTTGCCAGTATTGTCAGATGGGTATGTTCACTGATCCGGAGAAAAAACTGACTATGGGTCCAACCGCTGAATCGGATCGGAAATTCGGTCTTGGTGACCTGCATACATATTTTTTTGACCCTACGAAAGATCCGGATCAATAATTATGCCCTAAAGCCATTTCGCGGCCCGTTCGAAATTTTACCAGTATTGCCAAAGAGGTACGTTCATTGATTCGGAGAAAAAACTGAGTTTGCGTCGAACCGCTGAATCGGATCGGAAATTCGGTCTTGGTGATCTCCATACAATATTTAAGACCCTACGAAATAATCGGATTAATAATTATGCCCTGACGCTACCCCGCGGCACGTTTGAAATTTTGCTAGTATTGCCAAAGGGGTATGTTCACTGATCCGGAGAAAAAACTGAGTTTGAGTCGAACCGCTTAATCGGATCGGAAATTCGGTCTTGGTGATCTCCATACAATATTTAAGACCCTATGAAATAATCGGATTAATAATTATGCCCTGGCGCCACCCCGCGGCACGTTTGAAATTTTGCTAGTATTGCCAAAGGGGTATGTTCACTGATCCGGAGAAAAACTGAGTATGGGTCGAACCGCTGAATCGGATCAGAAATTGGGTCTTGGTGACCTCTATACAATATTTTAAGAGCCTACGAAAGAATAGCATCAATAACTATGCCCTCACGCCACACTGCGGCCCGTTCGAAATTTTGCCAGTATTGCCAGAGGGGCATGTTCACTGATCCGGAGAAAAAACTGACTATGGGTCGAACCGCTGAATCGGATCGGAAATTCGGTCTTGGTGACCTGCATATATATTTTTTTGACCCTACGAAAGATCCGGATCAATAATTATGCCCTAAAGCCATCTCGCGGCGCGTTCAAAATTTTGCTAGTATTGCCGAAGGGGTATGTTCACTGATTCGGAGAAAAAACTGAGTTTGAGTCGAACCGCTGAATCGGATCGGAAATTCGGTCTTGGTGATCTCCATACAATATTTAAGACCCTATGAAATAATCGGATTAATAATTATGCCCTGACGCCACCCCGCGGCACGTTTGAAATTTTGCTAGTATTGCCCAAAGGGTATGTTCACTGATCCGGAGAAAAACTGAGTATGGGTCGAACCGCTGAATCGGATCAGAAATTGGGTCTTGGTGACCTCTATACAATATTTTAAGACCCTAAGAAAGAATAGCATCAATAACTATGCCCTAACGCCACCCCGCGGCCCGTTCGATATTTTGCCAGTATTGCCAAAGGGGTATGTTCACTGATCCGGAGAAAAAACTGACTATGGGTCGAACTGCTGAATCGGATCGGAAATTCGGTCTTGGTGACCTGCATACATATTTTTTTGACCTTACGAAAGATCCGGATCAATAATTATGCCCTAAAGCCATCTCGCGGCGCGTTCGAAATTTTGCTAGTATTGCCAAAGGGGTATGTTCACTAATTCGGAGAAAAAACTGAGTTTGAGTCGAACCGCTGAATCGGATCGGAAATTCGGTCTTGGTGATCTCCATAAAATATTTAAGACCCTATGAAATAATCGGATTAAAATTATGCCCTGACGCCACCCCGCGGCACGTTTGAAATTTTGCTAGTATTGCCAAAGTGGTATGTTCACTGATCTGGAGAAAAACTGAGTATGGGTCGAACCGCTGAATCAGATCAGAAATTGGGTCTTGGTGACCTCTATACAATATTTTAAGAGCCTACGAAAGAATAGCATCAATAACTATGCCCTGACGCCACACCGCGGCCCGTTCGAAATTTTGCCAGTATTGCCAGAGGGGTATGTTCACTGATCCGGAGAAAAAACTGACTATGGGTCGAACCGCTGAATCGGATCGGAAATTCGGTCTTGGTGACCTGCATACATATTTTTTTGACCCTACGAAAGATCCGGATCAATAATTATGCCCTGAAGCCACCCCGCGGCCCGTTCGAAATTTTGCCAGTATTGCCAAAGAGGTATGTTCACAGATCCGGAGAAAAAACTGAGTTTGAGTCGACCCGCTTAATCGGATCGGAAATTCGGTCTTGGTGATCTCCATACAATATTTAAAACCCTACGAAATAATCGGATTAATAATTATGCCTGACGCCACCCCGCGGCACGTTTGAAATTTTGCTAGTATTGCCAAAGGGGTATGTTCACTGATCCGGAGAAAAACTGAGTATGGGTCGAACCGCTGAATCGGATCAGAAATTGGGTCTTGGTGACCTCTATACAATATTTTAAGAGCCTACGAAAGAATAGCATCAATAACTATGCCCTGACGCCACACCGCGGCCCGTTCGAAATTTTGCCAGTATTGCAAGAGGGGTATGTTCACTGATCCGGAGAAAAAACTGACTATGGGTCGAACCGCTGAATCGGATCGGAAATTCGGTCTTGGTGACCTGCATACATATTTTTTTTACCCTACGAAAGATCCGGATCAATAATTATGCCCTGAAGCCACCCCGCGGCCCGTTCGAAATTTTGCCCGTATTGCCAAAGAGGTATGTTCACAGATCCGGAGAAAAAACTGAGTTTGAGTCGACCCGCTTAATCGGATCGGAAATTCGGTCTTGGTGATCTCCATACAATATTTAAAACCCTACGAAATAATCGGATTAATAATTATGCCTGACGCCACCCCGCGGCACGTTTGAAATTTTGCTAGTATTGCCAAAGGGGTATGTTCACTGATCCGGAGAAAAACTGAGTATGGGTCTAACTGCTGAATCGGATCAGAAATTGGG
The DNA here is from genome assembly GCF_021521415.1 of Bidens hawaiensis. Taxonomy (NCBI): domain Eukaryota; kingdom Viridiplantae; phylum Streptophyta; class Magnoliopsida; order Asterales; family Asteraceae; genus Bidens; species Bidens hawaiensis. The sequence continues at coordinate 51,786 of NW_027491617.1, read as the reverse complement.
TCTTGGTGACCTCTATACAATATTTTAAGACCATACGAAAGAATAGCATTAATAACTATGCCCTGACGCCACCCCGCGGCCCGTTCGATATTTTGCAAGTATTGCCAAAGGGGTACGTTCACTGTTCCGGAGAAAAAACTAACTACGGGTCGAACCGCTGAATCGGATCGGAAATTCGGTCTTGGTGACCTGCATACATATTTTTTTGACCTTACGAAAGATCCGGATCAATAATTATGCCCTAAAGCCATCTCGCGGCGCGTTCGAAATTTTGCCAGTATTGCCAAAGGGGTATGTTCACTGATTCGGAGAAAAAACTGAGTTTGAGACGAACCGCTGAATCGGATCGGAAATTCGGTCTTGGTGATCTCCATACAATATTAAAGACCCAATGAAATAATCGGATTAATAATTATGCCCTGACGCCACCCCGCGGCACGTTTGAAATTTTGCTAGTATTTCCAAAGAGGTCTGTTCACTGATCCGGAGAAAAAACTGAGTATGGGTCGAACCGCTATATCGGATCAGAAATTGGGTCTTGGTGACCTCTATACAATATTTTAAGACCCTACGAAAGAATAGCATCAATAACTATGCCCTGACTCCACACCGCGGCCCGTTCGAAATTTTGCCCGTATTGCTAGAGGGGTATGTTCACTGATCCGGAGAAAAAACTGACTATGGGTCCAACCGCTGAATCGGATCGGAAATTCGGTCTTGGTGACCTGCATACATATTTTTTTGACCCTACGAAAGATCCGGATCAATAATTATGCCCTGAAGCCACCCCGCGGCCCGTTCGAAATTTTGCCAGTATTGCCAAAGAGGTATGTTCACAGATCCGGTGAAAAAACTGACTATGGGTCGAACCGCTGAATCGGATCGGAAATTCGGTCTTGGTGATCTCCATACAATATTTAAGACCCTACGAAATAATCGGATTAATAATTATGCCCTGACGCCACCCCGAGGCACGTTTGAAATTTTTCTAGTATTGCCAAAGGGGTATGTTCACTGATCCGGAGAAAAACTGAGTATGGGTCGAACCGCTGAATCGGATCAGAAATTGGGTCTTGGTGACCTCTATACAATATTTTAAGACCCTACGAAAGAATAGCATCAATAACTATGCCCTGACGCCACCCCGCGGCCCGTTCGATATTTTGCCTGTATTGCCTAAGGGGTATGTTCACTGATCCGGAGAAAAAACTGACTATGGGTCGAACCGCTGAATCGGATCGGAAATTCGGTCTTGGTGACCTGCATACTTATTTTTTTGACCCTACGAAAGATCCGGATCAATAATTATTCCCTAAAGCCATCACGCGGCGCGTTCGAAATTTTGCCAGTATTGCCAATAGGGTATGTTCACTGATTCGGAGAAAAAACTGAGTTTGAGTCGAACCGCTGAATCGGATCGGAAATTCGGTCTTGGTGATCTCCATACAATATTTAAGACCCTATGAAATAATCGGATTAATAATTATGCCCTAACGCCACCCCGCGGCACGTTTGAAATTTTGCTAGTATTACCAAAGAGGTATGTTCACTAATCCGGAGTAAAAACTGAGTATGGGTCGAACCGCTGAATCGGATCAGAAATTGGGTCTTGGTGACCTCTATACAATATTTTAAGACCCTACGAAAGAATAGCATCAATAACTATGCCCTGACGCCACACCGTGGCCCGTTCGAAATTTTGCCAGTATTGCCAAAGGGGTATGTTCTCTGATCCGGAGAAAAAACTGACTACGGGTCGAACCGCTGAATCGGATCGGAAATTCGGTCTTTGTGACCTGCATACATATTTTTTTGAACCTACGAAAGATCCGGATCAATAATTATGCCCTGAAGCCACCCCGCGGCCCGTTCGAAATTTTGCCAGTATTGCCAAAGAGGTATGTTCACAGATCCGGAGAAAAAACTGAGTTTGAGTCGAACCGCTTAATCGGATCGGAAATTCGGTCTTCGTGAACTCCAAACAATATTTAAGACCCTACGAAATAATCGGATTAATAATTATGCCATGACGCCACTCCGCGGCACGTTTGAAATTTTGCTAGTATTGCCAAAGGGGTATGTTCACTGATCCGGAAAAAACATGAGTATGGGTCGAACCGCTGAATCGGATCAGAAATTGGGTCTTGGTGACCTCTATACAATATTTTAAGACCCTACGAAAGAATTGCATCAATAACTATGCCCTGACGCCACCCCGCGGCCCGTTCGAAATTTTGCCAGTATTGCCAAAGGGGTATGATCACTGATCCGGAGAAAAACTGAGTATGGGTCGAACCGCTGAATCGGATCAGAAATTGGTTCTTGGTGACCTCTATACAGTATTTTAAGACCCTACGAAAGAATGGCCTCAATAACTATGCCCTAACGCCACCCCGCGGCCCGTTCGATATTTTGCCAGTATTGCCAAAGGGGTATGTTCACTGATCCGGAGAAAAAACTGACTATGGGTCGAACCGCTGAATCGGATCGGAAATTCGGTCTTGGTGACCTGCATACATATTTTTTTGACCCTACGAAAGATCCGGATCAATAATTATGCCCTAAAGCCATTACGCGGCGCGTTCGAAATTTTGCCAGTATTGCCAAAGGGGTATGTTCACTGATTCGGAGAAAAAACTGAGTTTGAGTCGAACCGCTGAATTGGATCGGAAATTCGGTCTTGGTGATCTCCATACAATATTTAAGACCCTATGAAATAATCGGATTAATAATTATGCCCTGACGCCACCCCGCGGCACGTTTGAAATTTTGCTAGTATTGCCAAAGGGGTATGTTCACTGATCCGGAGAAAAACTGAGTATGGGTCGAACCGCTGAATCGGATCAGAAATTGGGTCTTGGTGACCTCTATACAATATTTTAAGACCCTACGAAAGAATAGCATCAATAACTATGCCCTAACTCCACCCCGCGGCCCGTTCGATATTTTGCCAGTATTGCCAAAGGGGTAAGTTCATTGATCCGGAGAAAAAACTGACTATGGGTCGAACTGCTGAATCGGATCGGAAATTCGGTCTTGGTGACCTGCATACATATTTTTTTGACCCTACGAAAGATCCGTATCAATAATTATGCCCTAAAGCCATCTCGCGGCGCGTTCGAAATTTTGCCAGTATTGCCAAAAGGGTATGTTCACTAATTCGGAGAAAAAACTGAGTTTGAGTCGAACCGCTGAATCGGATCGGAAATTCGGTCTTGGTGATCTCCATACAATATTTAAGACCCTATGAAATAATCGGATTAAAATTATGCCCTGACGCCACCCCGCGGCACGTTTGAAATTTTGCTAGTATTGCCAAAGTGTTATTTTCACTGATCCGGAGAAAAACTGAGTATGGGTCGAACCGCTGAATCGGATCAAAAATTGGGTCTTGGTGACCTCTATACAATATTTTAAGAGCCTACGAAAGAATAGCATCAATAACTATGCCCTGACGCTACACCGCGGCCCGTTCGAAATTTTGCCAGTATTGCCAGAGGGGTATGTTCACTGAACCGGAGAAAAAACTGACTATGGGTCGAACCGCTGAATCGGATCGGAAATTCGGTCTTGGTGACCTGCATATATATTTTTTTGACCCTACGAAAGATCCGGATCAATAATTATGCCCTAAAGCCATCGCGCGGCGCGTTCGAAATTTTGCCCGTATTGACAAAGGGGTATGTTCACTGATTCGGAGAAAAAACTGAGTTTGAGTCGAACCGCTGAAACGGATCGGAAATTCGGTCTTGGTGATCTCCATACACTATTTAAGACCATACGAAATAATCGGATTAATAATTATGCCCTGACGCCACCCCGCGGCACGTTTGAAATTTTGCTAGTATTGCCAAAGGGGTACGTTCACTGATCCGGAGAAAAAACTGAGTTTGAGTCGAACCGCTGAATCGGATCGGAAATTCGGTCTTGGTGATCTCCATACAATATTTAAGACCCTATGAAATAATCGGATTAATAATTATGCCCTGACGCCACCCCGCGGCACGTTTGAAATTTTTCTAGTATTGCCAAAGGGGTATGTTCACTGATCCGGAGAAAAAACTGACTATGGGTCGAACTGCTGAATCGGATCGGAAATTCGGTCTTGGTGACCTGCACACATATTTTTTTGACCCTACGAAAGATCCGGATCAATAATTATGCCCTAAAGCCATCTCGCGGCGCGTTCGAAATTTTGCCTGTATTGCCAAAGGGGCATGTTCACTGATTCGGAGAAAAAACTGAGTTTGAGTCGAACCGCTGAATCCGATCGGAAATTCGGTCTTGGTGATCTCCATACAATATTTAAGACCCTATGAAATAATCGGATTAATAATTATGCCCTGACGCCAGCCCGCGGCACGTTTGAAATTTTGCTAGTATTGCCAAAGGGGTATGTTCACTGATCCGGAGAAAAACTGAGTATGGGTCGAACCGCTGAATCGGATCAGAAATTGGGTCTTGGTGACCTCTATACAATATTTTAAGAGCCTACGAAAGAATAGCATCAATAACTATGCCCTGACGCCACACCGCGGCCCGTTCGAAATTTTGCCAGTATTGCCAGAGGGGTATGTTCACTGATCCGGAGAAAAAACTGACTATGGGTCGAACCGCTGAATCGGATCGGAAATTCGGTCTTGGTGAGCTGCATACATATTTTTTTGACCCTACGAAAGATCCGGATCAATAATTATGCCCTGAAGCCACCCCGCGGCCCGTTCGAAATTTTGCCAGTATTACCAAAGAGGTATGTTCACAGATCCGGAGAAAAAACTGAGTTTGAGTCGACCCGCTTAATCGGATCGGAAATTCGGTATTGGTGATCTCCATACAATATTTAAAACCCTACGAAATAATCGGATTAATAATTATGCCTGAATCCACCCCGCGGCACGTTTGAAATTTTGCTAGTATTGCCAAAGGGGTATGTTCACTGATCCGGAGAAAAACTGAGTATGGGTCTAACCGCTGAATCGGATCAGAAATTGGGTCTTGGTGACCTCTATACAATATTTTAAGACCCTACGAAAGAATAGCATCAATAACTATGCTCTGACGCCACCCCGCGGCCCGTTCGATATTTTGCCAGTATTGCCTAAGGGGTATGTTCACTGATCCGGAGAAAAAACTGACTATGGGTCGAACCGCTGAATCGGATCGGAAATTCGGTCTTGGTGACCTGCATACATATTTTTTTGACCCTACGAAAGATCCGGATCAATAATTATGCCCTGAAGCCACCCCGCGGCCCGTTCGAAATTTTGCCAGTATTACCAAAGAGGTATGTTCACAGATCCGGAGAAAAAACTGAGTTTGAGTCGACCCGCTTAATCGGATCGGAAATTCGGTATTGGTGATCTCCATACAATATTTAAAACCCTACGAAATAATCGGATTAATAATTATGCCTGAATCCACCCCGCGGCACGTTTGAAATTTTGCTAGTATTGCCAAAGGGGTATGTTCACTGATCCGGAGAAAAACTGAGTATGGGTCTAACCGCTGAATCGGATCAGAAATTGGGTCTTGGTGACCTCTATACAATATTTTAAGACCCTACGAAAGAATAGCATCAATAACTATGCCCTGACGCCACCCCGCGGCCCGTTCGATATTTTGCCAGTATTGCCTAAGGGGTATGTTCACTGATCCGGAGAAAAAACTGACTATGGGTCGAACCGCTGAATTGGATCGGAAATTCGGTCTTGGTGACCTGCATACATATTTTTTTGACCTTACCAAAGATTCGGATCAATAATTTTGCCCTAAAGCCATCTCGCGGCGCGTTCGAAATTTTGCCAGTATTGCCAAAGGGGTATGTTCACTGATTCGGAGAAAAAACTGAGTTTGAGACGAACCGCTGAATCGGATCGGAAATTCGGTCTTGGTGATCTCCATACAATATTTAAGACCCAATGAAATAATCGGATTAATAATTATGCCCTGACTCCACCCCGCGGCACGTTTGAAATTTTGCTAGTATTTCCAAAGAGGTCTGTTCACTGATCCGGAGAAAAAACTGAGTATGGGTCGAACAGCTGAATCGGATCAGAAATTGGGTCTTGGTGACCTCTATACAATATTTTAAGACCCTACGAAAGAATAGCATCAATAACTATGCCCTGACTCCACACCGCGGCCCGTTCGAAATTTTGCCAGTATTGCTAGAGGGGTATGTTCACTGATCCGGAGAAAAAACTGACTATGGGTCCAACCGCTGAATCGGATCGGAAATTCGGTCTTGGTGACCTGTATACATATTTTTTTGACCCTACGAAAGATCCGGATCAATAATTTTGCCCTGAAGCCACCCCGCGGCCCGTTCGAAATTTTGCCAGTATTGCCAAAGAGGTATGTTCACAGATCCGGTGAAAAAACTGACTATGGGTCGAACCGCTGAATCGGATCGGAAATTCGGTCTTGGTGATCTCCATACAATATTTAAGACCCTACGAAATAATCGGATTAATAATTATGCCCTGACGCCACCCCGCGGCACGTTTGAAATATTTCTAGTATTGCCAAAGGGGTATGTTCACTGATCCGGAGAAAAACTGAGTATGGGTCGAACCGCTGAATCGGATCAGAAATTGGGTCTTGGTGACCTCTATACAATATTTTAAGACCCTACGAAAGAATAGCATCAATAACTATGCCGTGACGCCACACCGCGGCCCGTTCGAAATTTTGCCAGTATTGCCAAAGGGGTATGTTCACTGATCCGGAGAAAAAACTGACTACGGGTCGAACCGCTGAATCGGATCGGAAATTCGGTCTTGGTGACCTACATACATATTTTTTTGAACCTACGAAAAATCCAGATCAATAATTATGCCCTGAAGCCACCCCGCGGCCCGTTCGAAATTTTGCCAGTATTGCCAAAGAGGTATGTTCACAGATCCGGAGAAAAAACTGAGTTTGAGTAGAACCGCTTAATCGGATCGGAAATTCGGTCTTCGTGAATTCCAAACAATATTTAAGACCCTACGAAATAATCGGATTAATAATTATGCCATGACGCCACCCCGCGGCACGTTTGAAATTTTGCTAGTATTGCCAAAGGGGTATGTTCACTGATCCGGAAAAAACCTGAGTATGGGTCGAACCGCTGAATCGGATCAGAAATTGGGTCTTGGTGACCTGTATACAATATTTTAAGACCCTACGAAAGAATAGCATCAAAAACTATGCCCTGACGCCACCCCGCGGCCCGTTCGAAATTTTGCCAGTATTGCCAAAGGGGTATGTTCACTGATCCGGAGAAAAACTGAGTATGGGTCGAACCGCTAAATCGGATCAGAAATTGGTTCTTGGTGACCTCTATACAGTATTTTAAGACCCTACGAAAGAATGGCCTCAATAACTATGCCCTAACGCCACCCCGAGGCCCGTTCGATATTTTGCCTGTATTGCCAAAGGGGGATGTTCACTGATCCGGAGAAAAAACTGACTATGGGTCGAACCGCTGAATCGGATCGGAAATTCGGTCTTGGTGACCTGCATACATATTTTTTTGACCCTACGAAAGATCCGGATCAATAATTATGCCCTAAAGCCATCACGCGGCGCGTTCGAAATTTTGCCAGTATTGCCAAAGGGGTATGTTCATTGATTCGGAGAAAAAACTGAGTTTGAGTCGAACCGCTGAATTGGATCGGAAATTCGGTCTTGGTGATCTCCATACAATATTTATGACCCTATGAAATAATCGGATTAATAATTATGCTCTGACGCCACCCCGCGGCACTTTTGAAATTTTGCTAGTATTGCCAAAGGGGTATGTTCACTGATCCGGAGAAAAACTGAGTATGGGTCGAACCGCTGAATCGGATCAGAAATTGGGTCTTGGTGACCTCTATACAATATTTTAAGACCCAACGAAAGAATAGCATCAATAACTATGCCCTAACGCCACCCCGCGGCCCGTTCGATATTTTGCCAGTGTTGCCAAAGGGGTATGTTCACTGATACGGAGAAAAAACTGACTATGGGTCGAACTGCTGAATCGGATCGGAAATTCGGTCTTGGTGACCTGCATACATATTTTTTTGACCCTACGAAAGATCCGGATCAATAATTATGCCCTAAAGCCATCTCGCGGCCCGTTCGAAATTTTACCAGTATTGCCAAAGAGGTATGTTCACTGATTCGGAGAAAAAACTGAGTTTGCGTCGAACCGCTAAATCGGATCGGAAATTCGGTCTTGGTGATCTCCATACAATATTTAAGACCCTACGAAATAATCTGATTAATAATTATGCCCTGACACCACCCCGCGGCACGTTTGAAATTTTGCTAGTATTGCCAAAGGGGTATGTTCACTGATCCGGAGAAAAAACTGAGTTTGAGTCGAACCGCTGAATCGGATCGGAAATTCGGTCTTGGTGATCTCCATACAATATTTAAGACCCTATGAAATAATCGGATTAATAATTATGCCCTGACGCCACCCCGCGGCACGTTTGAAATTTTGCTAGTATTGCCAAAGGGGTATGTTCACTGATCCGGAGAAAAACTGAGTATGGGTCGAACCGCTGAATCGGATCAGAAATTGGGTCTTGGTGACCTCTATACAATACCCTACGAAAGAATAGCATCAATAACTATGCCCTAACGCCACCCCGCAGCCCGTTCGATATTTTGCCAGTATTGCCAAAGGGGTATGTTCACTGATCCGGAGAAAAAACTGACTATGGGTCAAACTGCTGAATCGGATCGGAAATTCGGTCTTGGTGACCTGCATACATATTTTTTTGACCCTACGAAAGATCCGGATCAATAATTATGCCCTAAAGCCATCTCGCGGCGCGTTCGAAATTTTGCCTGTATTGCCAAAGGGGTATGTTCACTGATTCGGAGAAAAAACTGAGTTTGAGTCGAACCGCTGAATCGGATCGGAAATTCGGTCTTGGTGATCTCTATACAATATTTAAGACCCTATGAAATAATCGGATTAATAATTATGCCCTGACACCACCCCGCGGCACGTTTGAAATTTTGCTAGTATTGCCAAAGGGGTATGTTCACTGATCCGGAAAAAAACTGAGTATGGGTCGAACCGCTGAATCGGATCAGAAATTGGGTCTTGGTGACCTCTATACAATATTTTAAGACCCTACGAAAGATTAGCATCAATAACTATGCCCTGACGCCACCCCGCGGCCCGTTAGAAATTTTGCCAGTGTTGCCAAAGGGGTATGTTCACTGATACGGAGAAAAAACTGACTATGGGTCGAACTGCTGAATCGGATCGGAAATTCGGTCTTGGTGACCTGCATACATATTTTTTTGACCCTACGAAAGATCCGGATCAATAATTATGCCCTAAAGCCATCTCGCGGCCCGTTCGAAATTTTACCAGTATTGCCAAAGAGGTATGTTCACTGATTCGGAGAAAAAACTGAGTTTGTGTCGAACCGCTAAATCGGATCGGAAATTCGGTCTTGGTGATCTCCATACAATATTTAAGACCCTACGAAATAATCTGATTAATAATTATGCCCTGACACCACCCCGCGGCACGTTTGAAATTTTAGCTAGTATTGCCAAAGGGGTATGTTCACTGATCCGTAGAAAAAACTGAGTTTGAGTCGAACCGCTGAATCGGATCGGAAATTCGGTCTTGGTGATCTCCATACAATATTTAAGACCCTATGAAATAATCGGATTAATAATTATGCCCTGACGCCACCCCGCGGCACGTTTGAAATTTTGCTAGTATTGCCAAAGGGGTATGTTCACTGATCCGGAGAAAAACTGAGTATGGGTCGAACCGCTGAATCGGATCAGAAATTGGGTCTTGGTGACCTCTATACAATACCCTACGAAAGAATAGCATCAATAACTATGCCCTAACGCCACCCCGCAGCCCGTTCGATATTTTGCCAGTATTGCCAAAGGGGTATGTTCACTGATCCGGAGAAAAAACTGACTATGGGTCAAACTGCTGAATCGGATCGGAAATTCGGTCTTGGTGACCTGCATACATATTTTTTTGACCCTACGAAAGATCCGGATCAATAATTATGCCCTAAAGCCATCTCGCGGCGCGTTCGAAATTTTGCCTGTATTGCCAAAGGGGTATGTTCACTGATTCGGAGAAAAAACTGAGTTTGAGTCGAACCGCTGAATCGGATCGGAAATTCGGTCTTGGTGATCTCTATACAATATTTAAGACCCTATGAAATAATCGGATTAATAATTATGCCCTGACACCACCCCGCGGCACGTTTGAAATTTTGCTAGTATTGCCAAAGGGGTATGTTCACTGATCCGGAAAAAAACTGAGTATGGGTCGAACCGCTGAATCGGATCAGAAATTGGGTCTTGGTGACCTCTATACAATATTTTAAGACCCTACGAAAGATTAGCATCAATAACTATGCCCTGACGCCACCCCGCGGCCCGTTCGATATTTTGCCAGTGTTGCCAAAGGGGTATGTTCACTGATACGGAGAAAAAACTGACTATGGGTCGTACTGCTGAATCGGATCGGAAATTCGGTCTTGGTGACCTGCATACATATTTTTTTGACCCTACGAAAGATCCGGATCAATAATTATGCCCTAAAGCCATCTCGCGGCCCGTTCGAAATTTTACCAGTATTGCCAAAGAGGTATGTTCACTGATTCGGAGAAAAAACTGAGTTTGCGTCGAACCGCTAAATCGGATCGGAAATTCGGTCTTGGTGATCTCCATACAATATTTAAGACCCTACGAAATAATCTGATTAATAATTATGCCCTGACACCACCCCGCGGCACGTTTGAAATTTTGCTAGTATTGCCAAAGGGGTATGTTCACTGATCCGGAGAAAAAACTGAGTTTGAGTCGAACCGCTGAATCGGATCGGAAATTCGGTCTTGGTGATCTCCATACAATATTTAAGACCCTATGAAATAATCGGATTAATAATTATGCCCTGACGCCACCCCGCGGCACGTTTGAAATTTTGCTAGTATTGCCAAAGGGGTATGTTCACTGATCCGGAGAAAAACTGACTATGGGTCGAACCGCTGAATCGGATAAGAAATTGGGTCTTGGTGACCTCTATACAATACCCTACGAAAGAATAGCATCAATAACTATGCCCTAACGCCACCCCGCAGCCCGTTCGATATTTTGCCAGTATTGCCAAAGGGGTATGTTCACTGATCCGGAGAAAAAACTGACTATGGGTCAAACTGCTGAATCGGATCGGAAATTCGGTCTTGGTGACCTGCATACATATTTTTTTGACCCTACGAAAGATCCGGATCAATAATTATGCCCTAAAGCCATCTCGCGGCGCGTTCGAAATTTTGCCTGTATTGCCAAAGGGGTATGTTCACTGATTCGGAGAAAAAACTGAGTTTGAGTCGAACCGCTGAATCGGATCGGAAATTCGGTCTTGGTGATCTCTATACAATATTTAAGACCTTATGAAATAATCGGATTAATAATTATGCCCTGACACCACCCCGCGGCACGTTTGAAATTTTGCTAGTATTGCCAAAGGGGTATGTTCACTGATCCGGAAAAAAACTGAGTATGGGTCGAACCGCTGAATCGGATCAGAAATTGGGTCTTGGTGACCTCTATACAATATTTTAAGACCCTACGAAAGATTAGCATCAATAACTATGCCCTGACGCCACACCGCGGCCCGTTCGAAATTTTGCCAGTATTGCCAGAGGGGTATGTTCACTGATCCGGAGAAAAAACTGACTATGGGTCCAACCGCTGAATCGGATCGGAAATTCGGTCTTGGTGACCTGCATACATATTTTTTTGACCCTACGAAAGATCCGGATCAATAATTATGCCCTGAAGCCACCCCGCGGCCCGTTCGAAATTTTGCCAGTATTGCCAAAGAGGTATGTTCACAGATCCGGAGAAAAAACTGAGTTTGAGTCGACCCGCTTAATCGGATCGGAAATTCGGTCTTTGTGATCTCCATACATTATTTAAGACCCTACGAAATAATCAGATTAATAATTATGCCCTGACGCCACCCCGCGGCACGTTTGAAAATTTTCTAGTATTGCCAAAGGGGTATGTTCACTGATCCGGAGAAAAACTGAGTATGGGTCGAACCGCTGAATCAGATCAGAAATTGGGTCTTGGTGACCTCTATACAATATTTTAAGACCCTACGAAAGAATAGCATCAATAACTATGCCCTAACGCCACACCGCGGCCCGTTCGAAATTTTGCCAGTATTGCCAGAGGGGTATGTTCACTGATCCGGAGAAAAAACTGACTATTGGTCCAACCGCTGAATCGGATCGGAAATTCGGTCTTGGTGACCTGCATACATATTTTTTTGACCCTACGAAAGATCCGGATCAATAATTATGCCCTGAAGCCACCCCGCGGCCCGTTCGAAATTTTGCCAGTATTGCCAAAGAGGTATGTTCACAGATCCGGAGAAAAAACTGAGTTTGAGTCGACCCGCTTAATCGGATCGGAAATTCGGTCTTGGTGATCTCCATACAATATTTAAGACCCTACGAAATAATCAGATTAATAATTATGCCCTGACGCCACCCCGCGGCACGATTGAAAATTTTCTAGTATTGCCAAAGGGGTATGTTCACTGATCCGGAGAAAAACTGAGTATGGGTCGAACCGCTGAATCGGATCAGAAATTGGGTCTTGGTGACCTCTATACAATATTTTAAGACCCTACGAAAGAATAGCATCAATAACTATGCCCTGACGCCACCCCGCGGCCCGTTCGATATTTTGCCAGTATTGCCAAAGGGGTATGTTCACTGATCCGGAGAAAAAACTGACTATGGGTCGAACCGCTGAATCGGATCGGAAATTCGGTCTGGGTGACCTGCATACATATTTTTTTGACGCTACTAAAGATCTGGATCAATAATTATGCCCTGACGCCACCACGCGGCACTTTTGAAATTTTGCTAGTATTGCCTAAGAGGTATGTTCACTGATCCGGAGAAAAAACTGAGTATGGGACGAACCGCTGAATCGGATCAGAAATTGGGTCTTGGTGACCTCTATACAATATTTTAAGACCCTACGAAAGATTAGCATCAATAACTATGCCCTGACGCCACCCCGCGGCCCGTTCGAAATTTTGCCAGTATTGCCAAAGAGGTATGTTCACTAATACGGAGAAAAAACTGACTATGGGTCGAACCGCTGAATAGGATCGGAAATTCGGTCTTGGTGACCGGCATACATATTTTTTTTACCCTACGAAAGATCTGGATCAATAATTATGTCCTGAAGCCACCCTGCGGCACGTTCGAAATTTTGCCAGTATTGCCAAAGGGGTATGTTCACTGATCCTGAGAAAAACTGAGTATGGGTCGAACCGCTGAATCGGATCATAAATTGGGTCTTGGTGACCTCTATACAATATTTTAAGACCCTACGAAAGAATAGCATCAATAACTATGCCCTGACGCCACCCCGCGGCCCGTTCGATATTCTTCCTGTATTGCCGAAGGGGTAAGTTCACTGATCCGGAGAAAGAACTTACTATGGGTCGACCCGCTGAAAAAACTGAGTTTGAGTCGACCCGCTGAATCGGTTCGGAAATTCGGTCTTGGTGACCTGCATACATATTTTTTTGACCCTACGAAAGATCCGGATCAATAATTAAGCCCTAAAGCCTTCTCGCGGCCCGTTTGAAATTTTGCCCGTATTGCCAAAGGGTATGTTCACTGATTCGGAGAAAAAACTGAGTTTGAGTCGAACCGCTGAATCAGATCGGAAATTTGGTCTTGGTGACCTCCATACAATATTTTATGACCCTACGAAATAATCAGATCAATAATTATGCCCTGACGCCACCCTGCGGCCCGTTTGAAGTTTTGCTTGTATTACCAAAGGGGTATGTTCACGGATCCGGAGAAAAACTGAGTATGGGTCGAACCGCTGAATCGGATCATAAATTCGGTCTTGGTGACCTCCATACAATATTTTTGACCCTACGAAAGAATCGGATCAATAACTATGCCCTAACGCCACCCCGCAGCCCGTTCGAAATTTTGCCAGTATTGCCAAAGGGGTTTGTTCACTAATCCGGAGAAAAAACTAAGTATGGGTGGAACCGCTGAATCTGAACAGAAATTCGTTTTTGGTGATCTCCATACAATATTTTAAGACCCTACGAAAGAATCGGATCATTAACTATGCCCTGACGCCACCCCGCCGCCCGTTCGAATTTTTGCCACTATTGTCAATGAGATATGTTCACTGATTTGGAGAAAAAACTGAGTATGGGTCGAACCGCTGAATCGAATCGGAAATTCGGTCTTGGTGATCTCCATACAATATTTAAGACCCTACGAAATAATCGGATTAATAATTATGCCCTAACGCCGCCCTGCGGCACGTTTGAAATTTTGCTAGTATTGCCAAAGGGGTATGTTCAATTATCGGGAGAAAAAACTGAGTATGGGTCGAACTGTTGAATCGAATCAAAAATTCGGTCTTGGTAACCTCCATACAATATTTTTGACCCTTCGAAATAATCGGATCAATAACTATGCCCTGACGCCACCCCGCGGCCCGTTCGAAATTTTGCCTGTATTGCCAAAAGGGTATGTTCACTAATCCGGAGAAAAAACTGAGAGGGGTCGAACCGCTGAATCGGATCAGAAATTCGGTTTTGGTGACCTCCATACAATATTTTAAGACCCTACGAAAGAATCGGATCAATAACTATGCCCTGACGCCACCCTGCCGACCGTTCGAAATTTTTCCGCTATTGTCAAAGGGGTATGTTCACTGATCCGGAGAAAAACCTGAGTTTGGGTCGAACCGCTGAATCGAATTAGAAATTCGTGCATGTTGACCTACATACAAAATTTTTTGACCCTACGAAAGACTCGGATAAATAATAATGCCCTGACGCCACCCCGCGGCACGTTTGAAATTTTGCTAGTATTGCCAAAGGGGTATGTTCACTGATCCGGAGAAAACACTGAGTATGGGTCGAACCGTTGAATCGGATCAGAAATTGGGTCTTGGTGACCTCCATACAATATTTTAAGACCCTACGAAAGAATAGCATCAATAACTATTCCCTGACGCCACCTCACGACCCGTTCGAAATTTTTCCAGTATTGCCAAAGGGGTGTGTTTACTTATCCGGAGAAAAAACTGAGTATGGGTCGAACCGCTAAATCGGATCTGAAATTCGGTCTTGGTGACCTGCATACATATTTTTTTGACCCTACGAAAGGTCCGGATCAATAATTATGCCCTGAATCCACCCCGCGGCTCGTTCGGAATTTTGGTAGTATTCCCAAAGGGGTATGTCCACTAATACGGAGAAAAAACAATGTTTGGGTCGAACCGCTGAATCGGATCTAAAATTGGGTCTTGGTGACCTCTATACAATATTTTAAGACCCTACGAAAGAATCGCATCAATAACTATGCCCTAACGCCACCCCGCGGCCCATTCGAAATTTTGCCTGTATTGCCAAAGAGGTATGTTCACTGATCCGGAGAAAAAACTGACTATGGGTCGAACCGCTGAATCGGATCAGAAATTCGGTCTTGGTGACCTGCATACATATTTTTTTGACCCTACGAAAGATCTGGATCAATAATTATGTCCTTAAGCCACCCCGCCGCCCGTTCAAAATTTTGCCAGTATTGCCAAAGAGGTAAGTTCACTAATCCGGAGAAAAAACTGAGTATGGGTCGAACCGCGGAATGGTATCAGAAATTCGGTTTTAGTGATCTCCATACAATATTTTAAAACCCTACGAAAGAATCGGATCAATAACTATGCCCTGACGCCACCCCGCCGCCCGTTCGAAGTTTTGCCACTATTTTCAAAGGGGTATGTTCACTGATTCAGAGAAAAAACTGAGTATGGGTCGAACCGCTGAATCGAATTAGAAATTCGTGCATGTTGACCTACATACAATATTTTTTGACCCTACGAAAGACTCGGATAAATAATTATGCCCTGACACCACCACGCGGCCCGTTAGAAGTTTTGACAATATTGGCAAAGGGGTATGTTCACTGACCCGGAGAAAAACTGAGTATGGGTCGAACCGATGAATCGGATCAGAAATTGGGTCTTGGTGACCTCTATACAATATTTTAAGACCCTACGAAAGAATCGGATCAATAACTATGCCCTGACGCCACCCCGCGGCATGTTTGAAATATTGCTAGTATTGCCAAAGGGCCGTTCACTGATCCGTAGAAAAACTGTGTATGGGTCGAACCGCTGAATCGGATCAGAAATTGGGTCTTGGTGACCTCTATTCAATATTTTAAGACCCTACGAAAGAATAGCATCAATAACTATGCCCTAACGCCACCCCGCGGCCCGTTCGATATTTTGCCAGTATTGGCAAAGGGGTATGTTCACTGATCCGGAGAAAAAACTGACTATGGGTCGAACCGCTGAATCGGATCGGAAATTCGGTCTTGGTGACCTGCATACATATTTTTTTGACCCTACGAAAGATCCGGATCAATAATTATGCCCTGACGCCACCACGCGGCACGTTTGAAATTTTGTTAGTATTGCCAAAGGGGTATGTTCACTGATCCGGAGAAAAACTGAGTATGGGTCCGCTGAATCGGATCAGAAATTGGGTCTTGGTGACCTCTATACAATATATTAAGACCCTACGAAAGAATAGCATCAATAACTATGACCTCACGCCACCCCGTGGCCCGTTCGATATTTTGCCAGTATTGCCAAAGGGGTATGTTCACTGATCCGGAGAAAAAACAGACTATGGGTCGAACCGCTGAATCGGATCGGAAATTCGGTCTTGGTGACCTGCATACATATTTTTTTGACCCTACGAAAGATCCGGATCATTAATTATGCCCTAAAGCCATCTCGCGACCCGTTCGAAATTTTGCCAGTATTGCCAAAGGGCTATGTTCACTAATTCGGAGAAAAAACTGAGTTTGAGTCGAACCGCTGAATCGGATCGGAAATTCGGTCTTGGTGATCTCCATACAATATTTAAGACCCTACGAAATAATCGGATTAATAATTATGCCCTGACGCCACCCCGCGGCACGTTTGAAATTTTGCTAGTATTGCCAAAGAGGTATGTTCACTGATCCGGAGAAAAAACTGAGTATGGGACGAACCGCTGAATCAGATCAGAAATTGGGTCTTGGTGACCTCTATACAATATATTAAGACCCTACGAAAGATTAGCATCAATAACTATGCCCTGACGCCACCCTGCGGCCCGTTCGAAATTTTGCC
Organism: Bidens hawaiensis; assembly: GCF_021521415.1. Classification (NCBI taxonomy): domain Eukaryota; kingdom Viridiplantae; phylum Streptophyta; class Magnoliopsida; order Asterales; family Asteraceae; genus Bidens; species Bidens hawaiensis. The sequence goes on along the minus strand of NW_027491617.1, from coordinate 34,566 downwards.
AGTATTGCCAAAGGGGTATGTTCACTGATACGGAAAAAAAACTGACTATGGTCGAATCGCTAAATCGGATCGGAAATTCGGTCTTGATGACCTGCATACATATTTTTTTGACCCTACGAAAGATATGGATCAATAATTATGTCCTGAAGCCCCCCTGCGGCCCGTTAGAAATTTTGCCAGTATTGCCAAAGGGGTATGTTCACTGATCCGGAGAAAAACTGAGTATGGGTCGAACCGCTGAATTGGATCAGAAATTGGGTCTTGGTGACCTCTATACAATATTTTAAGACCGTACGAAATAATCAGATCAATAATTATGCCCTGACTCCACCCTGCGGTCCGTTTGAAGTTTTGCTAGTATTACCAAAGGGGTATGTTCACTGACCCGAAGAAAAAACTGAGTATGGGTCGTACCGCAGAATCGGATCATAAATTCGGTCTTGGTGACCTCCATACAATATTTTTTACCCTACGAAAGAATAGGATCAATAACTATGCCCTAACGCCACCCCGCGGCCCGTTCGAAATTTTGTCAGTATTGCCAAAGGGGTTTGTTCACTAATCCGGAGAAAAAACTGAGTATGGGTGGAACCGCTGAATCGGATCATAAATTCGTTTTTGGTGATCTCCATACAATATTTTAAGACCCTACGAAAGAATCGGATCAACAACTATGCCCTGACGCCACCCCGCCGCCCGTTCGAATTTTTGCCACTATTGTCAATGAGGTATGTTCACTGATCCGGAGAAAAAACTGAGTATGGGTCGAACCGCTGAATCAAATCGGAAATTCGGTCTTGGTGATCTCCATACAATATTTAAGACCCTACGAAATAATCGGATTAATAATTATGCCCTGATGCCACCCCGCGGCACGTTTGAAATTTTGCTATTATTGCCAAAGGTGTATGTTCATTGATTCGGAGAAAAAACTGAGTATGGGTCGAACCGTTGAATCGAATCAAAAATTCGGTCTTGGTAACCTACATACAATATTTTTGACCCTTCGAAAGATCCGGATCAATAATTATGCCCTAAAGCCTTCTCGCGGCCCGTTCGAAATTTTGCCAGTATTGCCAAAGGGGTATGTTCACTGATTCGGAGAAAAAACTGAGTTTGAGTCGAACCGCTGAATCAGATCGGAAATTCGGTCTTGGTGATCTCCATACAATATTTTAAGACCCTACTTAAGAATCGAATCAATAACTATGCCCTGACGCCACCCCGCCGCCCGTTCGAATTTTTGCCACTATTGTCAATGAGGTATGTTCACTGATCCGGAGAAAAAACTGAGTATGGGTCGAACCGCTGAATCGAATCGGAAATTCGGTCTTGGTGATCTCCATACAATATTTAAGACCCTACTAAAGAATCGAATCAATAACTATGCCCTGACTCCACACCGCGGCCCGTTCGAAATTTTGCCCGTATTGCTAGAGGGGTATGTTCACTGATCCGGAGAAAAAACTGACTATGGGTCCAACCGCTGAATCGGATCGGAAATTCGGTCTTGGTGACCTGCATACATATTTTTTTGACCCTACGAAAGATCCGGATCAATAATTATGCCCTGAAGCCACCCCGCGGCCCGTTCGAAATTTTGCCAGTATTGCCAAAGAGGTATGTTCACAGATCCGGTGAAAAAACTGACTATGGGTCGAACCGCTGAATCGGATCGGAAATTCGGTCTTGGTGATCTCCATACAATATTTAAGACCCTACGAAATAATCGGATTAATAATTATGCCCTGACGCCACCCCGCGGCACGTTTGAAATTTTGTTAGTATTGACAAAGGGGTATGTTCATTGATCCGGAGAAAAAACTGAGTATGGGTCGAACCGGTGAATCAATCAAAATTCGGTCTTGGTAACCTCCATACAATATTTTTGACCCTTCGAAATAATCGGATCAATAACTATGCCCTGACGCCACCCCGCGGCCCGTTCGAAATTTTGCCAGTATTGCCAAAAGGGTGTGTTCACTAATCCGGAGAAAAAACTGAGTATGGGTCGAACCGCTGAATCGGATCAGAAATTCGGTTTTGGTGACCTCCATACAATATTTTAAGCCCCTACGAAAGAATCGGAACAATAACTATGCCCTGACGCCACCCCGCCGCCCGTTCGAAATTTTTCCACTATTGTCAAAGGGGTATGTTCACTGATCCGGAGAAAAACCTGAGTATGGGTCGAACCGCTGAATCGAATTAGAAATTAGTGCATGTTGACCTACATACAATATTTTTTGACACTACGAAAGACTCGGATAAATAATTATGCCCTGACGCCACCCCGCGGCACGTTTGAAATTTTGCTAGTATTGCCAAAGGGGTATGTTCACTGATCCGGAGAAAACACTGAGTATGGGTCGAACCGTTGAATCGGATCAGAAATTGGGTCTTGGTGACCTCCATACAATAATTTAAGACCCTACGAAAGAATAGCATCAATAACCATTCCCTGACGCCACCTCACGACCCGTTCGAAATTTTTCCAGTATTGCCAAAGGGGTGTGTTTAATGATTCGGAGAAAAAACTGAGTATGGGTCGAACCGCTAAATCGGATCGGAAATTCGGTCTTGGTGACCTGCATACATATTTTTTTGACCTTACGAAAGATCCGGATCAATAATTATGCCCTAAAGCCATCTCGCGGCGCGTTCGAAATTTTGCTAGTATTACCAAAGGGGTATGTTCACTGATTCGGAGAAAAAACTGAGTTTGAGTCGAACCGCTGAATCGGATCGGAAATTCGGTCTTGGTGATCTCCATCCAATATTTAAGACCCAATGAAATAATCGGATTAATAATTATGCCCTGACGCCACCCCGCGGCACGTTTGAAATTTTGCTAGTATTGCCAAAGAGGTCTGTTCACTAATCCGGAGAAAAAACTGAGTATGGGTCGAACCGCTGAATCGGATCAGAAATTGGGTCTTGGTGACCTCTATACAATATTTTAAGACCCTACGAAAGAATAGCATCAATAACTATGCCCTGACGCCACACCGCGGCCCGTTCGAAATTTTGCCAGTATTGCCAGAGGGGTATGTTCACTGATCCGGAGAAAAAACTGTCTATGGGTCCAACCGCTGAACCGGATCGGAAATTCGGTCTTAGTGACCTGCATACATATTTTTTTGACCCTATGAAAGATCCGGATCATTAATTATGCCCTAAAGCCATCTCGCGGCCCGTTCGAAATTTTGCCAGTATTGCCAAATGGGTATGTTCACTGATTCGGAGAAAAAACTGAGTATGGGTCGAACCGCTGAATCGGATCGGAAATTGGGTCTTGGTGACCTGCATACATATTTTTTTGACCCTACGAAAGATCCGGATCAATAAATTTGCCCTGAAGCCACCCCGCGGCCCGTTCAAAATTTTGCCAGTATTGACAAATAGGTATGTTCACAGATCCGGAGAAAAAACTGAGTTTGAGTCGAACCGCTTAGTCGAATAGGAAATTCGGTCTTGATTATCTCCATACAATATTAAAGACCCTACGAAATAATCGGATTAATAATTATGCCCTGACGCCACCCCGCGGCACGTTTGAAATTTTGATAGTATTGCCAAAGGGGTATGTTCACTGATCCGTAGAAAAACTAAGTATGGGTCTAACCGCTGAATCGGATCAGAAATTGGGTCTTGGTGACCTCTATACAATATTTTAAGACCCTACGAAAGAATAGCATTAATAACTATGCCCTGACGCCACCTCGCGACCCGTTCGATATTTTGCAAGTAATGCCAAAGTGGTATGTTCACTGTTCCGGAGAAAAAACTGACTATGGGTCGAACCGCTGAATCGGATCGGAAATTCGGTCTTGGTGACCTGCATACATATTTTTTTGACCCTACGGAAGATCAAGATCAATAATTATGCCCTAAAGCATCTCGCGGCCCGTTCGAAATTTTGCCAGTATTGCCAAAGGGGTATGTTCACTGATTCGGAGAAAAAACTGAGTATGGGTCGAACCGCTGAATCGGATCGGAAATTCGGTCTTGGTGACCTGCATACATAGTTTTTTGACCCTAAGAAAGATCCGGATCAATAATTATGCCCTGAAGCCACCCCGCGGCCCGTTCGAAATTTTCCCAGTATTGCCAAAGAGGTATGTTCACAGATCCGGAGAAAAAACTGAGTTTGAGTCGAACCGCTTAATCGGATCGGAAATTCGGTCTTTGTGATCTCCATACATTATTTAAGACCCTAGGAAATAATCGGATTAATAATTATGCCCAGACGCCACCCCGCGGCACGTTTGAAATTTTGTTAGTATTGCCAAAGGGGTATGTTCACTGATCCGGAGAAAAACTGAGTATGGGTCTAACCGCTGAATCGGATCAGAAATTGGGTCTTGGTGACCTCTATACAATATATTAAGACCCTACGAAAGAATAGCATCAATAACTATGCCCTGACGCCACCCCGCGGCCCGTTCGATATTTTGCCAGTATTGCCAAATGGGTATGTTCACTGATCCGGAGAAAAAACTGACTATGGGGTGAACCGCTGAATCGGATCGGAAATTCGGTCTTGGTGACCTGCATACATATTTTTTTGACCTTACGAAAGATCCGGATCAATAATTATGCCCTAAAGCCATCTCGCGGCGCGTTCGAAATTTTGCTAGTATTGCCAAAGGGGTATGTTCACTGATTCGGAGAAAAAACTGAGTTTGAGTCGAACCGCTGAATCGGATCGGAAATTCGGTCTTGGTGATCTCCATACAATATTTAAGACCCAATGAAATAATCGGATTAATAATTATGCCCTGACGCCACCCCGCGGCACGTTTGAAATTTTGCTAGTATTGCCAAAGAGGTCTGTTCACTAATCCGGAGAAAAAACTGAGTATGGGTCGAACCGCTGAATCGGATCAGAAATTGGGTCTTGGTGACCTCTATACAATATTTTAAGACCATACGAAAGAATAGCATCAATAACTATGCCCTGACGCCACACGGCGGCCCGTTCGAAATTTTGCCTGTATTGCCAGAGGGGTATGTTCACTGATCCGGAGAAAAAACTGACTATGGGTCCAACCGCTGAATCGGATCGGAAATTCGGTCTTGGTGACCTGCATACATATTTTTTTGACCCTACGAAAGATCCGGATCATTAATTATGCCCTAAAGCCATCTCGCGGCCCGTTCGAAATTTTGCCAGTATTGCCAAATGGGTATGTTCACTGATTCGGAGAAAAAACTGAGTATGGGTCGAACCGCTGAATCGGATCGGAAATTGGGTCTTGGTGACCTGCATACATATTTTTTTGACCCTACGAAAGATCCGGATCAATAAATTTGCCCTGAAGCCACCCCGCGGCCCGTTTGAAATTTTGATAGTATTGCCAAAGGGGTATGTTCACTGATCCGTAGAAAAACTAAGTATGGGTCTAACCGCTGAATCGGATCAGAAATTGGGTCTTGGTGACCTCTATACAATATTTTAAGACCCTACGAAAGAATAGCATTAATTACTATGCCCTGTCGCCACCCCGCGACCCGTTCGATATTTTGCAAGTAATGCCAAAGTGGTATGTTCACAGTTCCGGAGAAAACACTGACTATGGGTCGAACCGCTGAATCGGATCGGAAATTCGGTCTTGGTGACCTGCATACATATTTTTTTGACCCTACGAAAGATCAAGATCAATAGTTATGCCCTAAAGCATCTCGCGGCCCGTTCGAAATTTTGCCAGTATCGCCAAAGGGGTATGTTCATTGATTCGGAGAAAAAACTGAGTATGGGTCGAACCGCTGAATCGGATAGGAAATTCGGTCTTGGTGACCTGCATACATATTTTTTTGACCCTAAGAAAGATCCGGATCAATAATTATGCCCTGAAGCCACCCCGCGGCCCGTTCGAAATTTTCCCAGTATTGCCAAAGAGGTATGTTCACAGATCCGGAGAAAAAACTGAGTTTGAGTCGAACCGCTTAATCGGATCGGAAATTCGGTCTTTTTGATCTCCATACAATATTTAAGACCCTACGAAATAATCGATTAATAATTATGCCCAGACGCTACCCCGCGGCACGTTTGAAATATTGTTAGTATTGCCAAAGGGGTATGTTCACTGATCCGGAGAAAAACTGAGTATGGGTCGAACCGCTGAATCGGATCAGAAATTGGGTCTTGGTGACTTCTATACAATATATTAAGACCCTACGAAAGAATAGCATCAATAACTATGCCCTGACGCCACCCCGCGGCCCGTTCGATATTTTGCCAGTATTGCCAAAGGGGTATGTTCACTGATCCGGAGAAAAAACTGACTATGGGTCGAACCGCTGAATCGGATCGGAAATTCGGTCTTGGTGACCTGCATACATATTTTTTTGACCCTACGAAATATCTGGATCAATAATTATGCCCTGACGCCACCACGCGGCACGTTTGAAATTTTGTTAGTATTGCCAAAGGGGTATGTTCACTGATCCGGAGAAAAACTGAGTATGGGTCGAACAGCTGAATCGGATCAGAAATTGGTTCTTGGTGACCTCTATACAATATATTAAAACCCTACGAAAGAATAGCATCAATAATTATGACCTGACTCCTCCCCGTGGCCCGTTCGATATTTTGCCTGTATTGCCAAAGGGGTATGTTCACTGATCCGGAGAAAAAACTGACTATGGGTCGAACCGCTGAATCGGATCGGAAATTCGGTCTTGGTGACCTGCATACATATTGTTTTGACCCTACGAAAGATCGGATCAATAATTATGCCCTGAAGCCACCTCGCGGCCCGTTCGAAATTTTGCCAGTATTGCCAAAGAGGTATGTTCATAGATCCGGAGAAAAAACTGAGTTTGAGTCGAACCGCTTAATCGGATGGGAAATTCGGTCTTTGTGATCTCCATACAATATTTAAGACCCTACGAAATAATCGGATTAATAATTATGCCCTGACAGCACCACGCGGCACGTTTAAAATTTTGCTAGTATTGCCAAAGGGTTATGTTCACTAATCCGGAGAAAAACTGAGTATGGGTCGAACCGCTGAATCGGATCAGAAATTGATTCTTGGTGACCTCTATACAATATTTTAAGACCCTACGAAAGAATAGCATCAATAACTATGCCCTGACGCCACCCCGCGGCGCGTTCGATATTTTGCCAGTATTGCCAAAGGGGTATGTTCACTGATCCGGAGAAAAAACTGACTATGGGTCGAACCGCTGAATCGGATCGGAAATTCGGTCTTGGTGACCTGCATACATATTTTTTTGACCTTACGAAAGATCCGGATCAATAATTATGCCCTAAAGCCATCTCGCGGCGCGTTCGAAATTTTGCTAGTATTGCCAAAGGGGTATGTTCACTGATTCGGAGAAAAAACTGAGTTTGAGTCGAACCGCTGAATCGGATCGGAAATTCGGTCTTGGTGATCTCCATACAATATTTAAGACCCAATGAAATAATCGGATTAATAATTATGCCCTGACGCCACCCCGCGGCACGTTTGAAATTTTGCTAGTATTGCCAAAGAGGTCTGTTCACTAATCCGGAGAAAAAACTGAGTATGGGTCGAACCGCTGAATCGGATCAGAAATTGGGTCTTGGTGACCTCTATACAATATTTTAAGACCATACGAAAGAATAGCATCAATAACTATGCCCTGACGCCACACGGCGGCCCGTTCGAAATTTTGCCTGTATTGCCAGAGGGGTATGTTCACTGATCCGGAGAAAAAACTGACTATGGGTCCAACCGCTGAATCGGATCGGAAATTCGGTCTTGGTGACCTGCATACATATTTTTTTGACCCTACGAAAGATCCGGATCATTAATTATGCCCTAAAGCCATCTCGCGGCCCGTTCGAAATTTTGCCAGTATTGCCAAATGGGTATGTTCACTGATTCGGAGAAAAAACTGAGTATGGGTCGAACCGCTGAATCGGATCGGAAATTGGGTCTTGGTGACCTGCATACATATTTTTTTGACCCTACGAAAGATCCGGATCAATAAATTTGCCCTGAAGCCACCCCGCGGCCCGTTTGAAATTTTGATAGTATTGCCAAAGGGGTATGTTCACTGATCCGTAGAAAAACTAAGTATGGGTCTAACCGCTGAATCGGATCAGAAATTGGGTCTTGGTGACCTCTATACAATATTTTAAGACCCTACGAAAGAATAGCATTAATAACTATGCCCTGACGCCACCCCGCGACCCGTTCGATATTTTGCAAGTAATGCCAAAGTGGTATGTTCACTGTTCCGGAGAAAAAACTGACTATGGGTCGAACCGCTGAATCGGATCGAAAATTCGGTCATGGTGACCTGCATACATATTTTTTTGACCCTACGAAAGATCAAGATCAATAATTATGACCTAAAGCATCTCGCGGCCCGTTCGAAATTTTGCCAGTATTGCCAAAGGGGTATGTTCACTGATTCGGAGAAAAAACTGAGTATGGGTCGAACCGCTGAATCGGATCGGAAATTCGGTCTTGGTGACCTGCATACATATTTTTTTGACCCTAAGAAAGATCCGGATCAATAAGTATGCCCTGAAGCCACCCCGCGGCCCGTTCGAAATTTTCCTAGTATTGCCAAAGAGGTATGTTCACAGATCCGGAGAAAAAACTGAGTTTGAGTCGAACCGCTTAATCGGATCGGAAATTCGGTATTTGTGATCTCCATACAATATTTAAGACCCTACGAAATAATCGGATTAATAATTATGCCCAGACGCCACCCCCGCGGCACGTTTGAAATTTTGTTAGTATTGCCAAAGGGGTATGTTCACTGATCCGGAGAAAAACTGAGTATGGGTCGAACCGCTGAATCGGATCAGAAATTGGGTCTTGGTGACCTCTATACAATATATTAAGACCCTACGAAAGAATAGCATCAATAACTATGCCCTGACGCCACCCCCGCGACCCGTTCGATATTTTGCAAGTAATGCCAAAGTGGTATGTTCACCGTTCCGGAGAAAAAACTGACTATGGGTCGAACCGCTGAATCGGATCGGAAATTCGGTCTTGGTGACCTGCATACATATTTTTTTGACCCTACGAAAGATCAAGATCAATAATTATGCCCTAAAGCATCTCGCGGCCCGTTCGAAATTTTGCCAGTATTGCCAAAGGGGTATGTTCACTGATTCGGAGAAAAAACTGAGTATGGGTCGAACCGCTGAATCGGATCGGAAATTCGGTCTTGGTGACCTGCAAACATAGTTTTTTGACCCTAAGAAAGATCCGGATCAATAATTATGCCGTGAAGCCACCCCGCGGCCCGTTTGAAATTTTCCCAGTATTGCCAAAGAGGTAAGTTCACAGATCCGGAGAAAAAACTGAGTTTGAGTCGAACCGCTTAATCGGATCGGAAATTCGGTCTTTGTGATCTCCATACATTATTTAAGACCCTACGAAATAATTGGATTAATAATTATGCCCAGACGCCACCCCGCGGCACGTTTGAAATTTTGTTAGTATTGCCAAAGGGGTATGTTCACTGATCCGGAGAAAAACTGAGTATGGGTCTAACCGCTGAATCGGATCAGAAATTGGGTCTTGGTGACCTCTATACAATATATTAAGACCCTACGAAAGAATAGCATCAATAACTATGCCCTGACGCCACCCCGCGGCCCGTTCGATATTTTGCCAGTATTGCCAAAGGGGTATGTTCACTGATCCGGAGAAAAAACTGACTATGGGTCGAACCGCTGAATCGGATCGGAAATTCGGTCTTGGTGACCTGCATACATATTTTTTTGACCCTACGAAAGATCTGGATCAATAATTATGCCCTGACGCCACCACGCGGCACGTTTGAAATTTTGTTAGTATTGCCAAAGGGGTATGTTCACTGATCCGGAGAAAAACTGATTATGGGTCGAACCGCTGAATCGGATAAAAATTGGTTCTTGGTGACCTCTATACAATATATTAAAACCCTACGAAAGAATAGCATCAATAATTATGACCTGACGCCTCCCCGTGGCCCGTTCGATATTTTGCCAGTATTGTCAAAGGGGTATGTTCACTGATCCGGAGAAAAAACTGACTATGGGTCGAACCGCTGAATCGGATCGGAAATTCGGTATTGGTGAACTGCATACATATTATTTTGACCCTACGAAAGATCCGGATCAATAATTATGCCCTGAAGCCACCCCGCGGCCCGTTCGAAATTTTGCCAGTATTGCCAAAGAGGTATGTTCATAGATCCGGAGAAAAAACTGAGTTTGAGTCGAACCGCTTAATCGGATGGGAAATTCGGTCTTTGTGATCTCCATACAATATTTAAGACCCTACGAAATAATCGGATTAATAATTATGCCCTGACAGCACCCCGCGGCACGTTTAAAATTTTGCTAGTATTGCCAAAGGGGTATGTTCACTAATCCGGAGAAAAACTGAGTATGGGTCGAACCGCTGAATCGGATCAGAAATTGATTCTTGGTGACCTCTATACAATATTTTAAGACCCTACGAAAGAATAGCATCAATAACTATGCCCTGACGCCACCCCCGCTGCCCGTTCGATATTTTGCCAGTATTGCCAAAGGGGTATTTTCACTGATACGGAGAAAAAACTGACTATGGGTCGAACCGCTGAATCGGATCGGAAATTCGATCTTGGTGACCTGCATACATATTTTTTTGACCTTACGAAAGATCCGGATCAATAATTATGCCCTAAAGCCATCTCGCGGCGCGTTCGAAATTTTCCTAGTATTGCCAAAGGGGTATGTTCACTGATTCGGAGAAAAAACTGAGTTTGAGTCGAACCGCTGAATCGGATCGGAAATTCGGTCTTGGTGATCTCCATACAATATTTAAGACCCAATGAAATAATCGGATTAATAATTATGCCCTGACGCCACCCCGCGGCACGTTTGAAATTTTGCTAGTATTGCCAAAGAGGTCTGTTCACTAATCCGGAGGAAAAACTGAGTATGGGTCGAACCGCTGAATCGGATCAGAAATTGTGTCTTGGTGACCTCTATACAATATTTTAAGACCCTACGAAAGAATAGCATCAATAACTATGCCCTGACGCCACACCGCAGCCCGTTCGAAATTTTGCCAGTATTGCCAGAGGGGTATGTTCACTGATCCGGAGAAAAAACTGACTATGGGTCCAACCGCTGAATCGGATCGGAAATTCGGTCTTGGTGACCTGCATACATATTTTTTTAACCCTACGAAAGATCCGGATCATTAATTATGCCCTAAAGCCATCTCGCGGCCCGTTCGAAATTTTGCCTGTATTGCCAAATGGGTATGTTCACTGATTCGGAGAAAAAACTGAGTATGGGTCGACCCGCTTAATCGGATCGGAAATTCGGTCTTGGTGATCTCCATACAATATTTAAGACCCCACGAAATAATCGGATTAATAATTATGCCCTGACGCCACCCCGCGGCACGTTTGAAATTTTGCTATTATTGCCAAAGTGGTATGTTCACTGATCCGGAGAAAAACTGAGTATGGGTCGAACCGCTGAATCGGATCAGAAATTGGGTCTTGGTGAACTCTATACAATATTTTAAGACCCTACGAAAGAATAGCATCAATAACTATGCCTTGACGCCACCCCGCGGCGCGTTCGAAATTTTGCCAGTATTGCCAAAGGGGTATGTTCACTGATTCGGAGAAAAAACCGAGTTTGAGTCGAACCGCTGAATCGGATCGGAAATTCGGTCTTGGTGATCCGGAGAAAAAACTGAGTATGGGTCGAACCGCTGAATCGAATTAGAAATTCGTGCATGTTGACCAACATACAATATTGTTTGACCCTAAGAAAGACTCGGATAAATAATTATGCCCTGAGGCCACCACGCGGCCCGTTCAAAGTTTTGACAATATAGCCAAAGAGGTATGTTCACTGATCCGGAGAAAAACTGAGTATGGGTCGAACCGCTGAATCGGATCAGAAATTGGGTCTTGGTGACCTCTATACAATATTTTAAGACCCTACGAAAGAAGAGCATCAATAACTATGCCCTGACGCCACCCCGCGGCCAGTTCGAATTTTGTCAGTATTGGCAAAGGGGTATGTTCACTGATCCGGAGAAAAAACTAACTATGGGTCGAACCGCTGAATCGGATCGGAAATTCGGTCTTGGTGACCTGCATACATATTTTTTTGACCCTACGAAAGATCTGGATCAATAATTATGTCCTGAAGCCACCCCGCGGCCCGTTCAAAATTTTGCCAGTATTGCCAAAGAAGTTAGTTCACTAATCCGGAGAAAAAACTGAGTATGGGTCGAAACGCTGAATCGGATCAGAAATTCGGTTTTGTTGATCTCCATACAATATTTTAAAACCCTACGAAAGAATCAGATCAATAACTATGCCCTGACGCCACCCCGCCGCCCGTTCGAAGTTTTGCCACTATTTTCAAAGGGGTATGTTCACTGATCCGGAGAAAAAACTGAGTATGGGTCGAACCGCTGAATCGGATCAGAAATTCGGTTTTGGTGATCTCCATACAATATTTTAAGACCCTACGAAAGAATCGGATCAATAACTATGCCCTGACGCCACCCCCGCCGCCCGTTCGAAGTTTTGCCACTATTGTCAAAGGGGTTTGTTCACTGATCCGGAGAAAAAACTGAGTATGGGTCGAACCGCTGAATCGAATTAGAAATTCGTGCATGTTGACCTACATACAATATTGTTTGACCCTACGAAAGACTCGGATAAGTAATTATGCCCAGACGCCACCACGCGGCCCGTTCGAAGTTTTGACTATATTGCCAAAGGGCTATGTTCATTGATCCGGAGAAAAACTGAGTATGGGTCGAACCACTGAATTGGATCAGAAATTGGGTCTTGGTGACCTCTATACAATATTTTTGACCCTACGAAAGAATCGGATCAATAACTATGCCCTAACGCCACCCCGCGGCCCGTTCACTGATCCGGAGAAAAAACTGAGTATGGGTCGAACCGCTGAATCGAATTAGAAATTCTTGCATGTTGACCTACATACAATATTGTTTGACCCTACGAAAGACTCGGATAAATAATTATGCCCTGACGCCACCACGCGGCCCATTCGAAGTTTTGACAATATTGCCAAAGGGGTATATTCACTGATCCAGAGAAAAACTTAGTATGGGTCGAACCGCTGAATCGGATCAGAAATTGGGTCTTGGTTATTTCTATACAATATTTTAAGACCCTACGAAAGAATAGCATCAATAACTATGCCCTGACGCCACCCCGCGGCCCGTTCGAAATTTTGCCAGTATTGCAAAGGGGTATGTTCACTGATCCGGAGAAAAAACTGACTATGGGTCGAACCGCTGAATCGGATCCGAAATTCGGTTTTGGTGACCTGCATACATATATTTTTGACCCTACGAAAGATCTGGATCAATAATTATGTCCTGAAGCCACCCCGCGCCCCGTTCAAAATTTTGCCAGTATTGCCAAAGAAGTAAATTCACTAATCCGGAGAAAAAACTGAGTATGGGTCGAACCGCTGAATCGGATCAGAAATTCGGTTTTGGTGATCTCCATACAATATTTTAAAACCCTACGAAAGAATCGGATCAATAACTATGCCCTGACGCCACCCCGCCGCCCGTTCGAAGTTTTGCCACTATTTTCAATGGGGTATGTTCACTGATCCGGAGAAAAAACTGAGTATGGGTCGAACCGCTGAATCGAATTAGAAATTCGTACATGTTGACCTACATACAATATTTTTTGACCCTACGAAAGACTCGGATAAATAATTATGCCCTGACGCCACCACGCGGCCCGTTCGAAGTTTTGACAATATTGCCAAAGGGGTATAGCCCCGCTAGGCCGGGCAAGGGAAGAAGGTATCAGACCTATGTAGTTCTAGACCCCTTTTGTGAAACCAGTTCCTGTACTCTTGTTGACTGAAGTAAAGTAGTCCGGTGGACGGGACCCGCCTCACCACTCCCATCTATGAACGAGAACCCACTCTTTCTCTTTGACACAGAAAAGAGTCTCTCTAATCAAGGTATACCAGGTCTAGTAGGAGGCAAATCTCCTATTGTTCTTACAGAATATGCTCTTCATGTTCGAGAATCAGCTTTGCATGAACTTGTTCCTTCTAGCTTCTTTGTTTTGAGCTGTGGTACCTAACCCGAAGTAGGGAACAGCGAGCATCAAGCGTCAGGCATCGGTAAAAGAGGTTGGCATCGACTAAGTGATCCAGAGAAAAACTTAGTATGGGTCGAACCGCTGAATCGGATCAGAAATTGGGTCTTGGTTATTTCTATACAATATTTTAAGACCCTACGAAAGAATAGCATCAATAACTATGCCCTGACGCCACCCCGCGGCCCGTTCGAAATTTTTCCAGTATTGCAAAGGGGTATGTTCACTGATCCGGAGAAAAAACTGACTATGGGTCGAACCGCTGAATCGGATCCGAAATTCGGTTTTGTTGACCTGCATACATATATTTTTGACCCTACGAAAGATCTGGATCAATAATTATGTCCTGAAGCCACCCCGTGGCCCGTTCAAAATTTTGCCAGTATTGCCAAAGAAGTAAGTTCACTAATCCGGAGAAAAAACTGAGTATGGGTCGAACCGCTGAATCGGATCAGAAATTCGGTTTTGGTGATCTCCATACAATATTTTAAAACCCTACGAAAGAATCGGATCAATAACTATGCCCTAACGCCACCCCGCCGCCCGTTCGAAGTTTTGCCACTATTTTCAAAGGGGTATGTTCACTGATCCGGAGAAAAAACTAAGTATGGGTCGAACCGCTGAATCGAATTAGAAATTCGTGCATGTTGACCTACATACAATATTTTTTGACCCTACGAAAGACTCGGATAAATAATTATGCCCTGACGCCACCACGCGGCCCGTTCGAAGTTTTGACAATATTGCCAAAGGGGTATGTTCACTGATCCGGAGAAAAACAGAGTATGAGTCGAACCGCTGAATCGGATCAGAAATTGGGTCTTGGTGACCTCTATACAATATTTTTGACCCTACGAAAGAATCGGATCAATAACTACGCCCTAACGCCACCCCGCTGCCCGTTCGAAATTTTGCCAGTATTGCCAAAGGGTTATGTTCACTGATCCGGAGAAAAAACTGAGTATGGGTCGAACCGCTGAATCGGATCGGAAATTCGGTCTTGGTGACCTGCATACATATTTTTTTGACCCTACAAAAGAATCGGATCAATAACTATGCCCTGACGCCACCCCGCCGCCCGTTCGAAGTTTTGCCACTATTGTCAAAGGGGTTTGTTCACTGATCCGGAGAAAAAACTGAGTATGGGTCGAACCGCTGAATCGAATTAGAAATTCGTGCATCTTGACCTACATACAATATTGTTTGACCCTACGAAAGACTCGGATAAATAATTATGCCCTGACGCCACCACGCGGCCCGTTCGAAGTTTTGACAATATTGCCAAAGGGGTTTGTTGACTGATCCGGAGAAAAACTGAGTATGGGTCGAACCGCTGAATCGGATCAGAAATTCGGTTTTGGTGATCTCCATACAATATTTTAAGACCCTACAAAAGAATCGGATCAATAACTATGCGCTAACGCCACCTCGCGGCCCGTTCGAAATTTTGCCAGTATTGCCAAAGGGGTATGTTCACTGATCTGGAGAAAAAACTGAGTATGGGTCGAACCGCTGAATCGGATCGTAAAGTGGGACTTGGTGACCTCCATACAATATTTTAAGACCCTACGAAAGAATAGCATCAATAACTATGCCCTGACGCCACCCCCGCGGCCCGTTCGAAATTTTGCCAGTATTGCCAAAGGGGTATGTTCACTGATCCGGAGAAAAAACTGACTATGGGTCGAACCGCTGAATCGGATCGGAAATTCGGTCTTGGTGACCTGCATACATATTTTTTTGAACCTACGAAAGATCTGGATCAATAATTATGTCGTGAAGCCACCCCGCGACCCGTTCAAAATTTTGCCAGTATTGCCAAAGGGGTATGTTCACTAATCCGGAGAAAAAACTGAGTATGGGTCGAACCGTTGAATCGGATCAGAAATTCGGTTTTGGTGATCTCCATACAATATTTTAAGACCCTATGAAAGAATCGGATCAATAACTATGCCCTAACGCCAACCCGCCGCCCGTTCGAAGTTTTGCCACTATTTTCAAAGGGGTATGTTCACTGATCCGGAGAAAAACTGAGTGTGGGTCGACCCGCTGAATCGGATCAGAAATTGGGTCTTGGTGACCTCTATATAATATTTTTGACCCTACGAAAGAATCGGATCAATAACTATGCCCTAACGCCACCCCGCGGCCCGTTCAGTGATCCGGAGAAAAAACTGAGTCTGGGTCGAACCGCTGAATCGAATTAGAAATTCGTGCATGTTGACCTACATACAATATTGTTTGACCCTACGAAAGACTCGGATAAATAATTATGCCCTGACGCCACCACGCGGCCCGTTCTAAGTTTTGACAATATTGCCAAAGGGGTATGTTCACTGATCCAGAGAAAAACTTAGTATGGGTCGAACCGCTGAATCAGATCAGAAATTGGGTCTTGGTGACCTCTATACAATATTTTAAGACCCTACGAAAGAATAGCATCAATAACTATACCCTGACGCCACCCCCGCGGCCCGTTCGAAATTTTGCCAGTATTGTCAAAGGGGTATGTTCACTGATCCGGAGAAAAAACTGACTATGGGTCGAACCGCTGAATCGGATCGGAAATTCGGTCTTGGTGACCTGCATACATATTTTTTTGACCCTACGAAAGATCTGGATCAATAATTATGCCCTGAAGCCACCCCGCGGCCCGTTCAAAATTTTGCCAGTATTGCCAAAGAAGTAAGTTCACTAATCCGGAGAAAAAACTGAGTATGAGTCGAACCGCTGAATCGGATCAGAAATTCGGTTTTCGTGATCTCCATACAATATTTAAAACCCTAGGAAAGAATCGGATCAATAACTATGCCCTGACGCCACCCCCGCCGCCCGTTCGAAGTTTTGCCACTGAGTGTGGGTCGAACCGCTGAATCGGATCGGAAATTCGGTCTTGGTGACCAGCATACATATTTTTTTGACCCTACGAAAGATCCGGATCAATAATTATGTCCTGAAGACACCCCGCGGCACGTTCGAAATTTTGCGAGTATTGCCAAAGGGGTATGTTCACTGATCCGGAGAAAAAACTGAGTTTGAGTCGAACCGCTGAATCGGATCGAAAATTCGGTCTTGGTGATATCCATACAATATTTAAGACCCCACGAAATAATCGGATTAATAATTATGAACTGAAGCCACCCCGCGGCACGTTTGAAATTTTTTTAGTATTCCCGAAGGGGTATGTTCACTGATCCGGAGAAAAAACTGAATATGGGTCGAACCGCTGAATCGGATCGGAAATTCGGTCTTGGTGACCTGCATACATATTTTTTTGACCCTACGAAAGATCCGGATCAATAATTATGTCTTGAAGCCGCCCCGCGGCACGTTCGAAATTTTGCGAGTATTGCTAAAGGGATATGTTCACTGATCCGGAGAAAAAACTGAGTTTGGGTCGAACCGCTGAATCGGATCGGAAATTCGGTCTTGGTGATATCCATACAATATTTAAGACCCTACGAAATAATCGGATTAATAATTATGCACTGAAGCCACCCCGCGGCACGTTTGAAATTTTGCTAGTAATGCCAAAGGGGTATGTTCACTGATCCGGAGAAAAACTGATTATGGGTTGAACCGCAGAATCGGATCGGAAATTGGGTCTTGGTGACCTCCATACAATATTTTAAGACCCTACGAAAGAATAGCATCAATAACTATGCCCTGACGCCACCCCCGCGGTCCGTTCGAAATTTTGCCAGTATTGCCAAATGGGTATGTTCACTAATCCGGAGAAAAAACTGAGTATAGGTCGAAACGCTGAATCGGATCATAAATTCGGTCTTGGTGACCTGCATACATATTTTTTTGACCCTACGAAAGATCCGGATCAATAATTATGCACTGAAGCCAACCCGCGGCCCGTTCGAAATTTTGCTAGTATTGCCAAAGGGGTATGTTCACTAATCCGGAGAAAAAACTGAGTAAGGGTCAAACCGCTAAATCGGATCAAAAATTGGGTCTTGGTGACCACCATACAATATTTTAAGACCCTACGAATGAATCGCATCAATAACTATGCCCTGACGCCACCCCCGCGGCCAGTTTGAAATTTTGCCATTATTGCCAAAGGGGTATGTTCACTGATCTGGAGAAAAAACTGAGTATGGGTCGAACCGCTATATCGGATCGGAAAGTGGGACTTGGTGACCTCCTTACAATATTTTAAGACCCTACGAAATAATAGCATCAATAACTATGCCCTGACGCCACCCCCGCGGCCCGTTCGAAATTTTGCCAGTATTGCCAAAGGGTATATTCACTGATCTGGAGAAAAAACTGAGTATGGGTAGAACCGATAAATCGGATCGGAAATTCGGTCTTGGTGTCCTGCATACATATTTTTTTGACCCTACGAAAGATCCGGATCAATAATTATGCCCTGAAGCCACCCCGCGGCCAGTTCGAAATTTTGCCAGTATTGGCAAAGGGGTATGTTCACTGATCCGGAGAAAAAACTGAGTTTGATTCGAACCGCTAAATCGGATGGGAAATTCGGTTTTGGTGATCTCCATACAATATTTAAGACCCTACGAAATAATCGGATTAATAATTATGCACTGACGCTACCCCTCGGCACGTTTGAAATTTTGCTAGTTTGCCAAGGGGGTATGTTCTTTGATCCGGAGAAAAAACAGAGTATGGGTCGAACCGCTGAATCGGATAAGTAATTCGGTCTTGGTGACCTCCAAACAATATTTTTGACCCTACGAAAGAATCGGATCATTAATTATGCCCTGATGCCACCCCACGGCCCCTTCAAAATTTTGCCAGTATTGCCAAAGGGGTATGTTCACTGATCCGGAGAAAAAACTGTGTATGGGTCGAACCGCTGAATCGGATCAATAACTATGCCCTGACGCCACCCCGCGGCCCGTTTGAAATATTGCCAGTATTACCAAAGGGGTATGTTCACTGATCTGGAGAAAAAACTGAGTATGGGTCGAACCGCTGAATCGGATCGGAAAGTGGGACTTGGTGATCTCCATACAATATTTTAAGACCCCACGAAATAATAGCATCAATAACTATGCCCTGACGCCACCCCGCGGCCTGTTCGAAATTTTGCCAGTTTTGCCAAAGGGGTATGTTCACTGATCCGGAGAAAAAACTGAGTTTGAGTCGAACCGCTGAATCGGATCTGAAATTCGGTCTTGGTGACCTGCATACATATTTTTTTGACCCTACGAAAGATCCGGATCAATAATTATGTCCTGAAGCCGCCCCGCGGCACGTTCGAAATTTTGCGAGTATTGCCAAAGGGGTATGTTCACTGATCCGGAGAAAAAACTGAGTACGGGTATGAACCGCTGAATCAGATCGGAAATTCAGTCTTGGTGACCTACATACAATATTTTAAGACTGAAAATATTGTATGTAGGTGATCCGGAGAAAAAACTGAGTATGGGTCGAACCGCTGAGTATGGTGACCTACATACAATATTTTAAGACTGAAAATATTGTATGTAGGTGATCCGGAGAAAAAACTGAGTATTGCAAAAGGGGTGTGTTCACTGATCCGGAGAAAAAACTGAGTATGGGTCGAACCGCTGAATCGGATTGGAAATTGGATCTTGGTGACCTGCATACATATTTTTTTGACCCTACGAAATGTCCAGATCAATAATTATTCCTGAAGCCACCCGGCGGTCCGTTCGAAATTTTGCCAGTATTGCAAAAGGGGTGTGTTCAATAATCCGGAGAAAAAACTAAGTATGGGTCGAACAGCTGAATCGGATCGGAAATTGGGTCTTGGTGACCTGCATACATATTTTTTTAACCCTACGAAATGCCCAGATCAATAATTATTCCTGAAGCCACCCCGCGGCCCGTTCGAAATTTTCCTAGTATTGCAAAGGGGTATGTTCACTGATCCGGAGAAAAAACTGAGTATGGGCCGAACCGCTGAATCGGATCAAAAATTGGGTCTTGGTGACCTCCATACAATATTTTAAAGACCCTACGAAAGAATCGCATCAATAACTATGCCCTGACGCCACCCCGAGGCCCGTTCGAAATTTTACCAGTATTGCCAAAGGGGTATGTTCACTGATCTGGAGAAAAAACTGAGTATGGGTCGAACCGCTGAATCGGATCGGAAAGTGGGACTTGGTGACCTCCATACAATATTTTAAGACCCTACGAAAGAATCGCATCAATAACTATGTCCTGACGCCACCCCCGCGGCCCGTTTGAAATTTTGCAAGTATTGCCAAAGGGGTATGTTCACTGATCTGGAGAAAAAACTGAGTATGGGTCGAACCGCTGAATCGGATCGGAAAGTGGGACTTGGTGACCTCCATACAATATTTTAAGACCCTACGAAATAATAGCATTAATAACTATGCCCTGACGCCACCCCCGCGGCCCGTTCGAAATTTTGTCATTATTGCCTAAGGGGTATGTTCACTGATCTGGAGAAAAAACTGAGTATGGGTCGAACCGATAAATCGGATCGGAAATTCGGTCTTGGTGTCCTGCATATATATTTTTTTGACCCTACGAAAGATCCGGATCAATAATTATGCCCTGAAGCCACCCCGCGGCCCGTTCGAAATTTTGCCAGTATTGGCAAAGGGGTATGTTCACTGATCCGGAGAAAAAACTGAGTTTGATTCGAACCGCTAAATCGGATGGGAAATTCGGTTTTGGTGATCTCCATACAATATTTAAGACCCTACGAAATAATCGGATTAATAATTATGCACTGACGCCACCCCTCGGCACGTTTGAAATTTTGCTAGTTTGCCAAAGGGGTATGTTCATTGATCCGGAGAAAAAACAGAGTATTGGTCGAACCGCTGAATAGGATAAGTAATTCGGTCTTGGTAACCTCCAAACAATATTTTTGACCCTACGAAAGAATCGGATCAATAATTATGCCCTGGCGCCACCCCACGGCCCGTTCAAAATTTTGGCAGTATTGTCAAAGGGGTATGTTCACTGATCCAGAGAAAAAACTGAGTATGGGTCGAACCGCTGAATCGGATCAATAACTATGCTCTAACGCCACCCCGCGAACCGTTCGAAATTTTGCCATTATTCCCAAAAGGGTTCACTGATCCGGATAAAAAACTGAGTATGGGTCGAACCGCTGAATCCGATCGGAAATTTGGTCTTGTTGACCTCCATACAATATTTTATTTCCCTACGAAAGAATCAGATCAATAATTATGCCCTTGTGTCACCCTGCGGACCGTTTGAAGTTTTGCTAGTATTGCCAAAGGGGTATGTTCACTGATCCGGAGAAAAAACTGAGTGTGGGTCGAACCCTGAATCGGATCGGAAATTCGGTCTTGGTGACCTGCATACATATTTTTTTGACCCTACGAAAGATCCGGATCAATAATTATGTCCTGAAGCAACCCCGCGGCACGTTTGAAATTTTGCGAGTATTGCCAAAGGGGTATGTTCACTGATCTGGAGAAAAAACTGAGTTTGTGTCGAACCGCTGAATCGGATCGGAAATTCGGTCTTGGTGATATCCATACAATATTTAAGACCCCACGAAATAATCGGATTAATAATTATGCACTGAAGCCACCCCGCGGCACGTTTGAAATTTTGTTAGTATTGCCAAAGGGGTATGTTCACTGATCCGAAGAAAAAACTGAGTATGGGTCGAACAGCAGAATCGGATCGGAAATTCGGTCTTGGTGACCTCCATACAATATTTTAATACCCTACGAAAGAATAGCATCAATAACTATGCTATGACGCCACCACGCGGCCCGTTCGAAATTTTACCTGTATTGCCAAAGGGGTATGTTCACTGATCCGGAGAAAAAACTGGGTATGGGTCAAAATGCTGAATCGGATCGTAAATTCGGTCTTGGTGACCAGCATACAATTTTTTTAACCCTACGAAAGATCCGGATCAATAATTATGCCCTGAAGCCAACCCGCGGCCCGTTCGAAATTTTTCTAGTATTGCCAAATGCGTATGTTCACTGATCCGGAGAAAAAACTGAGTATGGTCAAACCGCTAAATCGGATAAAAAATTGGGTCTTGGTGACCTCCATACAATATTTTAAGACCATACGAAAGAATCGCATCAATAACTATGCCGTGACGCCACCCCGCGGCCCGTTTGAAATTTTGCCAGTATTGCCAAAGGGGTATGTTCACTGATCTGGAGAAAAAACTGAGTATGGGCCGAACCGATGAATCGGATCGGAAATTTGGTCTTGGTGTCCTGCATACATATTTTTTTGACCCTACGAAAGATCCGGATCAATAATTATGCCCTGAAGCCACCCCGCGGCCCGTTCGAAATTTTGCAAGTATTGGCAAAGGGGTATGTTCACTGATCCGGAGAAAAAACTGAGTTTGATTCGAACCGCTAAATCGGATGGAAAATTCGGTTTTGGTGATCTCCATTCAATATTTAAGACCCTACGAAAGATCCGGATCAATAATTATGTCCTGAAGCCGCCCCGCGGCACGTTCGAAATTTTGCGAGTATTGCCAAAGGAGTATGTTCACTGATCCGGAGAAAAAACAGAGTATGGGTCGAACCGCTGAATTGGATAAGTAAGTTGGTCTTGGTGACCTCCAAACAATATTTTTGACCCTATGAAGGAATCGGATCAATAATTATGCCCTGACGCCACCCCACGGCCCGTTCAAAATTTTTCCAGTATTGCCAAAGGGGTATGTTCACTGATCCGGAGAAAAAACTGAGTATGGGTCGAACCGCTGAATCAGATCGGAAATTCAGTCTTGGTGACCTCCATACAATATTTTAAGACCCTACGAAAGGATCGGATTTATAATTATGACCTGACGCCACCCCGCGACCCGTTCGAAATTTTGCCTGTATTGCCAAAGGGGTTCACTGATCCGGAGAAAAAACTGAGTATGGGTCGAACCTCTGAATCCGATCGGAAATTTGGTCTTGGTGACCTCCATACAATATTTTATTTCTCTACGAAAGAATCGGTTTAATAATTATGCCCTGACGTCACCATGCGGACCGTTTGAAGTTTTGCTAGTATTGCCAAAGGGGTATGTTCACTGATCCGGAGAAAAAACTGGGTATGGGTCGAACCGATGAATCGGATCAAAAATTCGGTCTTGGTAACCTCCATACAATATTTTAAGACCCTACGAAAGAATCGCATCAATAACTATGCCCTGACGCAACCCCGCGGCCCGTTTGAAATTTTGCAGTATTGCCAAAGGGGTATGTTCACTGATCTGGAGAAAAAACTGAGTATGGGTCGAACCGCTGAATCGGATTGGAAAGTGGGACTTGGTGACCTCCATACTATATTTTAAGACCCTACGAAATAATAGCATCAATAACTATGCCCTGACGCCACCCCGCGGCCCGTTTGAAATTTTGCCAGTATTGCCAAAGAGATATGTTCACTGATCCGGAGAAAAAACAGAGTATGGGTCGAACCGTTGAATCGGATCGGAAATTCGGTCTTGGTGACCTACATACATATTTTTTTGCCCTACGAAAGATCCGGATCAATAATTAAGCCCTAAAGCCATCCCGCGGCACGTTTGAAATTTTGCTAGTATTGCCAAAGGGGTATGTTCACTGATCTGGAGAAAAACCTAAGTTTGAGTCGAACCGCTGAATCGGATCAAAAATTCGGTTTTGGTAACATCCATACAATATTTAAGACCCCACGAAATAATCGGATTAATAATTATGAACTGAAGCCACCCTGCGGCACGTTTGAAATTTTTTTAGAATTGCCAAAGGGGTATGTTCACTGATCCCGAGAAAAAACTGAGTTTGGGTCGAACCGCTGAATCGGATCGGAAATTCGGTCTTGGTGATATCCATACAATATTTAAGACCCTACGAAATAATCGGATTAATAATTATGCACTGAAGCCACCCCGCGGCACGTTTGAAATTTTGCTAGTATTGCCAAAGGGGTATGTTCACTGATCCGGAGAAAAACTGAGTATGGGTTGAACCGCTGAATCGGATCGGAAATTGGGTCTTGGTGACCTCCATACAATATTTTAAGACCCTACGAAAGAATAGCATCAATAACTATGCCCTGACGCCACCCCGCGGCCCGTTCGAAATTTTGCCAGTATTGCCAAAGGGGTATGTTCACTGATCCGGAGAAAAAACTGAGTATGGGTCGAAACGCTGAATCGGATCATAAATTCGGCCTTGGTGACCTGCATACATATTTTTTTGACCTTACGAAAGATCCGGATCAATAATTATGCCCTGAAGCCAACCCGCGGCCCTTCGAAATTTTGCTAGTATTGCCAAAAGGGTATGTTCACTGATCCGGAGAAAAAACTGAGTAAGGGTCAAACCCCTAAATCTGATCAAAAATTGGGTCTTGGTGACCTCCATACAATATTTTAAGACCCTACGAAAGAATCGCATCAATAACTATGCCCTGACGCCACCCCGCGGCCAGTTTGAAATTTTGCCAGTATTGCCAAAGGGGTATGTTCACTGATCTGGAGAAAAAACTGAGTACGGGTCGAACCGCTGAATCGGATCGGAAAGTGGGACTTGGTGACCTCCATACAATATTTTAAGACCCTACGAAATAATAGCATCAATAACTATGCCCTGACGCCACCCCGCGGCCCGTTCGAAATTTTGCCAGTATTGCCAAAGGGATATGTTCACTGATCCGGAGAAAAAACAGAGTATGGGTCGAACCGTTGAATCGGATCGGAAATTCGGTCTTGGTGACCTACATACATATTTTTTTGCCCTACGAAAGATCCGGATCAATAATTATGCCCTGAAGCCACCCCGCGGCACGTTTGAAATTTTGATAGTATTGCCAAAGGGGTATGTTCACTGATCCGGAGAAAAAACTGAGTTTGAGTCGAACCGCTGAATCGGATCAAAAATTCGGTCTTGGTAACCTCCATACAATATTTTAAGACCCTACGAAAGAATCGCATCAATAACTATGCACTGACGCCACCCCCGCGGCCCGTTTGAAATTTTGCCAGTATTACCAAAGGGGTATGTTCACTGATCTGGAGATAAAACTGAGTATGGGTCGAACCGCTGAATCGGATCGAAAAGTGGGACTTGGTGACCTCCATACAATATTTTAAGACCCTACGAAATAATAGCATCAATAACTATGACCTGGCGCCACCCCCGCGGCCCGTTCGAAATTTTGCCTGTATTGCCAAAGGTGTATGTTCACTGATTCGGAGAAAAAACTGAGTTTGGGTCGAACCGTTGAATCGGATCGGAAATTCGGTCTTGGTGACCTGCATACATATTTTTTTGACCCTACGAAAGATCTGGATCAATAATTATGTCCTGAAGCCGCCCCGCGGCATGTTCGAAATTTTGCGAGTATTGCCAAAGGGGTATGTTCACTGATCCGGAAAAAAAACTGAGTATGGGTATGAACCGCTGAATCAGATCGGAAATTCAGTCTTGGTGACCTCCATACAATATTTTAAGACCCTACGAAAGGATCGGATTTTTAATTATGACCTGACGCCACCCCGCGACCCGTTCAAAATTTTGCCAGTATTGCCAAAGGGGTTCATTGATCCGGAGAAAAAACTGAGTATGGGTCGAACCGCTGAATCCGATCGGAAATTTGGTCTTGGTGGCCTCCATACAATATTTTATTTCCCTACGAAAGATTCAGATCAATAATTATGCCCTGACGTCACCCTGCGGACCGTTTGAAGTTTTGCTAGTATTGCCAAAGTGGTATGTTCACTGATCCGGAGAAAAAACTGAGTATGGGTCGAACCGCTGAATCGGATTGGAAATTGGATCTTGGTGACCTGCATACATATTTTTTTGACCCTACGAAATGTCCAGATCAATAATTATTCCTGAAGCCACCCCGCGGCCCGTTCGAAATTTTGCCAGTATTGCCAAAGGGGTGTGTTCAATAATCCGGAGAAAAAACTGAGTATGGGTCGAACCGCTGAATCGGATCGGAAATTGGGTCTTGGTGACCTGCATACATATTTCTTTAACCCTACGAAATGCCCAGATCAATAATTATTCCTGAAGCCACCCCGCGGCCCGTTCGAAATTTTCCTAGTATTGCAAAGGGGTATGTTCACTGATCCGGAGAAAAAACTGAGTATGGGACGAACCGCTGAATCGGATCAAAAATTGGGTCTTGGTGACCTCCATACAATATTTTAAGACCCTACGAAATAATCGGATCAATAACTATGACCTGGCGTCACCCCCGCGGCACGTTCGAAATTTTGCCAGTATTGCTAAAGGGGTATGTTCACTGATCTGGAGAAAAAACTGAGTATGGGTCGAACCGCTGAATCGGATCGGAAAGTGGGACTTGGTGACCTCCATACAATATTTTAAGACCCTACGAAATAATAGCATCAATAACTATGCCCTGACGCCACCCCCGCGGCCCGTTCGAAATTTTGCCAGTATTGCCAAAGGGGTATGTTCACTGATCAGGAGAAAAAACTGAGTTTGAGTCGAACCGCTGAATCGGATCGAAAATTCGGTCTTGGTGACCGGCATACGTATTTTTTTGACCCTACGAATGATCTGGATCAATAATTATGTCCTGAAACCGCCCCGCGGCACGTTTGAAATTTTGCGAGTATTGCCAAATGGGTATGTTCACTGATCCGGAGAAAAAACTTAGTTTGAGTCGAACCGTTGAATCGGATCAAAAATTGGGTCTTGGTGACATCCATACAATATTATTAGACTCTACGAAAGAATCGCATCATTAACTATGCCCTGACGCCTCCCCGCGGCCCGTTAGAAATTTTGTCAGTATTGCCAGAGGGGTATGTTCACTGATCTGGAGAAAAAATTGAGTATGGGTCGAACCGATGAATCGGATCGAAAATTCGGTCTTGGTGTCCTGCATACATATTTTTTTGACCCTACGAAAGATCCGGATCAATAATTATGCCCTGAAGCCACCCCGCGGCCCGTTTGAAATTTTGCCAGTATTGGCAAAGGGGTATGTTCACTGATCCGGAGAAAAAACTGAGTTTGATTCTAACCGCTAAATCGGATGGGAAATTCGGTTTTGGTGATCTCCATACAATATTTAAGACCCTACGACATAATCGGATTAATAATTATGCCCTGACGCCACCCCTCGGCACGTTTGAAATTTTGCTAGTTTGCCAAAGGGGTATGTTCATTGATCCGGAGAAAAAACAGAGTATGGGTCGAACCGCTGAATCGGATAAGTAATTCGGTCTTGGTGACCTCTAAACAATATTTTTGACCCTACGAAAGAATCGGATCAATAATTATGCCCTGACGCCACCCCACGGCCCGTTCAAAATTTTGCCAGTATTGCCAAAGGGGTATGTTCACTGATCCGGAGAAAAAACTGGAATCAGATCGGAAATTCAGTCTTGGTGACCTCCATACAGTATTTTAAGACCCTACGAAAGGATCGGATTTATAATTATGACCTGACGCCACCCCGCGACCCGATCGAAATTTTGCCAGTATTGCCAAAGGGGTATGTTCACAGATCCGGAGAAAAAACTGAGTATGGGTCGAACCGCTGAATCAGATCGGAAATTCAGTCTT
The DNA here is from genome assembly GCF_021521415.1 of Bidens hawaiensis. Lineage (NCBI taxonomy): Eukaryota > Viridiplantae > Streptophyta > Magnoliopsida > Asterales > Asteraceae > Bidens > Bidens hawaiensis. The sequence continues at coordinate 6,919 of NW_027491617.1, read as the reverse complement.
GGTGACCTCCATACAGTATTTTAAGACCCTACGAAAGGATCGGATTTATAATTATGACCTGACGCCACCCCGCGACCCGATCGAAATTTTGCCAGTATTGCCAAAGGGGTTCACTGATCCGGAGAAAAAACTGAGTATGGGTCGAACCGCTGAATCCGATCGGAAATTTGGTCTTGGTGACCTCCATACAATATTTTATTTCCCTACGAAAGAATCAGATCAATAATTATGCCCTGACGTCACCCTGCGGACCGTTTGAAGTTTTGCTAGTATTGCCAAAGGGGTATGTTCACTGATCCGGAGAAAAAACTGAGTATGGGTCAACCGCTGAATCGGATCGGAAATTGGATCTTCGTGACCTGCATACATATTTTTTTGACCCTACGAAATGTCCAGATCAATAATTATTCCTGAAGCCACCCCGCGGCCCGTTCGAAATTTTGCAAGTATTGCCAAAGGGGTTTGTTCACTAATCCGGAGAAAAAACTGAGTATGGGTCGAACCGCTGAATCGGATCGGAAATTCAATCTTGGTGACCTGCATACATATTTTTTGACCCTACGAAAGGTCCGGATCAATAATTATGCCCTGAACCCACCCCGCGGCCCGTTCGAAGTTTTGCTAGTATTGCCAAAGGGGTATGTTAACTGATCCGGAGAAAAAACTGAGTATGGGTCGAACCGCTGAATCGGATCGGAAATTGGGTCTTGGTGACCTCCATACAATATTTTAAGACCCTACGAAAGAATAGCATCAATAACTATGCCTGACGCCACCCCATGACCCGTTCGAAATTTTGCCAATATTGCCAAAGGGGTATGTTCACTGATCCGGAGATAAAACTGAGTATGGGTAGAAACGCTTTATCGGATCAAAAATTGGGTCTTGGTGACCTCCATACAATATTTTAAAAACCCTACGAAAGAATCGCATCAATAACTATGCCCTGACGCCACCCCGCGGCCCGTTTGAAATTTTGCCAGTATTGCCAAAGGGGTATGTTCACTGATCTGGAGAAAAAACTGAGTATGGGTCGAACAGCTGAATCGGATCGGAAATTGGGAATTGGTGACCTCCAAACAATATTTTAAGACCCTACGAAATAATAGCATCAATACCTATGCCCTGACGCCCACCACCGCGGCCCCTTCGAAATTTTGCCAGTATTGCCAAAGGGGTGTTCACTAATACGGAGAAAAAACTGAGTATGGGTCGAAACCGTTGAATCGGATCGGAAATTCGGTCTTGGTGACCTACATACATATTTTTTGACCCTACGAAAGATCCGGATCAATAATTATGCCCTGAAGCCACCCCGGGGCACGTTTGAAATTTTGCTAGTATTACCAATGGGGTATGTTCACTGATCCGGAGAAAAAACTGAGTTGAGTCGAACCGCTGAATCGGATCAAAAATTCGGTTTTGGTAACCTACATACAATATTTTTGACCCTTCGAAATAATCGTATCAATAACTATGACCTGGCGCCACCCCCGCAGCCCGTTGGAAATTTTGCCTGTATTGCCAAAGGGGTATGTTCACTGATTCGGAGAAAAAACTGAGTTTGGGTCGAACCGTTGAATCGGATCGAAATTCGGTCTTGGTGACCTGCATACATATTTTTTTGCCCTACAAAAGATCCGGATCAATAATTATGCCCTGAAGCCACCCCGCGGCACGTTTGAAATTTTGCTAGTATTGCCAAAGGGGTATGTTCACTGATCCGGAGAAAAAACTGAGTTTGAGTCGAACCGCTGAATCGGATCAAAAATTCGGTTTTGGTAACCTCCATACAATATTTTTGACCCTACGAAATAATCGGATCAATAACTATGACCTGGCGTCACCCCGCGGCCCGTTCGAAATTTTGCCAGTATTGCTAAAGGGGTATGTTCACTGATATGGAGAAAAAACTGAGTATGGGTCGAACCGCTGAATCGGATCGGAAAGTGGGACTTGGTGACCTCCATACAATATTTTAAGACCCTACGAAATAATAGCATCAATAACTATGCCCTGACGCCACCCCGCGGCCCGTTCGAAATTTTGCCAGTATTGCCAAAGGGGTATGTTCACTGATCAGGAGAAAAAACTGAGTTTGAGTCGAACCGCTGAATCGGATCGAAAATTCGGTCTTGGTGACCTGCATACGTATTTTTTTGACCCTACGAATGATCTGGATCAATAATTATGTCCTGAAGCCGCCCCGCGGCACGTTTGAAATTTTGCGAGTATTGCCAAATGGGTATGTTCACTGATCCGGAGAAAAAACTTAGTTTGAGTCGAACCGTTGAATCGGATCAAAAATTGGGTCTTGGTGACATCCATACAATATTTTAAGACTCTACGAAAGAATCGCATCAATAACTATGCCCTGACGCCTCCCCGCGGCCCGTTAGAAATTTTGTCAGTATTGCCAGAGGGGTATGTTCACTGATCTGGAGAAAAAATTGAGTATGGGTCGAACCGATGAATCGGATCGAAAATTCGGTCTTGGTGTCCATGCATACATATTTTTTTGACCCTACGAAAGATCCGGATCAATAATTATGCCCTGAAGCCACCCCGCGGCCCGTTTGAAATTTTGCCAGTATTGGCAAAGGGGTATGTTCACTGATCCGGAGAAAAAACTGAGTTTGATTCTAACCGCTAAATCGGATGGGAAATTCGGTTTTGGTGATCTCCATACAATATTTAAGACCCTACGACATAATCGGATTAATAATTATGACCCTGACGCCACCCCTCGGCACGTTTGAAATTTTGCTAGTTTGCCAAAGGGGTATGTTCATTGATCCGGAGAAAAAACAGAGTATGGGTCGAACCGCTGAATCGGATAAGTAATTCGGTCTTGGTGACCTCTAAACAATATTTTTGACCCTACGAAAGAATCGGATCAATAATTATGCCCTGACGCCACCCCACGGCCCGTTCAAAATTTTGCCAGTATTGCCAAAGGGGTATGTTCACTGATCCGGAGAAAAAACTGGAATCAGATCGGAAATTCAGTCTTGGTGACCTCCATACAGTATTTTAAGACCCTACGAAAGGATCGGATTTATAATTATGACCTGACGCCACCCCGCGACCCGATCGAAATTTTGCCAGTATTGCCAAAGGGGTATGTTTCACTGATCCGGAGAAAAAACTGAGTATGGGTCGAACCGCTGAATCAGATCGGAAATTCAGTCTTGGTGACCTCCATACAGTATTTTAAGACCCTACGAAAGGATCGGATTTATAATTATGACCTGACGCCACCCCCGCGACCGATCGAAATTTTGCCAGTATTGCCAAAGGGTTCACTGATCCGGAGAAAAAACTGAGTATGGGTCGAACCGCTGAATCCGATCGGAAATTTGGTCTTGGTGACCTCCATACAATATTTTATTTCCCTACGAAAGAATCAGATCAATAATTATGCCCTGACGTCACCCTGCGGACCGTTTGAAGTTTTGCTAGTATTGCCAAAGGGGTATGTTCACTGATCCGAGAAAAAACTGAGTATGGGTCAACCGCTGAATCGGATCGGAAATTGGATCTTCGTGACCTGCATACATATTTTTTTGACCCTACGAAATGTCCAGATCAATAATTATTCCTGAAGCCACCCCGCGGCCGTTCGAATTTTGCAAGTATTGCCAAAGGGGTTTGTTCACTAATCCGGAGAAAAAACTGAGTATGGGTCGAACCGCTGAATCGGATCGGAAATTCAATCTTGGTGACCTGCATACATATTTTTTGACCCTACGAAAGGTCCGGATCAATAATTATGCCCTGAACCCACCCCGCGGCCCGTTCGAAGTTTTGCTAGTATTGCCAAAGGGGTATGTTAACTGATCCGGAGAAAAAACTGAGTATGGGTCGAACCGCTGAATCGGATCGGAAATTGGGTCTGGTGACCTCCATACAATATTTTAAGACCCCTACGAAAGAATAGCATCAATAACTATGCCCTGACGCCACCCCATGACCCGTTCGAAATTTTGCCAATATTGCCAAAGGGGTATGTTCACTGATCCGGAGATAAAACTGAGTATGGGTAGAAACGCTTTATCGGATCAAAAATTGGGTCTTGGTGACCTCCATACAATATTTTAAAACCCTACGAAAGAATCGCATCAATAACTATGCCCTGACGCCACCCCCGCGGCCCGTTTGAAATTTTGCCAGTATTGCCAAAGGGGTATGTTCACTGATCTGGAGAAAAAACTGAGTATGGGTCGAACAGCTGAATCGGATCGGAAATTGGGAATTGGTGACCTCCAAACAATATTTTAAGACCCTACGAAATAATAGCATCAATACCTATGCCCTGACGCCACCCCCGCGGCCCCTTCGAATTTTGCCAGTATTGCCAAAGGGGTGTTCACTAATACGGAGAAAAAACTGAGTATGGGTCGAACCGTTGAATCGGATCGGAAATTCGGTCTTGGTGACCTACATACATATTTTTTTGACCCCTACGAAAGATCCGGATCAATAATTATGCCCTGAAGCCACCCCGCGGCACGTTTGAAATTTTGCTAGTATTACCAATGGGGTATGTTCACTGATCCGGAGAAAAAACTGAGTTGAGTCGAACCGCTGAATCGGATCAAAAATTCGGTTTTGGTAACCTCCATACAATATTTTTGACCCTTCGAAATAATCGTATCAATAACTATGACCTGGCGCCACCCCCGCAGCCCGTTCGAAATTTTGCCTGTATTGCCAAAGGGGTATGTTCACTGATTCGGAGAAAAAACTGAGTTTGGGTCGAACCGTTGAATCGGATCGGAAATTCGGTCTTGGTGACCTGCATACATATTTTTTTTGACCCTACGAAAGATCTGGATCAATAATATGCCCTGAAGCCACCCCGCGGCACGTTTGAAATTTTGCTAGTATTGCCAAAGGGGTATGTTCATGATCCGGAGAAAAAACTGAGTTTGAGTCGAACCGCTGAATCGGATCAAAAATTCGGTTTTGGTAACCTCCATACAATATTTTTGACCCTTCGAAATAATCGTATCAATAACTATGACCTGGCGCCACCCCCGCAGCCCGTTCGAAATTTTGCCTGTATTGCCAAAGGGGTTGTTCACTGATTCGGAGAAAAAACTGAGTTTGGGTCGAACCGTTGAATCGGATCGGAAATTCGGTCTTGGTGACCTGCATACATATTTTTTTGACCCTACGAAAGATCTGGATCAAAAATTATGCCCTGAAGCCACCCCGCGGCACGTTGAAATTTTGCTAGTATTGCCAAAGGGGTATGTTCACTGATCCGGAGAAAAAACTGAGTTTGAGTCGAACCGCTGAATCGGATCAAAAATTCGGTTTTGGTAACCTCAATAGAATATTTTTGACCCTTCGAAATAATCGGATCAATAACTATGACCTGGCGCCACCACGAGGCCCGTTTGAAATTTTGTCAGTATTGCCAAAGGGGTATGTTCACTGATCCGGAGAAAAAACTGAGTATGGATCGGACCGCTGAATAGGATCGGAAATTCGGTCTTGGTGACCTGCATACATATTTTTTTGACCCTACGAAAGATCCGGATCAATAATTATGTCCTGAAGCCGCCCCGCGGCACGTTCAAAAATTTTGCGAGTATTGCGAAAGGGATATGTTCACTGATCCGGAGAAAAAACTGAGTTTGAGTCGAACCGCTGAATCGGATCTGAAATTCGGTCTTGGTGATATCCATACTATATTCAAGACCCTACGAAATAATCGGATTAATAATTATGCACTGAAGCCACCCCGCGGCACGTTTGAAATTTTGCTAGTATTGCCAAAGGGATATGTTCACTGATCCGGAGAAAAAACTGAGTATGGGTCGAACCGCTGAATCGGATCAGAAATTGGGTCTTGGTGACCTCCATACAATATTTTAAGACCCTACGAAAGAATAGCATCAATAACTATGCCCTGACGCCACCACCCCGCGGCCCGTTCGAAATTTTGCAAGTATTGCCAAAGGGGTATGTTCACTGATCCGGAGAAAAAACTGAGTATGGGTCGAAACGCTGAATCGGATCGTAAATTCGGTCTTGGTGACCTGCATACATATTTTTTTTTTGACCCTACGAAAGATCAGGATCAATAATTATGCCCTGAAGCTAACCCGCGGCCCGTTCGAAATTTTGCTAGTATTGCCAAATGGGTATGTTCACTGTTCCGGAGAAAAAACTGAGTATGGGTCAAACCGCTAAATCGAATCAAAAATTGGGTCTTGGTGACCTCCATACAATATTTTAAGACCCTACGAAAGAATCGCATCAATAACTATGCCCTGACGCCACCCCGCGACACGTTTGAAATTTTGCCAGTATTGCCAAAGGGGTATGTTCACTAATCTGGAGAAAAAACTGAGTATGGGTCGAATCGATGAATCGGATCGGAAATTTGGTCTTGGTGTCCTGCATACATATTTTTTTTGACCTTACGAAAGATCCGGATCAATAATTATGCCCTGAAGCCACCCCGCGGCCCGTTCGAAATTTTGCCAGAATTGCCAAAGGGGTATGTTCACTGATCCGGAGAAAAAACTGAGTTTGAGTCGAACCGCTGAATCGGATCGGAAATTCGGTCTTGGTGACCTGCATACATATTTTTTTGACCCTACGAAAGATCCGGATCAATAATTATGCCCTGAAGCCACCCGCCAGCCCGTTCGAAATTTTGCTAGTATTGCCAAATGGGTATGTTCACTGATCCGGTGAAAAACTGAGTATGGGTCGAACCGCTGAATCGGATCAAAAATTCAGTCTTGGTAACCTCCATACAATATTTTTGACCCTTCGAAATAATCGGATCAATAACTATGCCGTGAAGCCACCCCGCGGCCCGTTCGAAATTTTGCCTGTATAGCTAAAGGGGTTTGTTCACTAATCCGGAGAAAAAACTGATTATGGGTCGAATCGCTGA